>NC_133347.1:145937-745937 GCF_030506205.2 Paramisgurnus dabryanus
TTTCATGATTTTCACCAAAGTTTAATGCCTTCCAGAAAATGTTCTTCTTTAAATATATAAACATACAATATACCAAATGAAAGAACAGACCCTCTGCTTTCAAACAAAAAAAACCCCGTTTCATCCTATCTTCAGTGGTTCTTTTGTAATCAGCTTTTGAATATGGGTAGGTTTCTGCAAAAACACCACATTTTGAGCAAAAAGCAGAGATAATTCCATTTTTGTGACGGACTTTTCATAGAGATCCCATTTAGAGCGATCTTTTAAACAGACACGGACATGCAGCCGCTTGCCATAGGGCAATACTTCCGGGTTTAAAAATTTGGTGGATAATAGCGGTATTGCGGAAAGACGGAAAATCTCATCATTGGCGGGAAGCGTTTTCTCTTAATTGACGAGATATCTCGTCAATGGCGGTGAAAGAGTTAATAATCTTTGAAAAATGATGTAAAAATGTATGTAAAAAATCATATTACACTAAACTAAATGATTATATTTTATTTCACATTTTTTATGAATATATTTAGATTTTAATTTAAAAAATACTAGTTACACCAATTGACACAGATCGGTTTCACCCCATTGACATTTTTGCAATTATCCCCCAAATATTTTTTCAAAATAAAATAAAACCAGAAATTAGACTTGGTCTTATTTGCCAAATTTATCGGCAAATGTATTTTGACATTTTAAGCCTTTTACATTTAATTGAACCATACGGACACAAAATAATTAACGTCAACTTATTGACCCAAATACAAAACCTTACAATTACAACCTTAGCTTAGTAAGCCAATAACCCACCACGCATAGTAATACCTTGACAACCCCCTTTAGAAATAAATGTGCATTAAAGGCACAATAAGTAATCTTCGCCGCTACAGGAACAAAAACAACGGCGTAGCTTGATGACGCTGTGAAAGAGCGTGGAATGATGCGAATTGTATTTTTTACATTCAATGTAGACATGAATCAATCTGACAAGACTCACAAATCATGTTCATGGCTTACAAAATTTGGTTTTTAACCATTACAATATAATGTAAGCCTTCATAGAAGCAACAACAAATCACAACCCGTACTGCATGCTGTACTGCATAGATCAACAGGTTTGAGACATTAAAAACATATTTGGATATTTTAATGCAACAATCTTACATATTTTGCACGATTTGCTTCTGCTGAGCACAGTTTGCATACTGGATTTTAAGTTGAAGTGTATTGCAAGTGTCATTCCTAATGTAACAACAGTCTAAAAGATTGTGAGTGATTATGGTTTTAACCAACAAAAGCTGTGATGGCCGTCTTGTTGCTAGGCAATAACATCAGATAATGAGAATATAAATAACGGATAGCTAAAATGTACAGCTGGCTGCTATGGGTCTCATTTATGTGATGAATACACACACGCTGCCCTCAGGTTCACTCATCACTAGGGTAACGTTAATCGATTTTACAGTGTTGAATGTTAAAACTCAAATTTATATAATGCAAAAGATTTTAACGCATACATACTTCCAGTTTAACAACCTGGTGCATTAAACTAAACAAATAAAATGCAAAGATTGTGTAAGTATTTAAAAATCCAATTTATTAAAATAATTAATACAGTATGATGATTATGATTGATCTTTTTTTATGTATATGCATCAAAATGCACATATTTTTGTGCAAATCCCTCCAAAATGACTGACTTGCTTAAAGATCTTAAAGATGCTGTTTAACATTAATATTTGTGAAGGCTCTGATCAGAGAACAGAAGAAAAGAGTTGAAATGTCAAATGACACAATAAATGTATTAAGTGTATTAATTTATCACATGTGTTAACACGCTGCCTCTGACAGCCCTCATTTAAAATGGCTAATTGAATATTACACTATGATAGCAGTGAGTTACTGTATATAGAAAGAGTCATTTGACAGCTAACAACTTTATGATAAACCTTCACCCTCCTGCAATATTATATTTAACAATAAATCATTTATTTTTCGACACACCCAATACCGTTTTAGTCGTTTTGCCAAAATAACTTGCAAGATGTTTGATATGCCGTCATGCAAGCAAATTCATTACAAGCTGTTTGGTTTCATTCATTTATTGATTTTATTGTTGGCCTATGGTTAGATGTCTATACAATTTTCACTGACAGACCAAATTTTGCTTTGTTTTACGGTATTCACACATGGCGAAAGTTTTAACGCTTCTCATTTACTTTTAATGGGTGAAGTCATGCGTTGCCGAACTGAGTTGTGGATCCGTCAATGTTGCGTCACTGCCGTTGCTCGCGGCAGAAGTTGAACATTTCTCAACGTTTACAAGCGCCAACGCATACGTTAGCCAATCAGATCCCTTTTGCAAATAACCTAGTGCAAGCCAGCCAATTACGTTTATGCAAGACCAGAGCATGTGTTGCGGCCACTGTGATTGGCTGTTGGCCACGCTTCAGACAAGCCTTCCATCAACCATTAACGTATCGCCCCGTGTAAATGTACCGTTAGCCTAGATGTCTGGGCTAACCATTGGCTTTAGCCTAACTTGGGTTGTTTTAACCCATTGTTGGGTCAAATCTAAACATTTTTGGGCTCGGTTCGTCCCTTTTGGCCCAATGCTGGGTTGAAAATAACCCAATGAAAGTCAAACTTTCGCCAATGTGTTGGTTTTAATCGTAATATAATATATAAGGAATAATTGACTACGAGCCGTTAAATTATTAGACAAATAATGCACAAGCTGGTAATGCGGCACAATGCGAAGCAGAGTTACACGGCATGGTGTGCATTTTTTTTTTTTATAATTCAAAGGCCCGAAGTCAATTATTCTGCTTATGCCACGGTTACCACAGACATTGCCTTGGTGCTTATTGTTAGACATTTGACAGTCTAGGTGTGCGTTTATCAAAAAATAATGCATACCTGTAGAAAATTCTCAACGAATCAGAATAAAGCATTCAACAGCCCCGTGGTATAAATACACTTTATTATACTATAATGTATATTAGTAATAATGTACACTATGTGTGTGAAGCTAGACAGAGGATATACCATTATACTGTACAGTATGTTTGGTAAACACTTATAAAATACTCATGGTATTTTACGGTACATATGTATTAATTTAAAGCATTAAATGTTACAATGTACTGGGATGTTTCAGATAAACCACTGGAGTGAATATGAATACAGTTTAAACATTATTTTCATCTTGCTTGGCCTTTAGCAAACTGATGGAGGTAAACAGCTGTGTGAAATGATCCAATTCAGTGTAACAGTATGCACAGCATTACCGCTGACTTTGCTGCTTTTTTAATTCACAATTTGATTTGGAAATGTCAAGTAGCTTTAATCCATCAGATGGACAGGTTTATCTCTCAGTAATACTCTCTGACCGCGCATGTCGTCCTGCAACCTGAGCTGTCATTGTCATATTTCACCCACAGAAAAAAATGGTTCAAAGCTGTCAGTGGGGCGGTACCCTTATAATGGTCCTAATATGTAACATATAGGTACAGATGTGTACCTTTATGAAAGGGTACCATCCCAGTGACAGCAATTGTACCTTTTTCCGGAACTATGTTGAGCATTTATTTGGATATATTAATCAGAATACAACTGAAATATTTCTTGTTCAACCAGAGATTTAGAAATGTCATAAAAATTGTCAAAAAATGTCCCTATCCATCACTGAGGTGGTACCCTTTCAAAAAAGTGCACCTTTGCATATAAAGGTTCATATTAGACTAAATTATAATGCTGAGAGATAAGTCATTTGTAAAAAAATTAACACAATATAAAAAAATTAAAGGGTACTGCCCTAGTGACAGTTTGTGACAATTTTTTTGACCACTTTTACCTCACGCTGTGGGGTGCTTAACTGTGATAAAATCAAAATGCTATTCATATACCTAAACCAAAGTATTTAACACTTGGGTTTGGTTTCATTGTTTGTTTTGTGAACTTCTTGTTGCATGTAGATGAACTGTTAGCTAACAGACACGAAAAATACTACACACACACGCAGCATAACAGAAATGATACACGCACTAACTGGCAACACACCATTTCATAAATCTACAGAGATGCCTCTTTAGCGAATGGTAATTAAAATAGCCTCAATCCACAAATCCCTGATAAATATTTCATTAAGCCGCTCTAGGTGGCTGGTATTGTTATGGTGCAACTATATTTCAAAGGCTTTCTCAGTGAAATCATTGCAAACGTTGGGCAAGCTGAAGGGGGAATTAACTTTTCGGTGGATTGAAGGTGGGCGGCTGTGATTTATTCAACAGTGGCGTGGGGGAAAATTCAGAGGGACCTCTTACAAAATAATGAACAGACCACATTATACAGACCCTGGCAATATATAACACACACTCGAAACAAATGAACACATCACAGACCTTTATATTAAAAAACAACTGCATTATTTATTAAACATCTCGAGTCTAAAGGAAGAGACGAAATTGTGGAAAAAAACAGGACAACATGTCAAGCGTAATTCAAAGTCTTATTTTCCTGTAAAACATTTACTTTATACTGTGAAATTATATGGACTTTTTTACTACAAAGTACAGCATGCTATTTATTGTAATACAAGGTACTTTATAATTTTTTGTTCTTTTTTCTTTATTTCTACATTAATGTCTCTACGGCACTAAATTGTATTTTCTGTTGCTGCTTGCAACAACGCAACAATAAAAAAGCACAATAGAAAAAAATTGAATTGCAAAACATTGTCCCGGTATGAAAGATGTTCCTTTAGAAGCAGTTTCTGTGTTTTACACAGTTTTTCTTCATTCCGCATTGAAAATGTACTTTTGTAAATCTTTGAAACTCTAGCGGCCCACTCACTGCATACTGCGTATATACTAATGTTTTATGCATACTCTGCATACTCAAAGAAACAAAGAGATGGTTTGTTCTTTGGATTTGACATTCAAAGCAATTCTGGCTCATGAAAGCCCCAAATGGCCTCAACCTATAAAATATGCTGGGAAAAAGAAGAAAAAATAAAAGATTAAAGTAAGTTTTTGCTTTTTCCGAATAAAATATGAGCTGCGCTTTCTAGTGTATATATATTCACTGCATGTCACATATTTAATAATATAAGTCAAGATTTAAGTTTTTTGCAAATTTTATTATCTGTGAGCCTAGAAGTAATAAAATAGTCAGAGCCAGACAGAATCTGGAGACTTTTTTACTTTGTCCATGGAAAATATTTGGAAAAATCTGCAGAGGATTCATTTTAAATGTTTTTAAAAATCTGAGAGTTTTAAATATTAAATTGAATACATACACCAAATCAAATACCTCCTCTGATTAAAAAAAGGGAGATAATGTGCATGTAATGACCATACAATTATATTTATAAAATTACATATATTATTGTTTATTGTGTTATATATCAGAGGCGTCATGCCCATTCAAACTGAGGGTCACGTGCCCCTTGGTTTTTTTTTAGCCAAATGGATTTTGCATGCAACCTCAAAATCAAAGAAGCGTCCATTAATCTGTTATTTGTCTATTGTGGCAGTTCAGTTGAAGTCTTTGATGTGTTTTCTCTGTGGACACCAGTGCTTTCACTTATATTTTGGTTTGTTTGTGGAGAGATCCCATCTGCGACTCACGATCATCTACTCACAATAACAGAACCAATTCATGCATGAATGAAGATTTTGTTGTATTCAACACAACAACCAATGTTTTTCCCTAAAATGAAACAAAATTGCAGTTGAAGACTTTGTGTGGCTGTGTTTGTGTGATGTTTGGTGAATTGTCCAGTAATCATTGGCTAAGCCTCTGAAAGTTTATTTTTCGTGTGGCTCCACTCTTCTTTACAATGACATAGTGGCTGTCATTTGCTTGACAGATCTGTTAAGATCACACTGACAGAAGACTACAGAATAAAGTCACACGTTCATATGTTTCAAAAGATCACAGTCTGGCAGTCTCTGCAGTGTTCTTAACGCAGCATCAAAACTGTGTTTTATCCCACAAAAAGGCATATTTAAGGTTTTGAAATGCCTTGTTTGATCATTAGCCTCTTCATTTATGTGTGCCGATGCTGTACCATTTATCGCCATGATTTTTAGATACATTGGCAGGAAAAAGTATGTGAACCTTTTGGAATATTATGGTTTTCTGAAAAAATGTGTCATAAAATGTGATCTGATCTTCATCCAAGTCAAGGGTATTGACACACATCTTGTCAACAATTAAATGCATCAAGCAACAATTCTTGATGGTAGCTCCTCTGAAAGCTCTTTTTGGCAAGGCATGGATCATATAAGCGTGTTCTTCTTGTGCAGAGTAGTTCCCTTTCAGTCGGTCACTACGACGTCACGTCGTGACCGACGAATTGGGAACTCGCTTAGAGAGACCAATCTGCTTCGTTTACTACAAAAACGCCAATGAACTTGGCATTGAGATATTTGCATAATGCTGGCGCCGCCCCGCCAGGTGCCTTTATAAGCAGCAGGTGCAAATAGGGAAATTAGCTCTTTCGCTTCGAAAGCCGGCTTTATCTGCTACTGAGAAGCTACTCTCTGCTCTTCTGGGAACGGTTGCTGAAGTTGATTGACAAGCAGTACTAACACAGCGGACGCTCGCAGTATTCCACGGCTCTGCATCTTTTTTGTTTTGAGTTTAGTGTGTGCGTTGCCTTCCCTGTGCGCATCATCAGCTGAGCACCTAAAGAGTGATTTCCCTAAAAGAGTGATACGTGAGAGCTCTGTGTCTTTTTAAAGGCAGCCACTCTCTCGTATATGCGGAGATCAGCGTCCTTTTCAGGATAGCTTTTCGCCCGTGCGATCTTGGATGCGAGAAGTATAAGGGTTCCAGTGACGGTCACGAGCGCTGTCTTCGTGCTCAGGCATCGAGCACTCCGGGGCTGCGTTCGTGGAGAGTTTCTGTTCTCTCTGTGAGAGCATAACCCTCTTGGATTGCGGAGATGACTGTCGTTTCTACGGGAACGCTGTCCGCGCCTTTGCAGTGCTGACGCCGCCATGGTGCGGCTGTCAAGCGCTCGCAGGGCGCCCTTCGCGTCACTACGCTGAGTAGGATGGAGGATGCGTCCTCCGCCTACCGGCCTTCTCATCCTCAACCGGTTGAGGCTCCGGTGGAGACTGCAGAGTCGTGTTCTACGATGTCTGCCGAATCCATTGGACCTCCTTCTGGTCCCGTCACTTCTGCAGCATCAGAGGGGTGTCCATTTTTCCTCCGAGGCAGAGTCGTTCCGGAGATGGCGGCCGTGCCCGCGAGCTGCGGAGACGGTAGAGTTGGAAAGGTTAACCCCTCTCCGCCCGAACCGTCCCGCCCACATGATTGGTACTTCGGAGCTGCTCGGGCCTCTCGGTCCTCTCCTCCTGTGCCTTTCTTTCCCGCGGCACGAAGAGCTGACGTGATTTGCGGCCGTCCGGCCGTTCAGCTTCACCCCTCACCTCCCTCACCAACGGAGCCGCTAAGGGCGGGGACCCCTTCAGTGGAGCGGGATGCGTTCCTGGAGGGACCACCCAACCCTTTCCTCCCGTGTTTGTAGACAGTCGTCCGGTTACGGACGCTGCCCATCAGGCATGCCGGAGAGGCGGCTTCGGCCCTGCACGCAAGAACGTTGCTGCAGGCTCACCAAGGATTTACGAGGGAGCCCGCGACCTTCAGTCGTGCGATGTCCACCACAGTGGTTCAAGATCGCCACCTTTGGCTGTGTCTGGTTGACATGACGGACGCAGACGAGAACAACTTGAATGCTCCTGTCTCTCAGACCGGCCTCTTCGGCGAGCCAGGGGAGTCGGACAGCTCCGCTGCGCAGACTGAGGCGATCTCCTAGGTCATGCCCCGGCGGAAGAGAGCTGCCCTTGGTCCACCACGCCGGCTCCTCAGTCTGCCTCTCGCCGTCGGCGTCCTGCGGCGACCACCTCCGTTCCCCTCCTCGGACCCCATCTCGGCAGCGCAGGGGAACCGGTCGTCAGCAGCTCGCCCCGCCCGCTTAGCCGCTTCCCGTGAAAATTCGGGAGTTTAAGTGGCCAGTGAAGGGCGACCCGGATTGGCAGAGGATCACTCTTCAGGAGATGGAGCTCCTTCCCCCGATAGAGGGTCGGGTGGAAAATCCTTGGTTTGCATATGTTCCACCGGCTGTTCGGCCGGTACCCACTTAACCACACATAAGAGTGCATTCCTCTTCCCTCTCTAGGTCTCCGGAGGATCGAGAGAGCCGTGAGCGGGTACACACCAGCTCCCCTACCTCTCCTCTATCGCCAACGGGTGACCTGAGGAGTCCGAGCTCTCCGCTGAGGAGACCGGACCACCAGCACCCTCATCGGAGTCTGCGCTCTCCGTAGAGGAGACCAGATGACCGTTACCCTCAGCGGGCTCAGGTCAGTGTCACACACACATACTGTAGATGTTTATGCTGTCACAGCAGACGCACCGGCAGTCCCACCTGTCTTGCTTCGCTGCCCCACCGCGGGTACTTCGGTAGTGTCGTTATTTCTCCTCGTACGGTGCCTGGGTGCTTGGCTTCAGTTCCCAGCCCGTTTCGTTGGGTTTTACGCACGATCCGCCTCGGTTACGAATCCGGCACACCCCAAAATTCGGGCTTTCGTTTCACTGTGGTGAAAGCGTCCGATGCACATGTACTGCGTGCTAAAGTCGATATCCTGTTGGCGAAGGATGTTCGAGCCGGCCCTCTTACCGAGATGATGATGATGGGGTTTTTCCAGCCTTATCTCATAGTACCCAAAATACGCGGCGGGTTACGATCGATTTGATTTACGCACCGGCTCTACGAAGGTGTTCTTTTCGGATGATAACGCCGAGGCTCGTATTTCAATATTCAGATCGGTTTGCAGCCTTAGACCTGTAAGACGTGTACTTTATGTGTCCATCTCCCCTCGCTTTAGACCGTTTTTTCGCTCTGCGTCGTGGGGTGGGCATATTAATACTAAGTGCACCATTCGAGCTGTCTCTCTCTCTCTCCGTGTCTCCATAGTCACGGCATTAAAATGTCAGAGAGAGCGTTGTTCGCATTCTGCTTTTAGCTACGTCGACTTATAATAGCCCGTTCTTGGCAGACGTGCGCGAACACAGAGAGTTAATGCTTCGGCATCTCGCTCGTTTAAGTCTTCAGGTCGGCTGGGAAAGAGCAACTTTGCCCCGTGCAGAGGATCCTTTTTCTCAGTATGGAAATAAGACTCGATCGACTAATTGGCGTGTTTTACAAGAGCGCGCAACCAGTCAGTTCTGACTTGCCTCGCTTTAATTCGAGGGAAGTACGCGGTCCCTCTGAAACAATTTCAGAAGCTCCTGGACATATGACAGCATGCTGCGGCTGTGACGCCGCCCTAGCTGCTTCATATGAGACCGCTTCAGCGTTGGCTTACGATCGAGTCTCGAGGAGAGCGTGGCACACCGACATACACCGTGTAAACATTGCACCTGCGTGTCATTTCAATTTTTCCCCGTGGTAGACCCGGCATTTCCGATAGAAGATATGCCCCTGAGGGGTCTCCTGGCATTCTGTATATTGCAATGCCCTCAGCACGGGATGATCAGCCACGTATGACGGGCTTGCAGTCTCAGGGGTGTGCATAGCACCCCAACTGCCGCGAGCGGTGCGCTGTATATCTGGGACTTGTACGCTCCGCTATGGAGATGCGAGGGAAGGATGTATTAGCCGACACCAATAACATTGCGACTGTTGCGTTATTTACCGTTAAGGCGGTTTTGCGCTCTCGTCACCTGTCGCATCTCGCTCGTCATCTCCTCCTTTGGAGTCAGAAGCATCTGAGGTCCCTTCGTGCCATTTACATCCCGGGTACGCTCAATACGCGGCGCTTCCCGAGCTGCACCCCCGGCGAATGGCGACTCCACCCCCAGACGGTCCAGCTAATTTGGAAGAAGTTCGGTTGTGCGTAGATAGATCTGTTTGCGTCGCCGGACGATACCCACTGTCGCCTATTTTATTCACTAACCGAGGGCAGCCTCGGCGTGGATGCGTTGGCACACAGCTGGCCGCGGGGGATGCGTTAAGACGCATTCCTTCCAGTGAGCTTTATTGCGCAGACTCTGTGCAAGTCAGGCAGGACGAGGAGAGCCTTTTATTAGTCGCCCCGTACTGGACTCCAGGAATTGGGTTTCAGAGTTAATGCTCCTCGCGACAGCCCCTCCCTGACGATTTCCCCTGAGGAAAGACTTTCTTTCTCAAGGAAGGGGCACATTATGGCACCCGCGCCCCGACCTGTGGGATTTCCATGTATGGTCGTTGAGCGCGCGCAAGGTTTAGGTGATTTATCGCAAGCGGTATCTAACACCATCGACGCGGTTCGAGCACCGTCCACGAGACGGGCTTACGCGCTTAAAGAAACCTTTCTCGTCACCCGGTGCTCTTCGCAACGCGAGGACCCCAGAGAATGCCCATTAACATTGTGCTTTTATATCTTTTACATAGGTTAGATGGTAGGCTGTCCCTCCGCCATTAAAGTTGATATCGCCGCTATTTCTGCTCATCACTCTCTTATCAACGGCAGATCAGTTGGCCAGCATGATTTAATTATTACATTTAAGAGGCGCTCGCAGGCTAAACCCCTCGCGCCCTCCCTCTTTCCTCCTGAGACCTGTCCATGGTGCTGAAGCCTTCAGGTATCCCTTTTGAGCCTTTGCAGTCTACGAGTCTGAGGTTTTTATCAATGAAAACTCTGACCCTGATAGCATTGGCCTCCATGAAGAAGAGTAGGGGATTTACATGCATTCTCTGTTGACGATTCGTGCTTTTAGTTTGGTCCTGCTGTCTCACTGAGACCCAGACCAGGCTACGTGCCCAAAGTTCCCACCACTCCCTTCAGAGATAAGGTGGTGAGCTTGCAAGCGCTGCCCCCGGAGGACGCAGACCCAACCATGGCTTTGTTGTGCCCCGTACGCGCACTGCGACTCTACGTGGATCGCACGCAAAGCCTCAGGACCTCAGACCAGCTCTTTGTTTGTTATGGTGGCCAGCAGAAAGGGGAAGCTGTCACTAAGCAGAGGATGTCTCATTGGATAGTTGATACTATCACCCTGGCTTATAATCTTCAGGGTATTCCTTGCCCCTTTAATTTGAGAGCGCACTCCACACGGAGCGTTGCCTCATCTTGGGCTTTAGCTCGTGGTTCCTCGCTAACAGACATCTGTAGAGCTGCTGGTTGGGCGACACCTAATGCGTTCACTAGATTTTACAGTGTTCGTATCGAGCCTGTATCCTCTCGTGTTCTTTCCTCACCAGGGGGAGCACGGAGAACAGTCTCGCAGGTCGGCTTGCAGCCTCCAACTGATGCTTCATAACTGTGTCAGTATGGAAGGCCTTCAGAACAAAAATGCGTAATGGTTTGAATTGTTCTTCCTCCGCTGCCTTGGCAGCCTTTGTTGCGGAGCATTGGCTGTCAGCCTTTCACTAGCTGTATCCTCGCGAACCTACGTGTCTGGCTCGGGCTCCACATTGTGTCCCACCGGGTTCCTTTGTGAGTATTTTCCGTGGGGTTAATCCTACCAGCCCACGTTTCCCTTAGCAGAGCACTGCTTTGCTTACACAGCCACGGCTGTCATTTTTACCTCAACTACGGTTGACTTTCGCCCACCATTAGCCCTTAAGACGGGTGGTGGCTTCCGCAGCGTTCCTATCCCGCTCAGGTAGGGCGCTTCCCAGTCGCTGGCACTTCTGTGGGGTTAAAGGAACATCTAGTGCCCGGCCTTCTGCCTTAAAACCTACCTCCTCCTCCTTAAGTGGAACCGGAGGGCTTTTACGCAGTCACTGGAAGAGGTCAGCCCCTAGTGGCGTTTTGATAGGGATTCCCAATTCGTCGGTCACGACGTGACGTCGTAGTGACCGACTGAAAGGGAACGTCTCGGTTACGGATGTAACCCTCGTTCCCTGAAGGAGGGAACGGAGACGTCACGTCCCGTCGCCACAGGTGCTGCCACCTGCTGTTTATCGACCGGTCACTTTCTCCCGGCTTTCTCAGCGAAAAGAAGCTAATTTCCCTATTTGCACCTGCTGCTTATAAAGGCACCTGGCGGGGCGGCGCCAGCATTATGCAAATATCTCAATGCCAAGTTCATTGGCGTTTTTGTAGTAAACGAAGCAGATTGGTCTCTCTAAGCGAGTTCCCAATTCGTCGGTCACGACGTGACGTCTCCGTTCCCTCCTTCAGGGAACGAGGGTTACATCCGTAACCGAGACGTTTTTCTCATTCAAAGTAGGGTCATTCTACAGAAAAGGTGGAATTCGGGTGATAGAAATTTGCTTAAATGAACTTCTTTCAACATACCCAAAACTTCTTTAATAGCATTAATTGAATTGTCAAATCTATGAATCCGCAAAACGGGAAGCTTAATCTATTTTTAACTTTTAATACATTTTAATAAAGAATCCATGAGTCATTTATTTGTCATTGGTGTTACCTGTGATTTAAACAACATTAATGTTGATACTAAATATTTTTTTCTCATTACATCTTGTGTATTTAGTTAAAGGTTGAGTAGAGGAATGATAACAGCAAGAAAAATTATTGATTATTAATATTTGATTAATTAAATTCTTCATCTTTACCCAGCATTGTATGAAATTATTTGATTCTCAGTTTGACTTTTTCTTTAAAACCAACAAAAACAAAAATATTCAACCAAAAAGGCTTTGATGCAAAGACTGAAATATCAACAATGTCTTACATCCCATATCAACAACAAAATATTACTAGAAAGTACAAGAAAATACATTCATAACACCAAAACTTGGTTTAACAACAATGACACAATGTAACACCAATGACAAAATGAGAATATAATAATAGATAATGAATATGATAAAACTTACAAACTTTCATAAAATGTTCCATCTTGTTTTGTTTTTATGCTTTTATGTTGGTCAGCTAAAGGAATAGTGCTTAGGAAGTACTCATTAGAGAAGTAACATTAATGACGGTAACACCAAGGATGGTAACACCAATGACAATTTACAGAAACAAACTAATATTTTAACAAAATGGCTGCCATTAGCCATGTGCCATTTCATCAGAGATGTAACAATAACATACTTATTCAGTATAATGTATTTTTATGTAAAGATCTTTACACTCCCAGCTATAAAAAAAGAGTAACACTAATGACATCCAAAAAATCTTATCTCAAAATTCTTAGATACTGTATGTCAGGATATTTTAGACAAATAAGGTAAGACATCTCACAAACCTTTTGCCTTCCTCCACTGCACTTCTTTCACTGACCTCTTGCCCTATGAAAAACTTCAAAGAGCTGATGCATTGTTTCAAATAAAAGTGCTTTGGGTAGGGTAACATCTATGACATAAATTTGGGGGACAAATATTTATTTGATATTATTCATATTAATATGTATTTTTACTATTTCAGTGTTGTAGTAAATTCATACAGGGTTAAAGGTAAATGTAAATTTAATTTGTTTGACAAAAAACATGGTTTTAAATAATAAGTACACAGTTCAACTTCCATGTATGATCAAAGGGACAGGGCAATTTTCCGGACCAGACATTTAAAAAAAAGTTAAAAAAAAGAAAACAAAAAAAATTAAATAAATAAACTCTCTCATTATTTTAAGGACAGTCTATATTTATTAAAATATCATTATGGGATTATTGGGTCAAATTAAATGATTAAGGGGTCTGCAAAAGCCAGGGACAAGCATTTCCACCTTTTTTGTAGAATGACCCAGTAGCTGTAGTCCACCCTTATCCTAACAAGACTCTAGGTGTGCTAAAACCTGACTCCAATTAGCTTTTTTGAGGTCATTAACTCAAGGGTTCACACACTTTTCCACAAGCACTATGAGGTTTTTGGTTGTTCTCAATAAAGACATGAAAGATCAGATTTTTTTGTGTTATTATTTTAAGACACATTATGCTTGTCAATACTATTGACTCTTGAAGATCAGATCACATTTTATGACAAATTTATTCAGAAAACCATGAAATTTCAAAAGGTTCACATACCTTTTCTTGCCACTGTATATTTTGTTCAAAACCTCCTGTGCTGAAGCGAAAAACCGTCTCTGAATTTCAATTAGACATGTTGAAGAATAAGCGGCCTCATCACATGTTGCTGGCCGGTGAATAACATGAGTTCAGCATTCAGAGAATAAGAATCGCTGTCCGACACGTCTGCTTTATCCTCTGAAGGGCCCTTGTGAAGCAAATCGATAAATCTTGAAAACAATTTTGTAGGGATAAAAATGTTGCACTCAAGTGTGCCTTATTTTCCACAAACACACATTATCCTTTTCAGCTAACTCTTTCATGGCAGACATTGCCTTGAAAAGGAACTATCGGAGAGTTTTCTTTCAAAAACAAAAGAAAAATTCCAGTATATGCGAGCTTTCTACATGCATGTTTCCATCAGGACAACAGGAATTCGGTACCCTCATGCTGATGTCATTCACTTTGACAGAACTCAAGAGCTAACATTAAATTACAAACTACTAAAAACAGCTACAGCGAGAACCTTTGACCCCACTTAAATGCTGTTAAAGTGTTGATGTGTATGAAAGCGGCTATTGGTGGGAATAGACTAACATAAGGAGACGCAGCAGGAGAAAGCCGATCTCCCCGGGCTCGACATGGCGCTCAAGGGTAATGAAGATTTCTACCTGACACCATTACAAGCGTCATACTGCACGCTTCAGAGTCTGAACAGTGATTTCCTGGAGCGCAACATCTTTACAATAAAATTACAATAAAAAATAAAACTAAAGGTTTAACCTTTCCTTATATGAAAGTCACATTAAAGCTATTTTGAAAACTTTTACCTTCAGCTTACTTTACAAATATGAGGATTTATTTATTCTCATCACAGACTTTTAATGTTCAGATATGAAAAGCCATCACTGTAAAAACTATGATAATCATTACCTATGATAAAAATAAACAAACCATTTCGAAATTTAATGTGTGAAAATGACTCATTTCAGTTTTTGCACAAATTATAACTCTGCCTCGCTCATTTCCACCATAAGCAACTTTGTGCCTCTAATGAATAAATGTAGAAATGTAAGTGTTAGTTAGTAAAGTCAAATGTCATTTCCATCACAGAATTTTTACTCACAAAAAATACACAATTTAGGATCTAAGAAATCCATTAGTTGGTTTACACTCTTGATGTTTCATCAGTGGGAAGAACATTTTGTAACACCTTTATTTTAAACCATATCGAAAAATGAGTACTAATCCACATTTAGCCCTGTTGGATAAATTAAATAAACTAGCCAGAGTGTGAAACTGTTTATTTTCTTAAAGTCCAAAGGGCCGAAGGTGCTCATAGCTAAAGAAACATCCAATTAAATAATGCACTTTTGTAGGTGGTCCTACTGATTTAATTGCAAGGTTATGATGTTAAGATGCAACATTAATATCAAACTTTCCATTTGCACTAGGAAAGCAAACAGAAGTGACATTAATTTAATTTGATTGACCTACTTTAGATACTACGGCACAATTTGTGTTAGGTTTTATGATGAGCTTTTAGACAATGTGCATTTCTGCAAAACACAAAATGATCATCTTTTTTTTTTTTTGTAATTCAGTGTTTATTGGTTTTGACAAAGCATATAGAACATTTCGCAGAGTAGAAAGTAGAAACAAAATGATCATCTTTAATTTATTGGCTTTTACCTTTCATATGCGCTGCAGGGGCATTCCTCTGAGAAACTGAAAGTTAAAAGCCAATGGCGAGTAAATAACGTAATAACGTGCAGAAAATTGTTTATTTTTTTACCATTACCTTTGTGTTTAAGATAGAAACTGTCAGCTTATGATGCTTTGTTCATATTCTATCTCTAAAGGAGTTTAGTTTTTCTGATGTTCATTTTCTGATGTTAGTCAAGGTTTCCCAGATGGGAACTCGTATACTTTGTACAAGAAGTTACAATAGTTGTCACTGTGGCGGTACCTTTTCAAAAAGTACACTTTTGTACCTAAAAGGTGCACTGAAAAAAATATTCATTCAATTTACTAAAGATTTTTAAGGTAAGTGGTTGCAATTAGGGCTGCAATGATTAATCGCTTGTCCCATTGAAAATGCTTCTGAAATCGATTCAGAATCGATTCTGTGTTTCATGCACAGCTTGTGCGTGTGCAGTACTATGGCATTTGGTCAGTAGGAAGTCCTTATCAACATAGATATGTATAATAAAGGCTAGATGTGTTACGGTGGAGTCTCTTACATCATCACCTGGTGGCCATCTTACCGCAGACAGCTCGCTCACTCGTAGCATTGTGTTAATGATGCATGTACGTTTAAATGACCAGAACTTGTAAAATTTTCTACCAATTTTCAAATGATTTGGTTTCTTACAAATGTTATTAACGTGGCTATAATTCTGGATGCTTTAACATGTTTCATGAAAATTATAATTTTTTAGGATAAGTATTCAGTGTCATAGGTACATCTTTGATGTTTATAACAAACCAAACCGTTTGAAAATCGGTAGAAAATGAAACATGTTATGGTCATTTAAAAGTACATGCACTATTAAAACACAATGCTTCGAGTGAGCGAGCTGCCTGTGGTAAGATGGCCGCCAAATGCAGACGTTCCACTCAATTGGCCAGAAGCGCGGGCGAGACATCTAGCCTTTATTATACATATCTATGCTTATCAGTCTAAAATCGGAGTCGGAGTCGTTTATAATGTGCATTTAAAAAAGCAACACCCCTTAAACAAACTCATTCAAAATATTCTTTATTATCATGAAAATACATTTTCTGGAATAGCGTTTGTAATGCTAGCCTACTTCTTCTGTGGCACAAAGGGAGTTCCTGCATGAGAGCGCACCCTGGCTTTGGGATGCACAATTTTTTTTTTTGCATGATTAATCATTGCAGCCCTAGTTGCAATCAATTTATTTCAGCAACATTTAAACAAAAGTTTTTATTTTTATTTTTTTCTATTTTTTTAAATAAATTGATTGCAACCACTTACTCTCAAATTTTTTTTAGTTAAATTGAATGAATCATTTTTTTGTCAGTGTGCATACTGGAATCTCAAAGGTACATATCTGTACCAAAATGGTACATATTAGGACCTTTTTGTATTTTAATAATTACAAAAAGAATAATTTACAGACGATTATTATAAAAAACAATAAAGAAACCCCACACCTAACAGCAACATCATAGGGGGAAAGTAAATTGTACAAATGTGGTCGTTAAATACGTACAAATACAACGAGATTGCTTTGGATTTTTTTTATGTTTTTTTCCAAAAACATAATCGTGTTATTAGGAGCATTTTTGGCGGATCTTTGACCTTTAGTCTGTTTTACTATACCATAAATCACTATAAGATAAATAACTAAAAGATCAATTTAGGGGTGCACCGATAAATGCCGATATACACTAATATTACGTGGCCGATAACTAATTTGAATCGCACAGATATTATTCACAGATATTTCATGTACTACGGCTTTTGATCAGTAAGTCCTTATCGATCTAAAATCACTGTGAGTTTGAGTCGTTTATAAAATGCATTTGAAAAAGCACCACTCGTCAAACATAATCATTATACATATTCTTTATTATCATGAAAATACCTGAAAGGTTTGAAGAACAGCAATAGAAATATATCTTTAAGGCATTTCCTGGAGCTGCGTGTCATAGCTGCGTGTATATGGTTCTTCGTCTACAGCGCATATTGCGTTTCTGCACGAGAGCACCCTCTGGCTTTTGGATGTAGCGGCATTTTACCGTAATTCATTGAGAAGCATAGCAAGCATCATCGGCCGATATATCGGTGCACCCCTAGATAAATTAAATCTTATGTTATATCTTATCTTAACTGTTGTTAATTTTCCTTATCAAATTTGTCGTGTTTTTGATCATGTAACTTTTAAAAACAGTAGAACATATTAGTGATGCGCAGGTCGGGTCATAAAAAACATTTATGTTGCGTTCATTTCCCTAGACGGTTTCATTGGACGCACATGCCGTGACGCGATACACTTCTGTTCTGAACTTTACTTCTGTTTTCGTTTTTTTAACGGTCTGACTAGTTGCTAAACTGAACTCTTGAACAAATAACTCGTTGAAAATAACAAATGTTTTGGTTTCCTAGGTAATCTATGTTTTGTTTATTTTGCTTGTTATATAAATAAACTTTGTTTAACCCTCATGTGTTGTTGGGGATGTTTTCATCCACTACAGAGTTTTTTTTACTCTTAATTTGGCCGTAACTTTCTCTCTGTTTTAGCAAATTGAATGATTTTTGGTGACAAATCTTATATTTACATATATTTTAAGAAAATGCTTTGAAATTTTTAAAAAACTCAACGATATACCGTGGGCAAATTTACTACCCTTTCGTGTTGTTAGTGGATGAAAACATCCACTAAATTCAACGGCTGTAAAAATGTATCAGATGAATATTTTTTCCAAATTTTTTTTCATAAATCTGTTAATCAACCTCAGTACTGATCAAAACTACCAAATCCTCACAAAAATTCCATGATTTTAACCCTTTAATTGCCAAGTTTATAAGGTGTGTCACTGATTTGGGGAAAAAACACACACAAAATGACAGATTTTCAATATAAAAAGTGATTGTAAACTGGATTTTTGTTTACCTTTTTCAGAGTCTTGAACATGTCTAAGATTGGTAAAAACATTGGCTTTGAAACATTTTTAGTTTTTGTGTAGCATCAGTTTTTATTTTTTTCTCCCTCATTTATTGTTAGTGGCTGTTTTTGCCCCATTGACTTCCATTATAACCACATTTTTTGATTGCAGAGCTATGACACCTTTTTATCATGCATTTTTGAATGTTGGATTTTTTTCCTTTTGCTAAGAGGTCAAATTTGTAATTTTTACAGTTTATCACCATGTGGCACTATTAACCCTTTAGTAGCCCTGTGCAAAAACAAAGCTTAATTTCTGACTTGTACATTGAGTTATATGGAGTATAACTCCATAATAAAAGCATAATATTGTGTGTGTGTGCGTGTGTGTGTGTGTGTGTGTGTGTGTGTGTGTGTGTGTGTGTGTGTACCTGGTAATAATAACCAATTGTCCCCACAAAGATAGGAATACCAGTGTCTTTGTGACCTTGTGGGGACATTTTGATGTCCCCATGAGGAAACAAGTTTATAAATCAAACAAAATGATGTTTCCTGAAAATGTGAAGTAGGAGAAGGGTTTTTGTGATGGTTGGGGTTAGGGAAATTTTCTGTAAAAATCTTCTCTGCATCGGATTTATGAACATCATTTATTATGAACACAAAAACAACTTCAAATAAATTGAACAATGAAGCAAGAGTAGAGGATGGATGTAGAACTAAACAATCAAACTAACTTTTAGTGTGTATGTGTGTAGGTGTGTGTGTGTTCAGTATTTCCAGCAGGACTTGCAGCATATCACTTGGTGCTCTCTGCAAGTGTGTCCACCACAACAGATGCAAGTGCTGACATGTTTGTTCTTTGCACCAATTGCATGTTCCCCTCTTCATTCCTGAGCTGCTGGTGTCTGTGGATTTGTGTCTGGAGAGACAGCTGCAGGAGACTTAATCTCTCTCACCAGTGCAGTAGCAACTGGTGTGCGAGGGTGATGCTCTCTCCTCAATATTGCTGCAGACATTTTCCCAGGTCTTCTAGGAAAGACTTCTCCTAAACAGCTTTTCACCTCCCTCGTGCATGAGTTGCTGTCCCTCCAGACAAACTTGCAGAGAGCACCAAGTGATATGCTGCAAGTCCTGTTGGAATGACTAAACACTTATGTGTTCATAATAATGATGTTCATAAATCTAATGTCTAATGCAGAGAAGATTTTTACAGAATATCTTTTTTTCATGCACATACACACACATACGCACACATACGCACGCACACACACACACACACACACACACACACACACACACACACACACACACACACACACACACACACACGCACACATACGCGCACACACACACACACACACACACACACACACACACACACACACACACACACACACACACACACACACACACACACACACACACACACACACACACACACACACACACACACAAATATGCTTTTATTATGGAGTTATACTCCATAAAACACAATGTACAAGCCAGAAATTAAGCTTTGTTTTTGCACAGGGCTACTAAAGGGTTAATAGTGCCACATGGTGATCAACAGTAAAAATGACTAATTTGACCTCTTAGCAAAAGGAAAAAACAACAACATTCAAAAATGCATGATAAAAAGGTGTCATAGCTCTGCAATCAAAAAATGTGGTTATAATGGAAGTCAATGGGGCAAAAACAGCCAATAACAATAAATGAGGGAGAACAATTTTTTAACTGATGCTGCACAAAAACTAAAAATGCTTCAAAGCCAATGTTTTTACCAATCTTTGGCATGCCCAAGACTGTGAAAAAGGTTTAAAAAAATCCAGTTTACAATCACATTTTATATTGAAAATCGGTCATTTTGTGTGTGTTTTTTCCCCAAATCAGTGACACCACTTATAAACTTGGTAATTAAAGAGTTAAAATCATTGAATTTTTGTGAAGATTTGGTAGTTTTGATCAGTACTGAGGTTGATTAACAGATTTATGTAAAAAAATTTGGAAAAAATATTCATCTGATACATTTTTATAGCCGTTGAATTTAGTGGATGTTTTCATCCACTAACAACACGAAAGGGTAGTAAATTTGAACAATGCACAAGGGTTAAAGTACTTTGTTGTTATTTATTCTTAGCGGAGTTTACCGGAAGTAACGTGTTGACCACGACAGCTGCTTGTTTATGTTGTTACTGCTGAAACCGTCTATAGCCAATATAAAATATTTTATAATACGTATTTTCGTATTTTATTAGGTTCTTTACAATACATCAGCCTACGTAGCAACTTAACTTTCGTAATGATAGAGAAATAGAGAACATTTAATTTTCAATGCATTAGCACGTTAGTGACCCTAAGTTCTGCATCTAATGACCAATCTTCTGAGAGCCGCTCTGACCAGAAAACAGAGAAACCAAGTCAACAGAACCTCCAGTGATGTCTCTGCTTCTCATAAACATCTCCACTGGATTCATGCATAAAATGAAAAAGCCAAGATCAAACAGACTTTCTCTCGATACCTTATATCTCTAGATTTCATTTGAATACCCATTTTTCAAACTAGCAAGTGAGGACAAAAATATTGCCTTCTGTACATTTCTGTGTATCACACAGTTTGAAGAGCCTTCAGCTGGGCAACGCTATTTCCGCCTTTTTTGTGCTACATGCTCGATCGCTCTCTTTTAAAATAAGACGTGACTTCCTTTGAAAAGGACATTTTGTATTGAATCTTAAACAGCCTTTTGGATCCGGTGATTATGGCACTTTAAAATAATAGCCGTGTTTGAGAGGCATCTGTACACGTGTAAATCCAATGAGTTTATTTTTTACACAAACGCCAGCATGGTTTTGGCCAATCAAATGCTTTATTATTTTTTTTAAACTTGGAGAGATTCATACAGACTGAGCAGAGACGTCTGATCTAGCTTAGATAATCACACTGCAGGCTATTGTCTATAAATACAATGTTGAGAGATCATCCAAGCCCTTCTTCTCTTAAACAGTGGAAGAGGTTTGGAGCACATATTGAAGAATGCTCTTTATGCTTCAAAACTGTTCTGGTTGCAGTGATGGCAGGGTATTTTGATGTCAGATTCTGAATGAGTGACATAGTCATTTCTTCAGTATGTTTCTTTATTGTGTCCGCATCAAGTTAACTTTAAAGACTTTGTGGCTTCTAGTCCATGTCTGTTAGATTTGAGATCATCAGTATGCTAGATGTGCACTCCTAAATTAGACAAAATAAACATTTATATAAACATATTCCATCTGCCAAAAACAGCAAAAATGTAAAATTCAGCTATAGATGGTTTCATCGGATGCACGCACGTTGTCGCAGTTACGTGCCTTAAAGAGACAGTCCACTTTTTTGAAATATGCTCATTTTCCAGCACCCCTCGGGCCCTATTTTAACGATCTGAAACGCAAGTGCGAAGCACAATGCGCAAGTGAGTTTGTGGGCGGATCTTGGGCGCTGTTGCTATTTTCCAGGCGTGAGAAATAACTCTTGCGCCGGGCGCAAATCAATAAGGGGTTGGTCTGAAGTAGGTTCATTATTCATAGGTGTGGTTTGGGCGTAACGTCAAATAAACCAATCAGAACGTCATCCAACATTCCCTTTAAACGCAAGGGCGCAAGTTCCATGGCGGGTTGCTATTATTATGACGGATTTACCAGGCACACGCCAGGAGCGGTTCACAGCCGAGGAGACCGACGTTCTTGTAAGAGCAGTCAAAGACAGAGAAGTTGTGTTGTATGGGGATAGGAGAAACCCGCCCAAATCAGCGTAGGTTAAACAGGCGTGAGAGGAAATAGCCACAATTGTCTCATCAGCTGGCATCCCCATCGTTGCACCAAGCGCAACAATGATGTCAGGAGACGGGGGAATCCCAAGCTTGCCAGCATAAATCGGGCACGCCGTGTAAAGGGAGGTGGATCTGCCTCTACACAGGACCTGACGCCAGCAGAGGACATCGCTGCGTCCAACCTCACCGCTGAAAGGGTTTGGAGGCTTTGAAATCGGACCCAAGAAACGCAAGCAAGGTCCAACCCCAAAGTACTCTTACAAATCAAGTTCATATACATTAAGGTGTCTTACGAAAACATTTTAATTATTATTTACATCAAATAAACGTAATACAGCCACACAACAAATTTATGAAAATATTTTAATCGTTATTTGCATGAGAATTTTTTAACGCAGCAACACAATAAATAAAAACTATCACCACAATGCTCACCACTATGATTCCCCTTATCTTGTGTATTAATATTTTTTATTGTAACAATTTATGATATGCAAAAATAACTGTTGCATCTGTGTAGATTAGATAAGCAAAGTGTGTGCGCGTTGTGCACGCTATAAATTATGGTCAAGCATGCGCCCTTAAAATAGCATAATGAACAACGCGCAACGCGCCACTGACTTTAAACTTTTTTTTTCTGGTCAGTGGCGCAATTGTTTTTTGAAACTGCAAAATAGCATCAGGAATGGTTTGTGCCGCAACACGCCTCTTTTTTGCCCAGAACCGCCCAGGGAGCGCAAGTTCATACCCTAGTTTGCCGACGTGCGTCTGTGGAGGGAAAAACCCGCTGTGCGCCGGTGCAAAATACGAATGATACATGCGTCACTGACAAAGTCAATTGCGCTGGGTGCAAGATAGGGCCCCTAGAGTTAAATATTAGATTTTTACTGTTTTAGAATCCATTAAGCTGATCTCCGGGTATGGCGCTACCACTTTAAGCAAAGCTTGGCATAATCCATTGAATCTGATTGGACCATTAGCATCACGCTCAAAAATAACCAGAGTTTCGATATTTTTCCTATTTAAAACTTGATTCTTCTGTAGTTACATTGTGTACTAAGACCAACGGAAAATTAAAAGTTGTAATTTTCTAAGCAGATATGGCTAGGAACTATACTCTCATTTTGGTGTAATAATCAAGGACTTTGCTGCCGTAATATGGCTGCAGGAGGCGCAATGATATTACGCAGAGCCCGAAAAATAGTCCCCTTGGTTACTTTTAAAGCAACACTTAAGAGTTTTTGCTCTTTGCTCCCCCTACAGGTTAGACGCGTAATTGTTCATTACCACTGTCGTAAATACTGCAGCATAGCTGGCTCTGATTGGATTGTAGGTCTGCCGTAAAGCAAGTTTTTGTAGTTTTCACTCGAACTACAGGACCACTACCCGACGTTTGGAAACTTCTTTATTGCGGTTTTGGCCCATAGAGGGTGCAAAGCGAATGTGAAAGTGCCATTCACCCTGTTTTGAGTGGATGAACCACTGAAACTTTTTTGGAAATGTTATTTTAAGGTAAAAAAAAAAAAACTCTTTGGTGTTGCTTTAATAGCACGGGACTATTTTCGGGTGCTGCATAATATCTGTCAGTCTTAGTAGACAATGTAACTACAGAAGAGTAAAGTTTTAAATAGGAAAAATATCCAAACTCTTTGGCGGAGTCTGTGAGTGGTTATGGTTGGGGTGTAATCAATGTGACATCACAAAGAAGAAAAGATGGATTTGTATAATAAAATGATGTTTCTGCACACACACTGGCAACTTATTTTCTGTTATAAACACATTTAAAAGTGCATTTTTTAGGTTGGGGGGGGGCTTTAACCAAACTATACACCATATTTACAACATGGAAATGCAATAGTAAAGCATGTATCTAGTAAATAAAATACACAAATGAAATAAATGTGACCCTGTCTGTGAAATTCAGGCAAAAGTCTCATAATCTAATAAATAGTTTATTAAAGTTTGATTTCACATTTATTTCATTCTTTGACACACGGGGCCCTATTTTAATCATCTAAAACGCAAGTGTGAAGCGCAAAACGCAAGTGACTTTGTGGGCGGATCAGAACGCTCTCCAACATTCCCTTTAAACGCAAGGGCGCAAGTTCCATGGCGGGTTGCTATTATTATGAGGGATTTACCAGGCGCACACCAGGAGTGGTTCACAGTCGAGGAGACCGACGTTCTTGTAAGAGCAGTCAAAGACAGAGAAGTTGTTTTGTATGGGGATAGGAGAAATCCGCCCAAATCAGCGTCGGTTAAACAGGCGTGGGAGGAAATAGCCACAATTGTCTCATCAGCTGGCATCCCCAGGACGTTGCGCCAAGTGCTACAATGATGTCAGGAGAAGGGGGAATCCCAAGCTTGCCAGCATAAATCTGGCACGCCGTGTAACGGGAGGTGGATCTGCCTCTACACAGACGCCAGCAGAGGACATCACTGCGTCCACCCTCACCGCTGAAAGTGTTGAAGGCGGTTTGGGGGCTTTGAGATCGGACCCAAGAAACGCAAGCAGTCCAACCCCAAAGTACACTTACAAATCCAGTTCATATACATTAAGGTTTCTTATGAAAACATTTTAATTATTATTTACATAAAATAAACGTAATACAGCCACACATCAAACTTATGAAAATATTTTAATCGTTATTTGGATGAGAATTTTTTAACGCAGCCACACAATAAATTAAAACTATCACCACAATGCTCACCACAATCATTTCCCTTATCTCATGTATTAATATTTTTTAACAATTTATGATTTGCAAAAATAACTGTTGCATCTGTGTAGATTATAAGCAAAGTGTATGCGTGTTGTGCACGCTATACATTATGGTCAAACATGCGCCCTTAAAATAGCATAATGAACCACGCGCAACGCGCCACTGACTTTAGACTCGTTTTTTCTGGTCAGTGGCGTAATTGTTTTTTGAAACTGCAAAATAGCATCAGGGATGTTTTGCGCCGGAACACGCCTCTTTTTTTGCGCTGAACCGCCCAGGGAGCGCAAGTTCATTCCCTAGTTTGCCGACGTGCGTCTGTGGAGGGAAAAACCCGCTGTGCGCCGGTGCAAAATACAAATGATACATGCATCACTGACAAAGTCAATTGCGCTGGGTGCAAGATAGGGCCCACGGTCAGAAAAGAGGTACTACAAGAAGGTAAAAAAGTTGTCACTGGGGTGATATTCAAAAAGTACACTTTTATATCTAAAAGATACATATTGGTACATCAAAGGTATATCTGTATTAAAATGGTACATATTAAAACCTAAAATGTACAACTTTTCTGAGTTTTTCTGATCTTTATTCAATATTAAAGATTAAGATTATACTTTCACAGAATGTTCTTTACATTATGTAAGATGATTTTATCTTGAAAACAGTCAATCACAAAAAAAAAAAATACTTTAGCTGTTTTTTTCAGATAGGGTCATAAATCTCTTATATGTTTTTATTATATTGCACACTGGAATGCTTGATTCTGATTGGGCAGTCGCGACATTTGCAGTTTTTTTATTCCCAGATAAAAACCGCTCAGAACTGATAACACACGGTTACCCGGATGCTGCAAATCATTTTGACAGGTACAGTTTAATATTACACAAAACATAAATATAAATGTATTTTAAAGGGCTGCTATAGGTATCTGGTATCGCCAGAATGTGTCTGTAAAGTTTCAGCTCAAAATACACTACAGATCTTTTATTATATGATGTTGAACATGGCAATGTGTGCAGTTTTTGTGTGTGTCTCACACACAAAAAAAACGCTTTCTGATCTTTATTCATTGATGCAAATTAGGGGGTAGAGCTCTTACACATGTGCTTTGGACAAAAAAAACATGTTTCTTTGGCAGAAGGTTGAACTACGCACTGATAAGGCGAAGTCTGTGACCGGTTATGGTTGGTGCGTAATCAATGTGACATCACATTGATAGGGGATCCCCAACAGCCTGTTTTGTGTGACTGTTATGGTTTAAATAGATGGATTAGAATAGATACATTTGTTTAATAACAGGATGTTTCTGCAACTCATTTTCTGACATATAAAAGTGAATTTTTTAGGTAAGGGGGGCTTTAACTCTTTCCCCACCAGCGTTTTCAAAAAAAAAAATTCAGTCATTTGTCATGATTTTCACAAAAGTTTAATGCCTTCCAGAAAATGTTCTTCTTTAAATATATAAACATACAATATGTCAAATGAAAGAACAGCCTCTCTGCTTAAAAAAAAAACATGTTTCATCCTACCTTCATTAGTTCTCTTTTTATCACCTCTCAAATATGGGTAGGTTTCTTCAAAAACACAACATTTTGATCAAAAAGCTAAAATAATAAAATTATTGTGAAGGACTTTTGATAGAGATCAGATTCAGAGCGATCCTCAAAACATACATGGACATACAGCATTGCCGAAAGTCGAAAATACTCATCAGCGTTTTCTCTTAACTGACGAGTTAACTCGTCAATGGCGGGGAAAGATGAAATAACCAACAGGTGTGATCTGTCTTACCGAAAGTAAACAAGTTTTCTTTGCGGAAGGTCTGCATTCGTTAAAAAATTGCAAATCAAATATTTCAAAACATTATTTAATTTTCCTTACCTTACGTTTGAGGTAAATAGCAGTGTAATAAGCAGGATAATACAGTACAGGCAGCAGGTGGTTAAATAAAATAAAATAAGCCCTGCGATAACAACCAGCTGCCTATACATTATCCCCTATACTTTAGTCTGGCACTTAGTTTCAATTGTTTATACTCAAGACACAAATTATAACTCAAATCGTGTAGTTATGTAGGCAAATATTTTTTTAAATCCCAGTATCATGTCAGTGAGTTTACTTTTGGATGTATAAGAGAAGCACCACGGCTATAATATATGGCTCATTTTGAAAGCAGGCATTGATATTCAGCAAATCTATATTTTGTGATTTACTTTCCAAAAAGTCTAATGTTATGGGTGGATTTGTGGAAATTGAATGGGATGTGTTATACAAATTGCATTGGCACTCATTTCTGTCTTCTGGAAAATCTGCTGTATATCTGTTATGCCAAAGCAGATAGTTTTAGAAAGCGAGTGTCTGAATGATAACCAAACCTTCGCATTTGACATGAATAATTTAGGCTCCATATCCTTAATAATTTCACAGTAAATCTGCCCTGTGCCTTCACTATAAGCACAGCGTGTATCATGTAAAGAAATATGGCATCACAGGTGCACGGTATACGCTGAAATAAACTGCTTGTGTTACAAAGGCAAACATTTCATTTACATAAACGTAAAATAGATGTAGGAGGTTTATAAGCTAAGCTTTGAAGATCTAAACAAAATGTCATGTTGCTTATGTAATTTTTTTTATTTAAAAATATTTGTCCCTTACGTCTCTGAAGTCTGAAACATAACCTACAATGCTCTACCAATTAACATCTGTAGTCGCTTTGTTAATTTAAGAGCACATCTAAAGTAGCACATATGGGTCATTTTTTAAGATATCTATCCGAGCAAGAGATCGAACAGGTGAATGCTTGGGCAATAACCGGGCCAGATTTAAATTTCTCAAGTCCTGGAGAATCTAAACAAGCTTCAGGGTTTCTCCTCTCAGTCAATATCAATACGACTGAAATATTGAAGTGATTTTATGAAATTCTTCTCATAGTTCACAAGCTGGAAATGAATTCTGAGGTGGACTGAGATCAACGCCGCGCTCAGGGAGGTATTGCATTGCTCTCATCCCGTCTGAGGTGTGTTTGGATGGGATTTGTGTCACGATCGGCTCCTCTAAAATAGTGCTTTCTGAACCAGAACGCAGGTCCAAAATTGAACTCTGAACGTTTCCAATAATCCGGTCGTATTTAATCAGTCTGTTGTGACCTAACACCAGAGATGCTCACAAGTCTCTGAGCTTGAGTCCAAGTCAAGTCTCAAGTCTTGTTGTAACAAATAAAACTCTAATAACAAATAAAGAAATTATAAACATTTATGAATAAGAACAAAGTTGCACATTAAGTAAGGTCTAAAATTAGCATTAGGTACAGAAATTAAATTAAATTGATAATAACACTGTCTTTATTGTACAAATTAAATATTATTATTATTATTATTTTTAGAGCATTAGAAGTGATTTTCAGTTTCTCTTGGGTTGTTTTATTAACATAAATGACACAGATTTAAGTAGGTCAATTGAGGTTACTGTCTCTTTAAGAACAAATAAGCCCAGACTGGTTTCTGACTGGTTTCTTAAGACTATTCAGTAAAAATTTCAAGGTCATGTAAATGTTAGAAACATTTTTAAATGTTGTGATGTGAATCCTTATAAGGTTTGTTGTATTTGATAACAGTTCTCACAGTGGTTAGAGAAAACCATTGTTTAACCCTATTAAGCCGGATGTATCGTCGGCGACATGAAGTTTTTATTCACATTGATTTATAGTTAAGGAACACAACAAACGATTTATTTTAAGATGGTAATAAACATGAGAAGTGTCAGTAATAGAAAGAAGTGCTAATAGAGTAGATCATATGGATAAAAAAATCTGGATTTGTGAAATGTAAAAAATCTATTTTAGGTTCATATTGAAATCTTCAAAAATATTGACTCTGATTGTAGATTAGGGAAATCTGAGCTCAGTTTGTGACATTGAGATAAAATTAGGTGGTGTTTTGAAAGTGCACACCACTGTTTGCAGACTTGCAATGCTTTTGGCAGTATTTCAGCACAGAAACCGTGCCAAAACTGTAAGCGCGGAAAAAACTAAGGTCAGATGCACAGCTCATACTTATTTAGTGTAAATATGAAGTTTCAGTTTTACAAGACATGAATTACACTTACGATTAACAGTAGTATGTTGCAAAACTTGTTTTCTTATGCTTGCAACTCGATTTACACCTTTACAAAACTATTTTTGCACATGCAAATTTATTTTACACTTGCAATGTTAAGTACATTCTTACTAATTTTATCCTGCGCATGAAAATCTTTTAGGCGCTAAATTACCTTCATAGTGTTTTCATTAAAGCATTTGCGTTTTAAAACGTTTTTAAAAGGTTGAAACATAAAAACACCTGAAACATGACCAATCACGCACACTGGACATGCACATGAAAGTGTAAAAGAACTCAAGAAAGCATTTTTTATGGTTTTCCCAACATTTCATTCAATCTTTATTTTTTCTCTGCATTAAAACTCTTCAATATGGATATTTTTCTTTTTAAAAAAATGGCAAAAAGCTGAAATAATTGAATTTTTAGTAAAGGAATTTTGTTAGAGATCAGATTCAGAACAATTATCAAAACATAGAGTTTAAAATTAGTAAAACACAAATTTCTGCTTCAGTTTTTTCATAAATTGGTTAAGTGCAAATCTTTTCTCCTAATTGATTAGATAACTCGTCAATGGCGGGGAAAGAGTTAATGTTCTTACTTATTTATATTCACAAAACGTGTCAACAAAACATCGACTAAAATTAAGAAACAAATTATATGAAACGAAATTCGTGTTAAAGACACAATCAAAACTTATTAAGTGGTCGAAAAATATGTCTGAGCCACTCCATTTCTCCCGTTATATTGACATTCAATTCATTACAATGCCTATATACAGTAGACGGTTTTTAATCGGACGCACGTGCGTTGTCGCAGTTACTGTACGTGTCTGGTCGGAACTTTACTTCCGGTCTCTGACTAAACTGAACTCTGAAACAAATACCTTGTTTACAAATACCTCAAAAACCTTTTGGTTTCCTAAAGATGAGGGGAGACGGCAATCATGGATCACTGCTATCTTAAAGGAATATTCCATTTTCTTAAAAGAAAAATCCAGATAATTTACTCACCACCATGTCATCCAAAATGTTGATGTCTTTCTTTGATCAGTCGAGAAGAAATTATGTTTTTTGAGGAAAACATTGCAGGATTTTTCTCATTTTAATGGACTTTAATGGACACCACCACTTAACACTTAACTCAACACTTAACAGTTTTTTCAACGGAGTTTCAAAGGACTCTAAACGATCCCAAACGAGGCATAAGGGTCTTATCTAGCAAAACCATTGTCATTTTTGACAATAAAAATAACAAATATCCACTTTTAAACCACAACTTCTCGTTAAGATCCGGTCGTCATGCGCTAGCGTGACCCGACACAATACGTCATCACGTCAAGAGGTCACAGAGGACGAACGCAAAACTCCGCCCCAGTGTTTACAAATGTGGTGAAAGAGGACCGTTCCTACGTTGTTGTATGTCAACTGATACTAATTAATGTCTTTGTGTCAGTTCATTGTTTACAATGGTCCGCAAATGTGCGTTTTATATTTGTAACACGTGACCTCCCTACGTCACTACGCATTTACGTTAGGTCGCGCTGGACCGGACCTAAACGAAAAGTTGTGCTTTAAAAGTGTATATTTTTTATTTTTCTTGTCAAAAATGACAATCGTTTTGCTAGATAAGACCCTTATGCCTCGTTTGGGATAATTTATAGTCTTTTGAAACTCCGTTGAAAAAAACTGTTAAGTGTTGAGTTAAGTATTAATTGTTGGGCTCTATTAAAGTCCATTAAAATGAGAAAAATCCTGCAATGTTTTCCTCAAAAAACATAATTTCCTCTCGACTGAACAAAGAAAGACATCAACATTTTGGATGACATGGTGGTGAGTAAATTATCTGGATTTTTCTTTTAAGAAAATGGAATATTCCTTTAAGGGAGTTTGGCAGCTGGTTTGTAGTTAACATTGTATATATTATAGTACACATTTTACACTATTAGCACACGTTACACGTTAGCTTAGTGTCATTCTTGATACGCTTTAGCTATAAAATATGAACTACGGTCATCAATTTGTTGTTTATTTTGCTTGATATCAGAAATAAACTACTCTAAAAGGACTTTGTTATTGATTCTTTGCCGAGTTTACAGGAAGTTACGCTTGTTCGACGAAAAACGTTTGTTTATGTTGTTACTGCTGAAACCATCTACATGACATTTAAAATTACAACCTGTCTTTTCGTTAAAAGTAAAGAGTAAAGTAAAAGTTAATTAAATTAAAACAAATCTCTTTGAGGTCTAAGATAAATAAATGATAAAAAGATCTCATCAGTGATTTTTCTTGTGGGTTCACACTTTGTTCTGAGTGTTACATTAAATGAAATCGCACCAAATGTTTACTGCCAACTTTTAAGAAAGTGTAACATTATAATTATCCAATGAGTCATAAATAAAGTTTTTAATAATGTTATACTTGCATGGACAATGTTTTTAGGACATGTCTTAGCTGGGCAATGATCATTATAAAATGTTTAAGATCATAAAGGTTGAACATATTGTGAGAATATCCTGAAAAAATTTCTGATGGCTCAGCTGCTTGGAACATCACGAGTCTATTCAAATCACAAAATGATGATCTGTTTATGATCTTCTGAGTACAATGCAGGTCTATTCATCTATGTATAACCATAGTGAGGGAGAAATCGAGCGAGATTTAAAGAGTGATTGGTGTGTAATTGAAAGGTTGTTCTGGAAATTTCCTGCAGTGCTGGCTCCATCATAGCTGCTCTTTCATTGTGATGCATGACCAGCCCTTACTATAGCGAGACCTAATCAGAATTAATTCAAACACGGTGGCCTGCAGAATTGAAAAAAGGCTTCTAGAAAGCGCCTGCGTTTTAAGCAGAAGAGACAGAATGCTGCCTAGACAAATATAACACTAAACACATCCTGCCAAAACATGCAGCCTGTTTCACATGTATGATCTGATAAAGTTACGTCTTCTGATGTTGATCTTACATATGGCACATGTGTGGGCAGCAGTAATGATGTATACAGTGTCCTTCATATGTCACATTACCATCTGAGTAACTTTAGACAAGCTCAACTTTAACTGCCATGATAATAACTAGCTTTCGGTAACGATCGACGTGCTTTCATGAGAGAGTGTTTCCTGCGCATGATGTTCCGTACGAGACATAGTGGCGTACAAACGCAGGAGCGCAACAAAACTCAAAAAATAAAAATCTAAAATGAGGATTTTCTCACGTCCGTATGTATTGCTCAATACGTCATATGCTGGAAATGAACTCTCTCATGAACGCGTGTTAGTTATTACCGAAAGCTAGTTATTTTAGTTTGTAAAGTTTTAAAGCCGGGGTGCATGACCTCTAAAAGCCAATGTTGACATTTGAAATTACCTAAACAAACACGCCCCTACCCCAATAGAATCTGGACCTTCTTCTGATAGGCAACAATGTTGATTAGCATACAAGCCCATTACTGCTGATTGGCTACAAGTGTGTTTTGGTAATCGCTCCGACTCCATTTTCCAAAGTGTTTTTCACAAATCATGCACCTTTATTATCCCATGGAGCCATGTGGATTACTTCTGTGAATTATGGATGGACTTTTTTGGGCTACAAATCAAAAGCAACATTTACTACCATTATAAAGCTTGGAACTGCCAGGACATTTTCTAATATTACTCTAATTGTGTTCATACTAAAAAAGATAATCATATACATCAAGTATGGCTTGAGGATGAGTAAATCATGGGGTCCTTTACATTTTTTGCTGAACCATCCCTTTAACAACTCTCTTCCGACCCGACATCATAACTTAAAAATCACTGGACCCTATTTTAATGATCTAAGCACATTGTCTAAAGCACACGGTCTAAATGCCACTTTTGCTAATTTAAGGATGGGAAAAATGGTTTGTGCACCAAGCGCATGGTCGAAAAGGGTTGTTCCTATTCTACTAATGAGTAATAGGTGTGTTTTGGGCGTAACGTGCAATAAACCAATGAGAGTCTTATCTCTCATCCCCTTTAAAAGCCAGTTGCGCTGGCGCTATGTCTAATCTCTATTTAGATGACGGACTTTGTAAACTGAAAAAATAAGCGGAGGAAGAAGATCCCCAGTTTAAGAATAATGTTAAAAAAAGTGTTTAACTTTTTGGATTAAAACCTTTAAAAGCCGTTTTCTTTCAGTCATATAAGTGAAAATAGCAGGCTTTAAACTGCTGTAAATGTATTGATATCCTTCATTATCATTGTAATCTCATAAAATAATTTGCAAATATGCAAGAAAAGGTTTGTACTCTAAAAATACAAACAAGAGATAAGGAAAATGTACAAACGTGCGGAGAACGTCTCGGTTACGTATGTAACCCTCGTTCCCTGAAGGAAGGGAACGGAGACGTCACGTCGTGACCGACGAATTGGGAACCGCTTCGCGGGTGACCTATCTACTTCGAGAACTATAAGAAACGCCAATGAACTTGGCATGCAGGTATTTGCATAATGCCGGCGCCGCCCCGCCAGGTGCGTATATAAGGCGCAGGTGCACAATACCAAATTAGCTATATTATTGCTGAGAAGCCGAGCAGCAGTGCCCGGCCTGAAAACAGCAATGGAACAGCAAACTGTGGCGACGGGACGTGACGTCTCCGTTCCCTTCCTTCAGGGAACGAGGGTTACATACGTAACCGAGACGTTCCCTTTCAGTCGGTCACTACGACGTCACGTCGTGACCGACGAATTGGGAATCCCTACCAAAACGCCACTGCAGCTGAACCCTTCCAGTGTCTGTAAAAGCCCTCCGCCCTCCACATAGGGGGCGGAACCTAAGGCGAAATGCAGAAGGCCGGTCACTACCTGTTCCTTAACCCACGATAGTGAAGCAGCGAACTGGGGAAGCGTCTAAACTGAGCGGAGCTAGAACACTGCGGAAGCCATCCCCTAAGAAGGTTGAATGGATGACATAAAAATATGAAACAACCGAAGGTTGCTCATAAAAGTCTCTGAACAAAACATAGTATGCAGAGAGATGCAGAGCAGGCTCTGCTAAGGAAAACGTGGAGGATTAGTACCCCACGGAGTATACACACAAATGAACCCCACGTAGGGGACAAATGTGGACGCCTAGCCTACACAGGTTTACAGAGAATACATCAGTGATAGGTTGACAGCGGATGCTCCGCAACACCAGCTATCAGGGCGGTGGAGGAGAGGCAAAAACAGTTTTTTAGACGTTTTTGCCCCGATGGCCTTCCATATTGGTGCAGATGTGCAGCACCAAAATAGAGGCTCCAAGCCGACACACGAGCCGACCCTCGGCATTCTTAACTAGTTAGTAGAAAGAACCCGAGTGGAAACCGGTTCGACACGAACACTATAGAATCTTGTGAACGTATTAGGTGTCGCCCAGCCTGCAGCTCTACAAATATCTGTTAGCGAGGAACCGCGAGCCAGTGCCCAAGATGATGCCACACTGCGTGTAGAGTGGGCACGTAAATTAAACGGACAAGGCACATTCTGCTTTTGATATGCAAGGGCTATAGTATCCACAATCCAATGGGACATCCTCTGCTTGGTGACAGCTTTTCCTTTCTGCTGACCACCGTAACAAACAAAGAGCTGATCTGAGGTCCTAAAGCTTTGCGTCCTGTCTATATACACACGTAGTGCACGAACAGGGCATAACAAAGCCGTGGCTGGGTCTGCCTCCTCCAAAGGCAGCGCTTGGAGGTTCACCACTTGATCTCTGAAAGGAGTGGTGGGAACTTTGGGCACAAAGCCGGGCCGGGGTCTCAGTGTTACGCTGGATGCAGCCGGCCCAAACTGAAGGCACGATTCGTCGACCGAAAATGCATGAATATCCCCTATCCTCTTAACAGAAGCCAAAGCAAGGAGAGTTAATGTTTTCATAGTAAGAAATTTAACACTCACACTATGCAGAGGCTCAAATGGGGCTTCCTGGAGTGATTTCAGCACCAAGGACAGGTCCCAAGGAGGAATAGAGGGAGGACGCGAAGGATTCAGTCTTCGAGCGCCTCTGAGAAATCTAATGACCAGGTCGTGCTGACCCACTGTTCTACCGTTTACGGGTGAATGGTGAGCTGATATCGCAGCGATATCGACTTTAATAGTGGATGGTGACAGCCTATTCTCCAAACGGCGCTGGAGATATAAAAGCACAACACTAATCGGGCATTCTCGGGGGTTTTCACTTTGGGAAGAACACCAGTCGACAAACAGGTTCCATTTAAGCGCGTAAGCCTGTCTCGTAGACGGCGCTCGCGCTGCAGCAATAGTGTTAGATACCTCTTGCGGTAAATCACTCAAATCCTCCGTGCCCCGTCCAGAGACCACACATGGAGGTTTCACAGGTCGGGGCGCGGGTGCCATAATGTGCCCTCTTGTTGAGAAAGAAGGTCCTTCCTCAGGGGAATCTTCCAAGGAGGGGCTGTCGCGAGGAGAGAGAGTTCTGGAAACCAACTCCTGGTTGTCCAATACGGTGCCACCAACAGCACGCTCTCCTCGTCCTCCCGGACTTTGCATAGGGTTTGCGCAATGAGGCTCACCGGAGGGAACGCGTATTTGCGCATGTTTCGCGGCCAGCTGTGTGCCAATGCATCCACGCCGAGCGAGTCGTCGGCTAGTGAATAGAACAGGCGACAATGGGTCGTCTCTGGGGAAGCAAACAGATCTATCTGCGCTTTGCCGAAACGTCTCCAAATCTGCTGAACCGCAATGGGGTGGAGTCGCCATTCGCCGGGACGCGCAGCCCGAGAGAGCGCATCCGCCTCTACATTGAGCGTGCCCGGGATGTAAATGGCACGAAGAGACCTCAAATTCTTCTGACTCCAAGTGAGGAGATGACGGGCGAGATGCGACAGGTGACGCGAGCGTAAACCGCCTTGACGATTGATGTACGCCACGGTCGCAGTGTTGTCTGTGCGAACTAATACATCTTTGCCCTGTAACTCGTTGCTGAAACGGACGAGCGCAAGATATACAGCCCACATTTCTCGGCAATTTATGTGCCAATGCAGCTGGGGTGCCGTCCAGACCCCCGAAGCCGCAAGCCCATCGTACGTGGCCCCCCACCCCGTGTCCGAAGCATCTGTGCATACTATTGCATGCCTGGAGACCTGTCTCAGAGGCACACCGGCTCGGAGAAACGCACGGTCTGACCACGGAGTGAAAGTGCGACGACACGCAGGTGTAATGATAACACGGTGAATGCCGCGCAGCCACGCTCTCCTCGGGACTCGATCGTGAAGCCAATGCTGAAGCGGTCGCATATGGAGCAGTCCGAGCGGAGTTACAGCTGCGGCTGCTGCCATATGCCCCAAAAGCTTCTGAAATTGTTTCAGCGGGACCGCGCTCTTGCTCTTGAATGTATTCAGGCAAGTCAGAATCGACTGTACACGCGCTTCTGTTAGACGAGCTGTCAAATCGATCGAGTCCAGTTCCATACCGAGAAAAGAGATTCTCTGCACGGGGCAAAGCTTGCTCTTTTCCCAGTTGACCCGAAGACCCAAACGAGCGAGGTGTTTTAAAGTTAAATCTCTGTGATCGCACAGCGTCTGACGTGTTTGAGCTATTATTAGCCAATCGTCCAGATACGCGAGAATGCGCACACCTCTCTCTCTCAGGGGTTTTAAAGCCCCCTCCACTACTTTGGTGAATACACGGGGCGACAGAGAGAGCCCGAATGGGAGGACTTTGTACTGGTATGCTCGCCCCTCGAACGCAAAGCGGAGAAACGGCCTGTGCCGGGGGAGAATCGATACATGAAAGTACGCGTCCTTCAGGTCGATAGATGCGAACCAATCGTTTGGACGAATGCATGGAAATATGCGTTTGGGCGTCAGCATTTTGAACGGCATTCTGTGAAGTGCACGGTTCAGCGAACGCAGGTCCAGGATCGGTCGCAAGCCGCCGCTTTTCTTGGGTACAATAAAGTAAGGGCTGTAAAACCCCGACCTCATCTCGGCTGGAGGGACCGGCTCGATCGCGTCCTTCGCCAGTAGGACAGCGATCTCCGCACGGAGGACGTGCGCATCGGCAGCTCTCACCGCAGTGAAATGAACGCCGGAGAATTTGGGGGGATGCCGGGCAAATTGGATCGCGTAGCCGAGACGAATCGTGCGTAAAAGCCAACGCGACGGGCTGGGAAGCTGTTCCCACGCCCCCAGACACCGTGCGAGAGGGACTAAAGGCACGATCGGTGTACCCGCGGCGGGCGCAACGGAGGTGATCGCCGGTGTGTGCGTATTGGCCGCACCGACAGCAGTGTTGTGCATGATAACACTCACCTGAGTCCGCTGCTGGGTGGGTGAGTAAGGGAGGCTCTGCTGGAGACACCTCACGCCACTCGATGCACCCTCTGGCGAAGGGGGAGGAAGACGATGGGTTATGAGCCCGTGATTGTCTTCTCTCCCCTGAGAAGACAGAGAGCGCGGAGGGGTTATGAGCCCGTGCGTTGCTCTCGTACTCCTCTGATGAGTCGGAGAACGAGGGGGGGTTATGAGCCCGCTCGTGTCTCCGGCGCTCATCTGAAGACCTAGAGATGGAAGTGGAATTCGCTCTTTTTGTGGAATTGTGGGTGCCGACTGAAAAGTCGGCGGAACAGAAAATTGAAACAAAGGATTCCCCAACCGGCCCTCCTCCGGTGGGGGGAGTGGTGCTTTCACCATCTCCCGAAGAGCGATCCCCTCCATCTCTAGGTCGCCCGTCTCAGGGCCGCTTCGATTTTCTTTTTCCACCCTTTGAAGCGGGCTGAGCGGGCGGGGCGGGCTGCTGACGACCGGTTCCTCGCTTCTTAGAAGAGCCCCGGGGAGGAACGGAGGCGGCCGCCGCAGGACGCCCTCGGCGAGGAGCAGGCTGAGGCGCCGACGTGGATGGGGCAGGCGCAGGACGCTTCCGACGTGGCATGATCTGAGCGATGGCCTCAGTCTGCTTCTTGGCCGCGGAGAATTGCTGCGCAAACTCCTCGACCGTCTCGCCGAACAGGCCGGTCTGGGAAACCGGAGCATTCAGGAGCCGGGTTTTATCGGCGTCCTTCATGTCCGCCAGACACAGCCAGAGATGGCGTTCCTGGACTACCAGGGTAGACATCGCACGCCCGACGGCGCGTGCGGTGACCTTGGTCGCACGAAGCGCCAGATCCGTAGCCGCACGCAGTTCAGAGAACTCCGCCGAGTCGTGACCTCCCGCGTGCAGGTCCCTCAGAGCCTTAGCCTGGTGGACCTGCAGCAATGCCATGGCATGCAGGGCAGAGGCTGCCTCCCCACAAGCCTTGTAAGCAGCACCGGACAGCGCCGAAGACTGCTTACAGGCCCGTGAGGGGAGAGTAGGCTGGTCCCGCCAGGAGGAAGCGACACCGGCCGGACACAACTGCATCGCGACCGGCCGCTCCACTGACGGGATACCAGTGTACCCCTTGGCATCTCCACCCTCGAGAGAGGTGAGGGGTGAAGGCTGAAACGGTCGGTTCCGGGCGGAAAACGGGGTTTTCCACGACCGCGTCAGCTCTTCATGCACCTCGGGGAAGAAAGGCACCGGGGGCGAGGACTGAGAAGCCCTGGCACCCCCGAAGAACCAATCATCGAGGCGGGACGGTTCAGGTGGGGGAGGTTTAGTCCACTCCAAGCCAACCGCCTCCGCCGCCCGAGCGAGCATGGCTGCCATCTCGGGGTCGAACACAGAAGCCGCAACCTGGCCCGAAGGCGGGAGCGGATCCGGATCGACGTCCGAGGCTGACAACCCCCCTTCCGATGTTACGGTGGACATCGCGTCGGGTGGAGGCTCGACAGAGCGCGAGGACACCGTAGAACACGGGCCGCTCGTCTCCATCGGGACCTCCGCTGGCAACGGATCAGGGCGCTGGGAGCTGCTGGACGAACCAGCAGACCGACCCAGCACCGTTATACGGAGGTCATCCTTCGCAAGTCTGGTAGCTGCGCTCTTAGCAGCACCAGACTTGGAAGGCGGGCGCCGTTCCCGGAGAAACGACACCCGTCTCCGCAAATCCGCCATAGTCATGCCCTCACAGATGGAGCATGAACTATCACGCAACGCTGCCTCTGCATGCTGGAGCCCCAGACACGAAAGACAACGCTGGTGGCCATCCCGGGGGGCGATGAACACACCGCATCCAGAAACCGAACACGGACGGAAATCCATCTTTAAAAAGACGACCCCGACCGTGACACGAATGAGTGGCTGTCTTTAAAAAGACACAAAGCTCAAACGTGCTGCTCTTTTAGGGAAATCACTCTTTTGTGCAAGCTGGTGAAACACACAGGGAGAGGCAACGCACTCACTCGAACTCAAGTCCTGATTAAAGAGACAGAGAGAGAGAGAAAGGGTGGAGAAAAAACACTGCGAGCCTCCGCTGAGGTGTCTTCGCCCAACCAACTTTGGCAAGCTGAGATCTTTTTTCCCACAGAACAGGATCTACGAAGATCAGTTTTTTCAGAATAGCTTCTCGTGAGCAGATGTCTGCCGGCTTCGAAGCAATAAAGCAGCTAATTTGGTATTGTGCACCTGCGCCTTATATACGCACCTGGCGGGGCGGCGCCGGCATTATGCAAATACCTGCATGCCAAGTTCATTGGCGTTTCTTATAGTTCTCGAAGTAGATAGGTCACCCGCGAAGCGGTTCCCAATTCGTCGGTCACGACGTGACGTCGTAGTGACCGACTGAAAGGGAACCGAAGCGTTTCAGCACCCAGACAGCACCATGGGATTTTTAAAAAGGCATTACTTAAAATGTTTCTCATCTCACCATATCCACAGGTACAGAGTCATCAAATACAATAAATCCGTAAGGTAGCATTTAAAAACATTTAAAAACAGATGCATTTGTTTAAAGCAAAGCATTTATTTACTTACCAGGCTGCAGGTGAAGCAGCTCTTTACGCCATCTAACGTCTCATAATCGATCCTCATTTATGTCCAAGAGACTTAATAATAATCTTTTACATTCAATCCTTTAATCTTTCATATTTAAAAGCGTTTTCGTCCTGCTACGCATTCATGTATGTGATAAGCAAACCCGCGTTGTCGTCACGTTTATAGGCGCATATTTCTAACACGCATATTAAATAAAAGGTTTTAGTTGGTCAATGGCGTAGTCTATTTTAGTTCCCTCAAAAAAGCAACGCCCCAACAATGCGCCTGAACACACCTCGTTTTCAGACCAGAATGCCCATGGGCGCAAAATTGGGCGCAAACGCATTTGCTGTTTAAACAACGTGGAGCTAAACGTGAAAATGATAATTGTGCCGGGTTGAAACTAGCAAAAGACACTTGCGTCATGCATTGCGCCGGGTTTATGATAGAGCCCATTATTATAATGTTACTGTTGTCAAGAGGGTTGTTTTAAATACACAAAAAACTGTGTTGGGTCAAAAAGGTTTAATCCCAACTCCAGATTTCACTCTCTTCCTAAAACGCATGGATTTGAAAAGTTCTGTGTCCCTGACTGGTCAGCTAATCTGTATGTTGTGATTGGTCTGAATACCTGACGCCAGCCGGAAATGTGACGCTCCTTACCATATTTGAAAGATTTGCTCACAATGCAATGCTAACAGGAGTTAACTTATAGTACAGCCTGTGAGTCCAAAGCGGGAGGAATTATGATAATGTCGGTCTTGTCTACATCACCAATCCCAGGAAGTAAACTGTTGCCTACAATCCATGTGTTTGTTGTAGTCCAAGAAAAGAGATTTAAGTTGGAGACGATAAATCACATCATAGTTTACTTTGGGATTTGTACCTTTTGCATATTGTTAACAAGTACTAATACACACTTACACCCCAAAGATAATGTAAAATTGTAAATCACATTTGTCCTTTAAAATTTTTGTATGGGAAATATGTTTTTCACCTGGGTTTGTCTCTTTTTGACCCAACGCTGGGCTAAAAATAACCCAGCAACAAACCAACTTATGGACTGCCGCTATATGCAAAATATAATATATAAGAAGGTCACGTAAAGAGTATTGAATTCTGGTGGACTGCAAACACTGTCAAAGGTATCCAAGTATTTCATGCATACGGAAATCCTGCATACCGTGCAAAGTCCATACAGCAGAGACAGATAAAGGGTATGGCAGTATGCCAATCCAAATATAACATGAACCCATAAAGCTACACTCAGCAGTCCAACACTGTTTTCCAAAACACAAGCCGGGTCGTTTGTCCAGTTATGTTCCTGGACCCGTCTGGTCTCGAGTCCCACGGCTCTCGCATTCCCCACCCTGTCACAGTGCCTCTTTCTACCTCAGTTTCCATGGTGATGACAGAAGAGTGAAGAGTGTATATCTGAATCTATGGAAAAACCCTTCATAAAAATTTGTGCAGGATGAAGGTGAAGAATTGAAGAAGATGAGGAGGGGTTGAGGGTCCTGAAACGCTGCCAGCGTCTCTTACGTCCTGCTTGGCTGCTTTAATGAAGTGCCTGGTGCCTTCTGAGGAGGCTTACAGAAGATTATGTCCTAATGTATTTATCCTTCTTGCAAACCGTGATATTTAGGCAGGATTTTCACAACGGGATATCACTTCAGGCCCGCTTTACCCACTGTTCTCAGCTATTGCGGAGGTGATCTTAAGTTCTCGGTGTGAATGGATAGGACTTCATGACCGACAACATTAGGCATGATGTCCTTCAAAACCCTTCTGTTTAAATACATGCATGCTCCTGGTCTTACTTAAAGGTTTATTTCTTTACATTTTCCTTAGTAAACTTTTATTTAAAGGGGACATTTCACAAGACTTTTTTAAGATGTCAAATAAATCTTTGGTGTCCCCCGAGTACATATGTGAAGTTTCATCTCAAAATATCACATACACTCACACAAAGGATTATTAAGAACACCATACTAATACTGTGTTTGACCCCCTTTCGCCTTCAGAACTGCCTTAATTATACGTGGCATTGATTCAACATGGTGCTGAAAGCATTCTTTAGAAATGTTGGCCCATATTGATAGGATAGCATCTTGCAGTTGATGGAGATTTGTGGGATACACATCCAGGGCACGAAGCTCCCGTTCAACCACATCCCAAGGATGCTCTATTGGGTTGAGATCTGGTGACTGTGGGGGCAATTTTAGTACAATGAACTCATTGTCATGTTCAAGAAACCAATTTGAAATGATTCGAGCTTTGTGACATGGTGCATTCTTCTGCTGGAAGTAGCCATCAGAGGATGAGTACATGGTGGTCATAAAGGGATGGACATGGTTAGAAACAATGCTCAGGTAGGCTGTGGCATTTAAACAATGCCCAACTGGCACTAAGGGGCCAAAAATTGATTCCTGATGGATAAAATCATGTATGTAACAAATATGTTTTTTACATAAATAAAATGGGTTACAAACTAATTTTGAGACTTACTGTATGTAAATGATGACAGAATTTTAACTTTTTGTTTAAATTATTTCTGAGACAAATAAGCGGAGACCATCTGCAGTACAACTGCGTATGATTAAAAATAAAGATACGGTACTGCACTGTAAGTCTGAGCTTACAGTATTCTCACTGCCAGATCTTTAGCTTCAGATAAAGGTCTAATTAAATTAAAAAATCAATTGATGCAGAAGCACTGAACAGGAAGACTTTGTACAATAAAGCATGCAGCTATTTCTGGTGTCCCTATTAGTTTTAAAACACGCTGGTTTCTGCTCGGTCCAAGCAGACCAGCAAACACAGCTACCAAATTCAACTGGATTTTTCAGCAGGGGTTGAGGTGAAGCAGCAGGCAGGTCGCCGCAGTCCCAGCATCCAGAAACATCTTTACAATATTGATGTGGCCAAGAACAAGAGTGGACAGGACACAAAGGATCCAGGTGCTATTGTGTTACAATATTACAGAATAAAACAACAAGCCCGAGTGGATATGAGACGGATGGGTGACTGTGAGCAAATAACCAGCGTGTGTTCAACAGTTACAGAAAAACCATGAGTCCTATGCAATAAAACACAGCAAGTTATTTTGTCACATTAAATAATTATGATTTATGGGACCATTATGCACTTTTACAAATAACAACATTCATAAAAAGCAGCTTCTAATCTGGAAAACAAAGTCAATGCTTATCAAATTTTATTTAGACATCCATATTGTATAGATCTTTACCAGGGGTCTTCAAACTTTTTGTGAGCAAGGGCTACCACAATGGATAAAACAATCTGAATGGCTACTCTTTGATATAGTCTACAGCGGCCATTCCCAAACTGTGGTTCGTGGACCACTAGTGGTCCGTGAGGGTACTGCAGGTGGTCCGTGTTAAGGCAAAATAAAATATAAAATAATATATATTTTTTAAGAAAAATATATATTTTTAAGAATATGTTTTAAGAATCTGTTGTACTGATGTGATGACCAGTTATAGTTTTGTTGATATGTTTTTATAATTGTTTAAAATGTTAGCATGCATAAAAGAAGCCAAGCTAACAGAAAAAAATATGTAATAAATTAATTTTAAAATTGAGGCTTTTAATAGAATTTGCTTTGGCGGGCAACCTGGTGCAGGTGGGAACCATGTTGGAAACCACTGATCTATACAATATATATCTATATTTATGTTTCACAGTTTCATATATGAATATAAATATATAAATGTTTCTGTTTGTATCTTAATAAAATAGATTGAAAGATAAATATGGTAGACATTAAAACTTCTAAAACAACAAGTCTGGTTGTGGTGCCCTAATGCTGCATTTACTCCAGCCGCGGTAGAGGCAGCAAAAACGCGATATTCGGGCTTTACCTTAAGTATACTTAGGTATACTTTTTTCCGCGGACGCGTGCGCGCGTGAGCCGGACGCTTAAGGCCGCGGAAAAAAGTATACCGCGGCCTTAAGCGACCAACAACGCCCGAATATCGCGTTTATCGCAGCTTTCCAAGTATACTCCCCACGGCTACAAGCGGATGGCCGCGTTCGACACTATACGCCATGGGTCTTCAACCGGGGGTCCGCTGCCCCCAGGGGGTCCGTGACGGAACTGCTGGGGGTCCGCCAAATGATGTTCATCAACAAGCTATTTTTTGCTTAAAACGTAAAATATTCCCCTTTAAGTTGTGCACGTGCGTGGCCGCATAGGTTTGAAGGCGCGCGTTCAGTTTAGCCAGCGGGCCAAAATAAAATATATAAAGATTATAAATGTCCACTCAGGAAGCAGCAATAGCGACAGAAAAGTCATCATAAAACAGGAAAATCTTATGTGTGTCTTTCTTTCAGAATGTCATTTTAGAATCAGTGCGACGTGTTGTCTCATCTATATTTCTGAACTTGGACGGCTGTTTCACGCGGTTCAGATTTAAAGCGATAATTCAAGAGGCAAATGACACCACACCGCGTCTGCATTTTAAACTGTGACAAACTATCGCTCGCATTAAAAAAATTATGAAACGCGTGCCGTGATGGTGCTTTGTGCAAGATTCATAGTCAGGTTGAAATCCGCCTCTCAAAAAGTTTCCCCAAAGAGATGCGCTCTGACTCGTTGCATGTTGTTCTCCTAAGTCTGATATGAAGCTATACAGAAAATAAACCTGCGTTACTTAAACTCGTGACAATGATGATACACGAGAAAGGCAACAGACCTCAGAATTATAAAGTAGCACAACCTCTATCCCCACCAGAATAGACAAATAGTCTTTGTGCCATTCACCATGATCAGTCTTCTTTATAAACTGAAAGCTCTTGTCCAATTCACAGTTAAATTAAAATATATTACACTGCAAATACCTTAAAATAATATTATATTATTATTATTATTATATTAATATAAAAACTAAATCTACTTTAACAAAACAATTATGCATTTTAATATGGCTGTGTGACAATTGGTTTGTTTCTATTTATAAAACAGTTCCAGTCCTTGATTCTGATCGGTCATCAGTTGTACTTTACTCCACTTTGCGTTGTGCCTAATACGAAAAGGCAGACTCTCGTACCTTACTGCTTACTTAAATATCTTTGTTTTACACATTTAGTATTAGGGGGTCCCTGCTCCATGCCTCTCTAATCTAAAAGGTCCCCGACCCAAAAAACGTTGAAGACCCCTGCTATACGCAATACAAATGATTTCTTATTCAAATTATTAGTCTAACAGGCTGTCAGGGCAGCACTGATTTGGCGACGTTTAAAGTAAATTTAAAACATTAGGATAGGTGAAGAAAAGTAACCAATCCACCAATGCAAACACAGTTTAGTACAAACAAGAAGACAACAAAGAACAGGAATCAAACATTATGGTAACAAACATGCTCCACAGCTTTCTGTTCTTGGAAGAAGTAAAAGTTAAAGAAGAAGAACGATAGTGTGTGTGCAAATGCTGTCTATTTCCTTTGTATAATTGTTTATAGTGGAGTGTATTGTCGAAATATTTTCACACGCATGCGCTGTTGTACGCACACTGTCTGCGTGGTCTCAAATTTTGGGCTCCACGCGAACGTCCCTAGTATACTTTCGGCTTTAAACATTTGAGTTTACTCGCTTCATTCTCACATGAAAGCCGCGCGTGAAATTCTAGTCATTCGAGACATTCACGCGTAAATTCGCGTCATGGGAGGGGCCTCTGCGACTCTGCTGAGACTCCGCTCACTTCCTGTAATCACGTCACTACTACAGCAAGGTCCTGATTGGTTAATGCGTCGCAGAAATCTGCTGAGGTTCAGATTTTTCAAATCGTGCGTTTCCCGTGGCAACGCTCAAATCGTGCGTTTCCCAAGGCAACTACCATTTGCGTCGCGCCTACCATTTTTATTTACATTTTATGATATAAATCTAATTGATTAATTTTGTCATCTACTCACAAACCCCCTGTAATTCCTTTGTGAACCCCATATTGGGAAATCGACCTGTAAATCGGTCCTGATTCACAGGTTTAAAAACCCCTCCCTTAAAATAACATATAGCTCAAATGCATTGTAAGTCACTTTGGATAAAAGGCACATTGTTCCTAAAATGTGTTTTAGTAGATCAGATCACAAGTGGAGAGGAGAGATGTTTGTCCATTCACACCTGACTACATGACCATCTACTGTACACCACAAAAGCAATCCGCTCAAATGCGATTTTGACTACCTTGAATGTGGTCAACAGTGGACGAGCTCAAAAACGTTTTACACCCCGTTTACACCTGTATTAGCGTGGTCCACCTGTTATCCAATTGATCAAAATGCATCTTAATATCAGGTGTAAACAGACCCAAAATTTCTGCCAAATCCATTAATGTAAACAAAACTGAGAACTTCAAATCTTGAAAGCTACGAAAGAGTAACGTGATCTTCTTCTGGGTGTGAACAGACGATGACGTGTGATGGTTTTGAAAGCATCTTTGCTCAACGTGTTGTAATGACCGCTACACCAGTGGTTCTCAAACTGGGGGCCGCAAGATGGTGCCAGGTGGGCCCCAGTTTTATGACATTTTATAAAATACGTTCATTTACAATAAATTCTGAGTAATTAAACCTAAAAAAAAAAAAAATAGGGCTACTAACCAAAAGCACTACTTTGTATAATTTAATATGTTTTTATTCAAATGTTGAGTTTTAGAACAGTTTTTTTGTCATAATTGTTTTTTGGGGGGGCGCGAAGGAATGCGCCATACACAAGGGGGGGGGGGGTCGCAGGCTGAAAAAGTTTGAGAACCACTGCGCTACACAACAGCCCTGTCATAAATACAGTCTCATACTGAATGTAGAGCAAGCAGAGCATTAGTTTTGAACTATGCAAAAATCACTCCGACCCCATCAGTAAACCCCTGGAGTCATAATGCAGGTGACCCGTGTACAATATAGTATGTGATTGTATAGAAGAGAGGAGGGTGGTGTTGTGTACAGTTGTGTTTCTCCCTGAGCATCCTTAAGGCTGTGTGTGTCTCTGTGCAGTTCACCGCCAGCAGGCAAACGCCAGCAGACTATCAGATCCTGATACACAACTACTGATCATTAATGCAAGAGCTACACACAGTATATTGGTATTACAAGAGAAAGGCACCTTGTATTTTTAAATTAAAGGGCCTCATCATACACCTGGCGCAATGCCCGACGCAAGTGTTTTTTGCTAGTTTTAGCCTGATGCAGTTATCATTTTCACGTCCAGCATCACATTGTTTAAAAAAGAATTTTGGATTTGTGCCCATTTGTGTGCCCATGGGCGTGTTGGTCTAAAAAAAAAAAACGAGTGTGTTTAGACGCATTGTTGCAATTTTGGGGCAACTAAAATAGACCACGTAGACAAAATAAAACCGACTTTAGAGTCAATGGCGCAATATTGTTTTTGTTTAGATTTTTTAATGCTACCCCACAAATTAATTGTATATGATGACTTTGTACCTTTGGATATGGTAAGATGACAAAAAAAAATTAAGTAATATTTTTCAAAAGTTTGCCCCAGTGCTGAAACGCCTCTCCACATGTTTTTAAATTCTTTATCGCCTGTTTGTTACAAATAAAGTATTTTTAAATATCCAAACTTTTTTTGCATATTTGTAAATTATCCTTAATTCTTAAAATAAACTTTTTGAGATTACAGTTATCATGCATCATACTTTATCAGCAATTAAAACACTACTTTTTTTGAAGTTTGAATTGTTTTCAAACAGAAGGACGTAGCTAACTCCTCCCCCTCCCTTCCGTGCTTTCATGGACACGCCCCACCCCCAAATCCTTTTTGTCGTTTATTGGCTGGAACACTTTGTTTTGTTTTGTGGTGCTAGGTTTGGCCACTGTGTTGTTATTGCCGTTTGTGAAGCCTGGGCTGTCTACAGAGATCGCGTTTTTTTACAGTTTGATCAGCGGACAGGCAGCAAGCAGATGTTTGCTGTATGTAACAAAAAATCTTTTATGGTCTAAAACGCGTCAATTCGCTTAGAGCACCTTTAATTGCAAAAATCACCATTTCAATAGATAAAACACAGCACATTTTTTTTTACATCAATCTTAAACTGGTGGTCTTTTTCATCTGCTTAAAGTTTTTTTCACTCACAAACTTCACGCAATCCACCTTGGTGGAGATGGCAGATGAGGGATGGGAGCTGTCTCATTGGTTTTTTGCACGTTACTCCCAAAACACACCAGTTACGCATTACGACAATAGGAACAACCCTTTTAGACTGTGTGCCAGGCGCCAGAGCAATTTCGTTAAATGAGCAAAAGTAGATTCGGACACACTTTGTGCACTTGCGCCATGCGCTTTAGACCATGTGCTAAGATCTTTAAAAAAGGAGAAGTTATGTACAACTAGTGCAGTGTTTTCATGGTCAATTTCAAAAGTAAAATTAAGAGATGTTTTTTTTTTGTAGTTTAAAAACACCCACAAGAGAAATTAAGAACTAAAAAAGCTGTTTTTGTTATTGTACCTTAATACTGTAATGACTACTAAATAAGTTATTATTAGATTATTAGACTTGACAGGCTTAAAAAAAAGACACAAGACACAAAACAACAGCCAATTATTTTTCTGCATGTGCACAGTTTGAAGAGTTTCTTTTAAATTTATCCACAGGATAAATCGCTGTATTGTTCTCATTTTGTAAGTTGTTTTGGATACAAACATCTGCTAAATGATTAAATTTTAATCTTAATTGATAAACAACACAAACACTGCTCATAGCAGACTCTCTGAAGTCCTTCAGTAATTGTTTCTTCTTCTTTTTTTAATCCAGTGAATGTAAATTATTACAAACACTGCGCTTTACTAAGGTGCTTTGAAGAAGATGAATTTAGCTATGAAACAATCTGTCCAGTCTGTCATAAACTCACAACCTATGAGAATTTATTGGAGCGCTGCATCCTTTCTTTTGCATTCCCTGCTTTCTTTCTGCATGTTTGTTCTTCTGCGAGTCTCACCACACAGGTCCTGATGCTCAGGGACGAGAGCAGATTCAGATGAATTAACCTTGGCTGTTTGATGCCTGAATTTGTCACTCCCACTGTGACAGACACCTGGCTATCTTTTCTCCCAGACCGGCAGTCCCATCCTGCAGACAGGAGCTTTTGAAAGGTCATTACACGTGTAGCAAACACATCATCTACCACAGTATTGTGTGATACATTTTACAGGAAACTACACAAGTCTGTCTGTCTTGCATTAAAGCAGCAAACAATCAGATGTAACTTATATTATGAGACAAACAGCATCTTAACACAAGGTTAATCAGCTTTCAACAAATATCATCTACTGTACTCAACCTCGCATTGTTCAAACCAGAGCGCATGATTTTGTGTGAAAACAGACCTATTTACTGAACATCTTCAGATCATTTTCTGGCTACTTGCATCGTGTCAGTAAAATATTTGAAGAGTTCAGGTGCAAAACCCTCTAAGTGTGTCTGACGAGTTCTTGTTAATGAGCATTTGATCAGGTTCTTACATTTAGGTTATTTCACTTTAATGGCAATTTAAAGATTTTTAGTGAGAAATGTAAATACCTTATTTTCACAAATATCACTTCTATAGTCATTTCATTGGTATTTAACAAATTTGACTGTCTTTCGGTGCAAAACCCTCTAAGTGCATGCAAGCTTTTTGGCAAAAACTTCCACTTCTATTAGAAATCGACTTCTTTAGGCAAGACCAGCCTGATCTCAAGAGAATTCATACACATATTTTACAAGTTGACGATTATCATAAATTATAAAAAAAACAATGAAACCCAACCCCTAACCCCGCCCCTAATCCCCAGCATCACAGAGGTCAAGGCAATCTGAATAAAAGTAAAATGTTAAAAATATTTGGTAAACCTTCTTAACCGGGTACAAAACATTTGCAGCTTGACAACTAAAATCCGATTTACACGTGCATTCGCTCATCCAGGTCGTCATCTACATTGCAACTCAACCCAATTCATTTCTTTTTAAAGATTAGGAGATGTAAATAGCACAATTAGGTTTAGATCTTTTCTCCAAGACAAAACTTTATTTTTCTTTGGCTTATTTTCTCTCTGCCAAGATTTAATTTAATTGTTACACACTGTGTAACAAACATGTTTCTGACTTCTCAATTTCTCATTTTCTGTTCTCAGCGTGCATGTCCTTGGAGACTTCACTATTCAAACCAATTTATAATAACTGCACTTGAATTTATTCTCACTGAAACTAGTTTCCTTCTCATTAAATGAATACAAATCATTTCAAGTGACCTTAAATTTCCAAAACGAAGTAAAATCCCATTTAAAAATATTAATTAAAACTGCATAAAAGGCCATTCCATCAAAAAAAAAAAAAAAAAAAAAAAAATTGCTGGTAATTTAGGCCATTATAAAATGTCTGGAAACAAATTATGGAAAGATTGATGTTTTATATCTGCTTTCTCAGCAAGGGTTTCATGCCTGAAAGAGCATTAATTACAGCACAAGCAAAAACCAATACACGGTTATATTCATAATCACTGACGTTTTCCTGCTAAAAGATCAGCTAATATCCAGAAAACAAGACGGTTACAACAATGAAGCAAAAAGAAGCTCTGACAAAAAATCTGACACCCCGTGCTGAACAAATAAAAAAGTATAAATTTATTTAGATTTTAGACGCGAGCGCCAAAAGCGGAACTAATGTGACGCAACGTTCTACACGGGCAAATTAGAGAGGCGCTCCCAATCACTGTAGCCGGCTGCGGGTGATGCTCAGCGAATTTGTTTCCAATCTCCCGATGTTGAGAATGTGTATGCAGGTTTGGGCACTGGTAAGGACTCTAGCTGACTTGACATTGGGACACTGTTCACGTGTTCGCCGTGATGTGGCTGTTAAGCACGGTGATCATTCACAGCTGTTACTCATCAACAACCGGTAAAACCAACATCTCGCTAACTTTTTAAAGTTTACACATTGTAAAAAGCGCTGTAATTATGCTCTTACATATACGTGCATACAATTGGAGGAATTTAATTAAATGTTACATATAAAAATGTTTACAATTTAAAATAAATATTATTTTAAATACTGATTCGATTGTAACTGTCTAGCAATGTGTGTTTATATGTAAACTAAAACAAATGTTTGTCTTTATAAAAGTTTGCATTTCATAAAGTTATTGAGTAGAGTCGCATGATTATCGGTTGGGGGGTTTAAGAAAAGAGCCAAGCTCCCCTTTTGCACCTGCACTCACTCTTGTATTAAATACATATTTATATGATTGTAAAGTTAAATAAAGTTTACGGGACAGTTTCCCGGAAATAAATGTAAGAGCTGTCCAAACTGAAAACAACTTGCAATGCCATATCTTAAAATACACCAGTGCCTTTTGTTTTGCTTCAAAATGCATACAAGTAATGTATTTAGTAAGGCATGTTTGTTAAAACTAGTTATATTTCCTAATTAAACTATAAGGCCTAGTCCTGTCTTAAACTAATTCCTGTAACCACCCCTATTATCTTTAAATATAATTTCTTGCCACTTTTTATGTGCCCCTCTGGTAAAACACTGGCCCCTCCTTGGCCCCACTAGTGAAATTTGTCTAGAACCGCCACTGTGTATGCATGTAGAAAATCAGCAAAAGCTGCATCAACATTCGTATTCGAAATGTAAATATTTCCGAGAGCGACTCGGTCAAGTTGCAAGTAAATCTTTGGTGCAGATGAAGGGTTCATAAAAATGCATTCCACTCTATTAAACAGTATTTCATTATTCTAACCAGTGACCTTAAAAAAGTGATAACTTCTAATGCAGAAGTTTATTAAAAACACAAGGGCATCCACTTTAACCACAGCTGAAAGTTTATTGCCCTTCTTCACACCGAGCATCTACATCACAGTCGAGCTCAGATAAACAGAACCGAGAGAAAACCGACTGAGGAGACGTCAGATCAGTTTCAATTAATAATTGGCTTGGACAGCCATGCGGCACGACGCTGCCGAGTTTAAACCGCGACCGACACAGCGCAGATAGCAGAGGGGGAGAAGACCACATATCAGAATGTATCAAAGAAGAACCACAAGAGATAATTGGCAGACGACTGTGGTCAAATTGACAGCTTCCTTAAGACTCAGATTAGACTTTGCCTTTGTCATAGCAGTGTACCAAAGAGACAAGAGACAACTGTTTTATCAAAACCCACCGAGAAGAAAATCTAAGAGGAGTTTTGTCAAAGTCAAGCAAAATAGTTTGGGGACACTAACAGTTTGTCGTCGACATACGAGTATGGACTATATGGGGTCTGAGGTCCTGTGCAACAGTGAAACAGGGTTGACAGTTTCTGCCAGGAGCACCACAGGAGATGCGGTTCAGTCCACGCTTCAGTCATGATCGGCAAAATGATTAATGCAAACATAAATGCAGTCTTGTTTTCGCACCTTTTTTTATGACGCTAACACGACTATGACTAGCTAAAAATGGCTCTAAGGTGACGAAAACATGACGAGACGCTTTCGAGTTTTCATTGATGAGACGGAACGAAAATTATTTTAAGTCTGACGTTCACAATGCATGTAATTACTTGTCAAACCTAAGCCCATTTCCAATACTTTTGTGGTGTATTTAAATAACAAGGTAATGCGTGCGTTTCTCAACTTTATAAGCGAGGTCTCAGCATAACACACAAACTCAACATGAGTGTATATCAGGCTCAGCTTTTTGTTATGACATGCGCAGAAGGCACACCGACTAAAACAACGGCAATCCCTCAGGGACAACCTTAATGCACATTTTAATAGTATTAAATACACCACAGTTTTTTACCTAAATTAATTAGTTAAAGGCTACTTTTTTTACTAAAATTGACTTAAACTAGAATAAAATCTTTTTGTGTTTTCGTCGACTTAAACTTGACTAAAACTATCAAGTTTATAAGTGACTAAAATGTGACTAAAACTAAAAAGGATTTTCGTCCAAAAGACTAAGACTAAGAGTTAAACTAAAAGAGCTGCCAAAAACAACACTGCATTAATGCAGTGAAATATCATATTTATGAGATAAACACACATGAATACCACAACAAAGTTATAAATACGAGCTAAAACCTTTGACACGCCAACATAGCATAATGACAATTTCAGACCCCTCAATGATTTCTAAGTGGGAGAACTTATATATATATATATATATATATATATATATATATATATATATATATATATATATATATATATATATATATATATATATATATATAATATATATATACAATATATATATTCATTCATTCATTCATTAAAGGTGCAGTGTGTAGATTTCAGCAGCATCTAGTGGTGAGGTTATGAATGGCACCTAACAGCTCAGTCCACACCTCACCCCTCCCTTTCGAAACATATGGAGAAGCTACAGTAGCTGTCACAAGACAAAAATGTAGTCGTCTGAGACAACATAGTGACGCACTTTGTAGAGCAGTTTGTCTGTTTAGGGCTACTGTAGAAACATGGCGGCGCAAATTGGCGACTTCCATGTAAAAGGACCCATGGTGCATGTAGATAAAACGGCTGATTGAAAGGAAATAAAAACATAGTTGTTCATTATGTAAGGTCTTTATACACCACTGAAACGATAGTTATGTATATTTTATATTACGTTTCTGTCATTAGATGCTCCAAAAATTTATACACTGCACCTTTAAGGTAAACCATCCTCTTGCTCCAACCAAATGGACTTTAGCACATGTGATGTCATACGACTTCCTACTTGAATACAAATGTACCAGAAGGACTTGAAAGCACCATTACTGCACATTATTGTTGAAATTATGAGACCTGTGACCCTAAATATATAAAGCATATACCACACATACTGTATATGTATTCCTGTGCAGTACATCACTAACTCAAGGACAAACCAGAGGATGCTTTAGAAAACTGAAAGCTTGTTGGTCTTTTTAATTTCAATAAACGGATGATAGCAGCTTTGTGATGATCTAACTAAAAACCTTTTCACGTCTCACCACCCTAGCTCACCGGCGTCACATGCAGCCCTATAAGCCTTATATATTAGATTTTATAATGTATTTTGATTTGAAATCTAATGTTGCAGAAACAAAGACAAAGTCTTTGGAAATGGTTTGCATTAATTCCTCAATATGTATTCCTCTCCACATCACTTTTTCACAGGCCAGGTCATGTTTCCTCTTACCCCAGGCTAAAGCTGTAAACAATACCTCTCCCGTACCTGACATGAATTTCATATTTCACCAAAAGCCTTTTTAACATTGAATGTTTGCTACCATTACTAAAAAAATTATGTTTACTGAAATAGAGCGCATTAGTAATGTAATTCTTTACCAACACTGGGATGTGAGCCTTCAATTTTATAATACACGCTGACCTTCATAGCATTGGAGGGCTGCATGGTTGAAGTAATGCATTAAATTAAGATCTCCCTTCGCCCTTCACTTCGGTTATGTCATACTATCACTCATACATCATTTTTCATAGAACAATCGCTAAATTGCCAATTGGATTTTGCGTCGAGTAATACAGTATGATTTACAATTCCCTATTTATGTGTCAACAGTTCCTTCTAAAACATTTCAATACATAAGATGCTGTTTTTATTATATAAATATATATATATATATATATACACACAGACACACAGACACACACACACACACACACACACACACACACACACACACACACACACACACACACACACACACACACACACACACACACACACAAAGGATTATTAGGAACACATACTGTGTTTGACCCCCTTTCGCCTTCAGAACTGCCTTAATTTTACATGGCATTAATTCAACAAGGTGCTGAAAGCATTCTTTAAATATGTTGGCCCATATTGATAGGATAGCATCTTGCAGTTGATGGAGATTTGTGGAATGCACATCCAGGGCACGAAGCTCCCGTTCCACCACATCCCAAAGATGCTCTATTGGGTTGAGATCTGTTGACTGTGGGGGCCATTTTAGTACAGTGAACTCATTGTCATGTTCAAGAAACCAATTTGAAATTATTCGAGCTTTGTGACATGGTGCATTATCCTGCTGGAAGTAGCCATCAGAGGATGGGTACATGGTGGTCATAAAGGGATGGACATGGTCAGAAACAATGCTCAGGTAGGCTGTGGCATTTAAACGATGCCCAATTGGCACTAAGCGGCCTAAAGTGTGCCAAGAAAAAAATCCCCCACACCATTACACCACCACCACCAGCCTGCACAATGGTAACAAGGCATGATGGATCCATGTTCTCATTCTGTTTACGCCAAATTCTGACTCTACCATCTGAATGTCTCAACAGAAATCATGACTCATCAGACCAGGCAACATCTTTCCAGTCTTTAACTGTCCAATTTTGGTGAGGTTGTGCAAATTGTAGCCTCTTTTTCCTATTTGTAGTGGAGATGAGTGGTACCGGTGGGGTCTTCTGCTGTTGTAGCCCATCGGCCTCAAGGTTGTGCGTGTTGTGGCTTCACAAATGCTTTGCTGCATACCTCAGTTGTAACCAACCATGCACGCTCAAAATTGCTTAAATCACCTTTCTTTCCCATTCTGACATTCAGTTTGGAGTTCAGGAGATTGTCTTGACCAGGACCACACCCCTAAATGCAATGAAGCAACTGCCATGTGATTGGTTGATTAGATAATTGCATTAATGAGAAATTGAAAAGGTGTTCCTAGTAATCCTTTAGGTGAGTGTGTGTGTATATATATATATGTTAGTGGAAGTCTGAAAACTTCAAAAATTCGGTGCGACTTTGACACGCTTTCAATTTATTAGACTAAAACTTGATTATTTTAATCCTAATGACTAAAATATTTAAAAAGATATGTTCTGTTCATGCCTCATTCTATCAGCCATGCTATAAAAGAGTTTAATGACATTATGATGTGCTAAAAACAGAAAACGTTACATTTTTAAACCGGCCCATTTAGTAGTTGTGAAGAGGCGAATCGCTGTTAAACCCAATGATGCGCAGAGGCTGTTGTAGCAAAGTTACGTGCGCATACAATTTGCTACTCTAATTAAAATAATTTCAAAATGAATTTCACAGTTGGGAGAATGGACAATGTTAGTTTCCGGAACATTAATTCTTGGAATACATTCTCCTCCCGCATAAGCTGACACACACTCTCGGATTTGCATTCGGAGAGACGCTCATATGGAAACATCCACGGTTACATCATAAAACTCAAGCTCAAAATCCACCTACTCGTGAACGCACACCCATGCGGCCCCAGTCTTTTCGGAGGGAACTCGCCCCGGGCCGGCACTCCACTAAGAGACATAATCAGTTAAGTTACTGCGCTGTTGGAAATGTTACGGCACATCCGAGTTGACAGCGCTTGCGACCGGTCATAAATCAAAACGTTCTGTTGCCCAAAGCTCACGAGGCTCCGGAGGAAGATTTTGCATGTATACATCAACCTGCATTAGAGGTGAAGCGTTCAGAGCGTGATACCCCAGAGAAACTCTGCAGGAACTTCCTGTTAGATTTGGAAGCTAAAAGCTGTTGCTCCTGCACGCCCTGTGCTGCTGACATCTACATTTAGACATAAACCTCTCAAGCAGAGGAATGTTATATGAGCATTGCAATTGACAGACCAAATACACCCACAGCATTTAATATGCTTTACAGTTACCGTGCTAACATTATTCTTAATAGCGTTCAACTTTATACAACGTTTCTGTATTTTTGCACTGCCAGTGGTTAAATGTTTGTTATTTTACAAGCAGCATAAATATGCCCATACGTCAAATGTGTTTGCAATGTCATGGCGTGAGTAATGATGACTTTTTGACAAATGACCACCAAACATCTGGAATTTCAAACCTCAACTGTAAAGTGAAGTACCTGCAGCCATGCACGTCAGTGTCAGATGTTTCCACAGAAGGAAGTGATGAGAACAGACAGACAGGTGTTTGGAGACAGCCAGAGAGAAAGAGACAGCAAGAGCGAGGCTTAGATGAAGAGAGAGAGACAAAGAAAACCAAAGAGGGAGAGATTGCAGGAGTAAGAGACAACCAGAAAGAAAGCGACAGCCAGAGAGAGAGAGAGAGAGAGAGAGAGAAAGAAAGAGAGTCAGAAAGAAAGACCGCCACATCAAGAGAAGCAGGCAGAGAGCAGCCCTTTTCACACAGAGATTACGGAAAATACACGGAAAATGTGTCCGGTATAGATTTTTGGTTCATTCACACTGCCAATGATTTTCCGAAATCTGGGCATGCATTCACACACATACCGTAAAGATCCCGTGACATGTTTAAAGTCCTGCACTTGGTAGGTTTTATCCACTGCATCTGAAGTTTGCTAATTATCCGTGATTTCTTCCTAGAAACCATGCGCATGCATTTTTGTCTATGACAAGATCGTAAGGAGTTTGTGATAGGGGTGTCACGATTCTCCAAATCCTCGATTCGATAACATTTTCGATTCAAAGGTCAAAATTTGATTCTCGGTTTTTACTTTTTTTGAGAGAGCAGGTTGCTATGCTATTTTTAGACTAGACTGAAACCTTAAACCCGGAGATGCCCTGCCATGTTAGTTGTGCTGGCAGTGTAAAAATATGGTACATGCACATACCTGATAAAACCAAAGTTCCTGTCAGATGAACATTCCTGTCAGTACTTTGCACCTTAAAAACACGCTTTTATTACCGTCAGACGAGATTGTGAGACTGTACCCCAATAAGTCATGTTTAATGCTGTTTTTATAACTTTTAAGCAACTGAAATAAGTTGATGTGAATCTTAAACGGATCTCAGTTCAGAGAAACGACCGGTCCTGTCACAGCTGAAGGCAGGAGACGTGTGCTGTTTTTTGGTTTCCCATGTAAATAGCAGCAGGCGTGGTGTCTCCTGCATCTGCCATGCTATCTTTTGACTGGCTGTAGCTAGCGAAATTAGAGAAGGTTGACTCGCAGGACTCAACACGTGACATGGGGGAATGGCATTTCATTTCAATTGATTTCGATTTAAAATCATGACACCCTTATGCGGCTTTCACATAGGATGCGGTGTGCGCTGCACTCGACAATGGGTTCAGTGCAACCAAGCGATTTGTGCTCTGATGCCAGACCAAAGTAGGCAGGGTTTTCAATAAATTCCTACAGTATTTATATTTGGGTTAAATGGTGGATGAGGAATAAAGAGACTGATGTTGCCCATCTCCGTTTCACGTAACTTTAAGCTGCCTACCTACAACAAGCTACTTGACTTGTGACCTATGCCAACTTGAATTACTACATGTTTTCATGACACGGCTTTCCTTCCGATCGTAAACTTGTATTATAAAGCTCCGGGAATTCCAGTATATAAGCTTTTCGTCCATTTTGATTTGCTTGTTTGGATGCCCCATTTCTATTGGCCGTGCGGGTAATCGTCACAGAGCACAGCGCAAAAGTTAAACTATTTTGAACTTTGACCACGGCGTGAGTGCAAGCTGTGCTAGCCCTTTGCTCGACGCAACAAAAAACCACCCTCGCGCGGCGCAAACCATTGAAATTAATGGGTTTCATAGCGCACACTGCATCCTTCGTGAAAGCCCCATCAGTGGGTGATGTGCTGTTCTGTCATGCTGGTGAATGATCTCTGCTTCAGTCCAGTTTGCTGACATTTCTCGTCGTGAATGTTGATCTGCATTTAAATCCTGTGTCAAAGAGCTGAACCATAACTTCTTGTTGAGATGACACGTGCGTCCTCACTATGGCACGCACTTTTCTGCATTGTTTCTGCCTCTTAAGTTGTTCACACAGGATGTTTTCTATAAATGTGACGGCAATGTTACTACATGTAGGTCCTTTTTACGGGAGAGATCCCAGAACATAATACGGGACGTGTTTGTGTTCACACAGAAGCCTCTCTGACAATTTTACAGACATTTTCTGGGACCAAAGTGATGTGTGAATGGGGTATGAGAGAGAGAGAGAGAGAGAGACAGAGAGAGAGACAGAGAGAAATACAGTAAAAGAGAGAGAGAGGTAGTAATGGTGGGGATGTTATGGGGATATGGAAGTTCTCCCTGATGAATTTATAATTTTCCAGAAAATAAATTATTCATACATTGTGATTGAAACAATTACATCCAAATCAGGGGCTGCTAGAACAGAATTACACCGTCACATATGAGATTGAGGGATGGGGTGTGAGGGGGGAATAGGGGGTGGGTTTGTTATGTAAGAAATTACATAAGATAACATCACGATATGGCAATGGCTGAAACCTACAGGATGGCAGGTGTAGGTAGAACAGACCATCTTAACAACCTTGATTCCTGCATGATACAGACAGAAAAATACTGTCTGTAAAGAAAGTAAACATTGCAAAAGTTTGCTCTATTGATTGCCCGTGTTTTAAGAAAAAATGACCATGGTAACCACAAGTACTGCTCAGTTTATATAGGACATCTGTCTTACTATAAAAAACTTCATTAAATCTTTTTACGACAGTTGTGACTATTGCCCGATTGCAACAGTTTCTGATGTACTGTAGTATGGTATTTTGGTAAAAGCATAGTAAGGATAATCAAATTGAAGTTTTGGGATGGAGCAGCTCTCCATCCTTCTGTATCACTTCACACTAAATTAAATTCTCATTGGTTGGAGTTATGTGAGATTTCTTCATGGAAAATAACTTTGGTGTGTCTTACTGCTAGCAATAAGCTCCAGGCCGGATCCGCAACGGATCCAGACCGGAGCTGCCGACTTCAGAGCGGTTCCGTTACAAATCCGCCCCAGAGCTTATTGCTATGTGCGCTTTAGAAAGTTTGGCTTTGTTTTTCTTCGTCTACAGTGAACTCCACACTCACTAAAGGCATCCTTTGCCAATATCTATGGGAACAGGAGCCTGTGGTTTTTCCTCCATTGTCTAAGGGTGTTTAGCTGTCAGTTCCCCATCTGTTACAACACACACCACCCTAAATCCTTTGCCGATCTGTGTGGGAAAAGGTGACTCAGCATAGCAAAGAATCTAGCGGCTGGCCACGTCTCTATAATCTCTGTTCCCATCTATCAGCCACGCTTGCTTACATTAGAGCAGGCTTTGGCTTTCCTGAAATTCGGTCGCTGACATAAAAAATACACAAATGAGTCAACTGTTGACATTTATTTCATGTAAAGAGCAGCAAGGGAAACCTTTTGAGATAATTGAGTTCATATTCACATATCAGAATCTTTCATTCTGGCAAATTTAAGCAAATAACTTTGTTGAATTTAATGCATTTAAGTTTTGAGTGTTCAACAATCACATGATTGTTTTTTTTTGTATGCAATTTTGCATGTAAATTTGTATGATCTTGTTTGGGGTGCGCCAATAGGGGTTTCGCCCAGGGCGTCAAAATGGCTAAAAAGGGCCCTGAAATGGACATTCCTGGTTCTGAATGCTTACTAGTCATTTACATTTATACATGCACAAAGCGACCTTTGTTTACAAGGTATATATTTTTTCATCTGTATCTGTGTTCCCTGGGTTTGAATCAATGACCTTTTTTGAACTAAGGACACACTCACTATCCAAACCGTATCCAACCCCTGCCCGATTGTCCCCTCTCCCTACTCACACTGTACTTTATTGATCCAAGCCCGGACACGCTTTTGTCATTAGGATGCGATTGTTTTAAACAAAGCAGGAAGTAAAGCGCTCTCTTAACACTGGAACCCATCAAAATGTTAAGTCTGTGCTTTGTATCTGGAGTCGTTTGGTGCTCGATGACACACAGCCCTTTCACATGCCTATCATATTGCTTAGTTGGTGTCGCGTGTGCAGCTCGGACATTTACGTAACCGTGCTGCGTGCATCAGAAGGTTTTTACAAAGGCAGGTGAGTCGTCGCGCAATTGACGTCTTTCTTTTTGAATCATGTTCTGGTGCGATTTGTGAACACATTGCTCGTTTCCCACCTGAGCCCAAGTGAACCACGCTCAACCCCACCTCAGAAAAAAATAGTAAATGGACTGCATTTATATAGCGCTTTCATAGACCAATGGCCATCCAAGCGCTTTACATATTACCTCACATTCACCCATTTACTCATTCATACACCAACAGCTGTGTCAGCCATGCAAGGCGCCATCCAGCTCGTCGGGAGCAGCTGGGGTTATGTGTCTTGCTCAAGGACAACTCACCTCAACACTTGGTAAGGTGGAGCTGGGGATTAAACCACCAACTTTCCGATTTGTAGACAACCTACATGAACCACTGCTGCCCCTGCAAGCCGGCCAGGGTGCAATTAACCAAACCGAGCAGTTTGGTTTGGATAGTGTGAGTGCGCCCTAATACAATGGTGTAGCACTGAACTATACAGGAGACGGTAAATACAAGCTGAAGAAACTAACAGGTTAAACCTCATTGCACAAACCTGCAGAGCAGTCACTGGTGCACAAGAATACTGTATAACCAATACGCTATGTTCATTCGGTTGTACAATATGTACTGAATGAAATATGATGTACAGTACCTCTAAATGTTTTGAGAACAGTCCTGCAGCTCTGTTCATTCAGCACAGCATTTGCCAAGCAAGCAAATATATGCTCATATGGCCCTTGGTGTTGTAGATCATCTGACCTGTTTGCTGATGATTGCTGATCGAGCTCTGGATTTAAGACTTTGTATAATTATTATGCATGAGATGAGAATTATGGATCGGGTTTGGCTTTCTGGCTGAACCCATATACTCTCTTTGTCCTTTTGTACGTTTAACCTATAAACTGTCTTTCAGGTAAAAACGTTGAGTAAGCAAAACTTAAGGAAGTTTTCCCATGAGCCACCTAAACCCTGAAGGTATTTAGATACGTACTGTACTCCAAGTCAAACTAAGAACTATGTTTTATAACAAAATTGTCCGATGTGAGCAATGTGTGGCCTATGACGGCATATTTTTCAACCCAGTGTTGGGTCAAGAAGGGACGAACCCAGCCTGTTGGGTTGTAATTTAACCTATGCTGGGATACTTTAACCCATTGTTGGGTCAAGTATAAACATTTTTCTGGGTTAATTTAACCCAACAGCTGGGTTTGTTCTTTTTTTATTATTTTCTTAAATATGTGACCCTGGACCACAAAACCATTCATAATTAGCATGGGTATATTTGTAGCAATAGCCAACAATACATTGCATGGGTCAAAATTATAGATTTTTTAACGCTAAAAATCATTAGGATATTAAGTAAAGATCATGAAGATATTTTGTCAATTTCATACTGTAAATATATTTAAAATATAAATGTATCATTCTGTAAAGACTTCAAAGGCAATTTTCTCAATATTGCACCCTCAGATTCCAGATTTTCAAATAGTTGTATCTCGGCCAAATATTGTCCTTATTTATTCAGCTTTCAGATATATGTATATGTTTATATGATATGTGGCCATTTACAACACATCCTCATCCCATGGCGTCAATATTTGACGCCACTTGACCATGCGTCAATATGTTACGCGGAGGGTATACCCTTCGCGTCATTTTTTGACGAACTGGGGACTTCAATACTATTAGGTACGCGAAATTAAACAGTTGTCGCCTGACATTGGGGTTAGGGATAGGTTTGGGTAGGGATGTCATTATGTAAATCTAACCCTAAACCGACGCGAAAATGGTAAGAAAATGGTACGAAAATAGGAAAGAGAATGCAACGGACTCAATAGTATTGAAGTCCCCAGTTCGTCAAAAAATGACATGTGTGTCTATGTTTAAAGGTTTTATTAATGACATGACCCCCAGTTCTCCTCTTTATTCTCACGTTACTGTGAAGTACAATATTCTTCTCCTATATAGATTTCCCCAAACTCTCGCATGCTGTTTTTCAAGCACTGGCTGTTTACAGCACACTCTTAAATATTTCAATCTAAATGCCACATAATCCTGAATGATACATGAAGCTTTGAAGTCGGTCACTACCAAATATTTCATGTCCCTAAAGCATTTCGACTCGGTGCCAAAAGAAACACCAGAGCTAAAGAGCTCAGCGTCTCAACCCCGTCCGATCTTTAATCGAGCGCCTTCGGCCAAACTGATATTAGCCGTAAAGACAAATCACTTCTAATTATTTTTCCTGTCGAAAAGTGCCAAATAAGCAACTTTTCCCCAGGTTTAACACTACTATGTTTTTAAGAGTAATACGAAGCACAAACTTGCAATGGGTTTCTTGGAACGAGACTGCAGGTCCATTATAAAGGGTTAACAGTGGCAACATCAGCTCGGTTACACAAAATCTACTGGGAACTCGACAAGAAAACACACACAGGCATTTATCAGATGAAGAAGGCAAACCTGTGGCTTTGTAGAGCGCACAGCATCACTATCACCAATGCACGCTTTGATTAGCACTTAATAGCACTCTGCAAAACTGAGCAAAGATTACACAGACCGTTTAGCCCATAGCAGATGTCTAATGGATGATTTTTGAGTAGCTTTAATAAGTCTGTGGGATATATTATTAACCGTAAGCCGACGCGCACCCACATAAAATATAACCGTGCCCTTAACAAGCTTAAAAAACTTGATGAGAAAAGACCGTCGAAATAATCGATGACTCTGTTCATCTGTGAAAACAAATTACCCTGTGCTGTTTCTTTGGCTGATTAAACACTATCCCCCCCATCTTTCTTAGTTTGTTCCCTCTCTAGTGCTCATAAATAGCGTTTATAAGATATTTCTTTTGGACGTCGCTTGTTTCCAGGTGCTCTGTTCTTCGGCACGCCTCATAAAAGCGTCGCCCATCACAACCTGCGGACGGCACCCGACATTCGACCTTTTGAGGGTGAACAACAAACATAAAACATGACTTAGACAGAATGTCAGATCTTCAATCATATATAAAATGAAATTCAGCTTGGGATTTATGCGACGGAGGACTTTACGAGGTTTTAAGAGGACACATCTGATTTTGCAAAGAAAGAGCTTCACAGATTCGTAAAGAAAGCTTGAATTCTGTAAGTAGGAAAATTAGGACGTTAAACAAGCTATCGGACAGGCAGAATCGAGATTTTATAATGTCTTTACAAGTGCATAAAGGTTTAGCAGGATCCTTGAGTGTAAATGACAGCGGGATAAAAAATGAAATAAAAACAAGACAACATCGTTGTCATAAAAAGCAGAAGAGACTTTACGGGTTTTTTAATCTGCATGTACTCAGCCAGGTGCATTAAACAGGAGAGACCAGAACTACTCACACATTAAACTCATATAAAAAAAAATAAAAACTGTGAATAAAATGTTGTTTTTTATGCAACTGGCAACTCATTTACAGCTACAATTATATCATACAAAAAATAAAGAATCCATAACCAATAAAATAAGATCTGATCCCATTTTTGCCACAGCTGCGGAGTCAGATTAAAAAACTGTTTACTGATGGATTATATGAATTCTGTGATTTTATGTACATGTGCATTATTTTCCAGGTCTATACAGTATAGTATGACTAATGCATTAACCCTTAACACCCCAAAATGACAAAGCAAGGGCAGAGCATCTGAATCAAGCCAGAGAAAAAGAAAAGATGTTATTTGCACTTTTTTGCTCTTGGCATCAACCTGCTGCATGGGACACAAAAAAATCACACAAAAATGATAGAGGAGGTGAACTGTTTGTGTGCTGGGAGGCTTTTCCCTGAGGAAGAGAGAGAAACTAGAACACTCTGGAAAACAGGGAATGTTACCCCATGCCATTTCTTGCATGAAAGTCCATAAAATATATGTAAAATATGTGACCCTGGACCACAAAACCAGTCATAAGGGTTATTTCTTTGAAACTTGTAAATGTTTACATCACCAAAAAACTTAATAAATAAGCTTTCCATTGATGTATGGTTTGTTTGGCTGAGATACAACAATTTAAAAAAACTGGAATCTGACGAGGCAAAAAAAAGAAGAAGAGAAAATCGCCTTTAAAGGGACCATTTAAAATGTCTGCCCAAAAAAAAATCAATTCATACTCCACACTCCAAACAGACGGGGGCAGTATACCTCCAGAAAGTGAGTTGGTCTATTTTAATTTAGCAGCTGCAAATTTAGCACCATATATCAAGTTTGATTTACATTAGCAACTAAGTTATCATTAGTCACAAAAAAAAACATTCGGTCTCATTAAAATTGCAATGTTTTCCGCTACGTTTCGTGCGTCCATTTGGTGTTCATTATAATCGAAGACATTTCAAGCTTCTTAGCTAATGTTACATTTTAGCATCAGCTTGGTAGATAACGGGTGAAAACCGGATCGGATCCGTGGGTAGAGCGAACTATTAAACGCTAACAGCTAAGGATGCGCGATAATTTGCATGCGATAGTCATTGCGCTTCTCGTAATGAGGAAGGTTTCTTGATTAAAAGTGAATCGCCATCAGCTGCTTTGAGATGGAGCCATATTTACTGCACAAAGCCGTAGTTCATGTACAAGCTGAGCATAGGTTATCGCAATGCCTATTATAAGTGAACTTCTAGCGAAATACTAACAGCATCTTACTTACCAATCGAAAAGAAATGTTGTCATTTCGGAGTCGAACCTCATTTCTTTCATGTCCATTAGTTGTCTCCAGCGATGAAAAGCAGTGCCAGTATTTACTCTGGTTCGGTTACTTTATTTATCATATTTTATTTGTGATTCCGAGCGCGTTGTTCCCTGCATCAAATGGTTGTGGTAAATGTCTCTTGCTTTAGCCATTCTTCCGCTCCCTTCCCTGAACTGAAATATGTCCGAAACCCCTATTGCAAGGCAGGAAGGCATCAAGGCATGTCCGAATCCATGGCTGTCCGAATTGCATTTCTCTGAGCTGCCTTCATGCCTCTTAAGTCAACAAGTCAGCTGCCGTTTTCGGACGCAGCGGTAGTAGTAGAGGGCTGTACTCCCACACATGCGATTTATTCGTGTATTGCAGTTTGGCTGGTGGTTATGTGCGTGGCCCGCATACCGCCTCCCATGGTCGAAACTGGTATTACAACACCAGTCGGGCTGTAGCTAGTAATTTAGCATGCTAATTCAGATTGATATTTCTGCAGCACTATACCTTGTCATTTTTTTAATGAGATCTTTGCCCTTATTTCTTCTCATTCTTTTGATGCGTGTAGCTAATTTTTTAAAATCTTTTACCTCAATAATTACAAATGGCACCTTTAAAGTTGTCCAAAGAAGTCCTTAGCAACACATATTACTAATGATAAATAGATTTTTGTTATATTGAAATATAAAAAATATCTTCATGGAACATGATCTTTACTTATGATTTTTGGCATAAAAATCAATAATGTTGACCCATACAATGTATTGTGGGCTATTGCTACAAATTAAGAGTTTTTTTTGTTGTTACCACCAAAATCAGTATTAAAAAGTTAATTCTTCATTTTAGGCAAAATCCCATATCCACTGTTATTTTGTCATCTTTTCTCCCTTTCTTCCCAAAACGCGAAAAATGCCAGTCCTCCTTCTCTGCAGAATGCAATAAATCTGCTTAACCAATCACAGCACACCATTCCACGCATTGTAAACAACAATGGCGCTTTGCATACACACAGAATCCTAGTGGCATTGATAAACCTGTGGTGCTTTTCTGTGGCAGGGAAGAAACGTAAGCCATCAAAATCGAATCATTTTTACGTGAGAGGCACTCGGACGAAGGAAAAATGTCGACTGTTGTTTTTTCTCACACGACAGCATCAAGCTTCTGCCATGCTAACACATTGACCCCAGGGGATCTTATGAAAAACTTTCCATTATTTTACTCGAAGTCAATGAAAATTGAGCAGGACCAAAACATTTTACAGCTGATTGCTGTCAAAATAAAATTCAGCAACGACGTCCCAAAGATATCAGCAGCAATGACAGTGTTCTTAATATGACAAAGTAAGTGTTTTGATTAATGCCATTAATGTCAATTTTTAATCAGTGTATACCACTAGTCAACTAAATGAATATAACATGGCAAAGATGAATTCACTTTTATATATTGATTTAATAGATTTATTACACGGCTCTCTGGAATGCTTGATTCTGATTGGTCAGTTGAGACATTTGCAGGTTCGTTCTTTTCAAATAATAACCGCTCCAAAGTAATAACGCATAGCCGGTACTACTTGTACGATTAAAATCGCTCCGCGCCAATAAAGTTTACTGTTTGGCGCCATCTTGTGACAAACACTGGACAACCACAATTAAGAATGGAAAATTTTGACATTAATTTTAAAATGTACGGAAAAAAACAAAACATTTAAACAGTGGATAGAAGAACGAACAACGACAAGACACAGTGAGCTTACTGAGACTGAACTTGACAAAATAGAGCATGACAGCTACGAAGCCAACACACAAAAAAATACAGAATGGGCATTAAAACTTCTCAAAGACTGGCTAAAAGAGAAAAAATGGAGACAGACAAGTATGAAGCAGAGGATCTTAATAAGGTATTACCAGAGTCGTATAATAACAGAGTTACGAAACGCTTTGATCTCGCCGCCGCGCGGTCAAGTGATTCATGTAACGTTCTACAGTTCCAAACCAAGCAGGGCTGTCAATCTGTTTGCATGGGTTTTCAGCTATTTTAGGTAAATATTAGCTTGTAATGGGAATTGATCACTATACTTACTGGGTTTATAACGTTTTTTTTTACTAGGGAGTGATGGAAATACAGTACATCAGTTAATAAAGATAAACAGTTAATTGTGACCCAAATATAACTGTGGTTATCTATACCAACTACAGCAACACAGTTTATCTTTTATTTTTGTACCAAAATATGGCTATATAAATGGCTATCAATCTGCTAAAACATAATTCCTACACTTTTACTATATTAAAATCACAAAAAAGATCGCCAACGCGGTTATTTGTAACAGTGAAGCATAACAGAAACACACTAAATTCATATTTTAAATTCACATTAAATGTTAATATAATCATACATGATTTTCCAGGATACATCACTCGTATTACTTACCAAACACAATGAAACACATAGCAGCATTGTGAAGCAGTGTGACTTTCTTATAAGGCATTTAGCTTGTCGCTGTTGCCCCCTAGTGTTACTCGTAATATATAAAAAAGATAAGTATAAAGTAGATGGCCACCAGTAATAAAATATTAAACCATTAAATCTATATTATTCACACATTATACACAACTCATTAAAATATAAAAAATTACTAGTTATTATTAACGATAATCATTACCTACAGCAGAGTTCATAAAATATCACTGTTGACTATATTAATGAAATGTCCGAAAATGTAAAGAGAAACGGTAATTTCATCGATTTACCAGCAGGTGCCATTGAAATGAATGGGCTTCAGTGCTGCGTTTGGAACTATGCGTCACTACCGGTCACTACATGAAACGCTTTTACTTCCGCATTCCATTCTTACAACGGACGTCTATGTGAGTGTCGTAACTCTATTATTATACGACTCTGGGTATTACGATCATTTTATGCATCTGTGCAAAGTTTCGCGGAAGGATAAAAATGTTAATTTAAAACAAATATGCCAATAAAATGTTTCAAATTCATATTCATGTCCAGTTTTTTTTCTTATGTGGCAAGTAGCCGTGTAATAAGCAGGATAATGTACAGGCAGCCTGTAGTTATCGCAAAATAAGCCCCTTCAGTGTGATACAAGACTGATCACACTGTCAGGGCTTATTTCCTGATAACTACCGGCTGCCTCTACATTATCCCTTACTTATAACATTTTGAAAAATTAAAATTATTGCATTTTGTGGGAAAAAAATCTGTTTTATAATAAATATTTGAAAAGCAAATTATGGATGTGAATTTTTTATGTTTTTATAACCTAAAGATGCTATGTGAACATTTGTAACAAAAAAATTGTGATTTTCAACTTTCAAGAAAATACATTAATCAAAATGGATTTATTGCGTTGTGAAACCAAACTCTTCAAATATACCCGTGCGACTAATGACTGGTTGTGTGGTCCAGGTTCAAATTTTTGTAACACAGAAACGGCCATTTTCCGCAGGAAGTTATAAAATGAGCTCTGAAACATTTGGAAACAAATGGCCAGTAAAAGAAGATGTTGAACTTCAATATAAATCTCTGGATGTGACTGTAAAACATTATATTTTTGTTATTTATTCTATTCATTTTAAATGAGGCTTGCAGTTTTACCAATATTAAGGTGATTTATCCTCTGTAACACCTTGATGGCTTAAAGGCTCTGCATTTATACATATTCTCAGAAATAAGCGTGTTGGGTGTGAATGTATGAATTATTCAACACATGAAGGAAAGACACAAGCACTTGTTTTTGATACACAAAAATATATGCGAGGCTGGAAGCACTTAGATATTTCAGTCATTTTACCCACAAACAGGCATGGATAAGCTACAAAAACGATCAATGTCGGAAAAAAACAAACTCCAAGAAGACACACACGGCAACAACAATAACACTTAACCGAAGGGAGTCGTTAATAAATGACAAGCGATGGTGAGATAGAAAAAAGCCAAAAGAATTCATCAAAACCAGGCGTGTCACAAGCTTTCCCCAGGCGATGGTTTTACACCATGTTAAAGCCTCTTCTATCAGCGGTGAGGGATGGCACATATTCTGGAGGATCAGCTTACCCGGAAGCCCTCTCAGGACCATATACTTCCCTCTATCAGCGGTCTTACGTCCCTCTCTCTCTCTCTCTCCGCTGAAATTGATTAGGAGGTCTTAGCTACAGACAACTTATTGTACATTGTTCTCCATCAACCCCAACATGATAGCAGCTGGATTATACAGTTTTGTCACTGTGTGTTTCTACTCGCCGTTCATTGTCCTCTGTAAATGGAGGTCTGTGAAATTGCCTTATCTGTTGGCCTACGTCCACTTGCTAGCGTATACAGCAAGGCTAAGCAGATTGATAGCTTTGCGCAGGGTTTATTTATCATTGCGGAGGGGTCCTACGGTGCATTTGATTAATGTATCCTCCATACAATCAATCTCAAGAATTGATCCTCCAAACAGAAGCACCACGGGCGTTGGTGAATTTCATGACAATGTTGATGAACCTGCGCTGTTATTGCAGGTAGAAACAGCAGCGCTAAACAAATGACGTTTCTTTGACAGCGACTAGAAATGAGACTTATAATCTTGTTACGGGAGAAAAATGGCTTTGAGACGACACATCTTGTCATAATCAGACGCGACAACTCTCGGATTCACAAGCCGAGACATCATTCCTGGTTATCTTATGAAAATCACTCATACTTCCAGCTGTTATAGCTGCAAGTCTGAGTAAGACCTTACTAGTTGCATTTCCATTAACCTTCGAATTGCACAAATTGAAATTGCGAATTGAAATTTAGCAAAATCTATATATTGTAAAAAAGTTGTTTCTCAGTCAATTTGCAGAAAAAAATCTATCGCAAAGCTGCAATTGAAACAGTTTACCTGACGTGCATAAAAGTCCAGAAACATCCCATAAGTTGCTGCTCCCAAAAATAAGGGCTTTCCTTACCATTAATGGTTGAATAACATGGCTGAGTCACACATCGGTTAATGGAAAGTCGTTTTTCTTGCAAACACTTTTTATAGACAACCGTAAAGTTTAGTGCAAATCTGTTTCATTGGTTTGGTTAATGATTAATATTCATAAAATAACAATGCCAGTTATACTTATTATTGGTAGCAGCAGGAGCAGTAATTGTAGTAGTAATGGTGGTGGTAGTAGTAGTAGTAGTAGTAGTAGTAGTAGTAGTAGTAGTAGTAGTAGTAGTGGTAATGGTAGTAATAGCAGTAGGGGTAGTAATAGTGTAGGAGTAGTAGTAGTAGTAGTAGTAGTAGTAGTAGTAGTAGTAGTAGTAGTAGTAGTAGAAGTAATGGTAGTAGCAGTATAAGTAATTTTAGTAGTAGTAGTAGTAGTAGTAGTAGTAGTAGTAATAGTAGTAGTAGTAGTAGTAGTAGAAGTCATGGAAGTTTTAATTGTACTAATCATAGTGGTAGTGGTAATAGTAGTATTAATAGTAGTAGTTGTGGTGGTAGTAGTAGTGGTAGTTGTAGTGGTGGTAGTGGTAGTAGTAGTAGAAGTAGTAGTAGTAGAAGTAGTAGTAGTAATAATAGCAGTAATAGTAGCAGTAGTAGTAGAAGTAGTAGTAGTAGTAGAAGTAGTATTAGTATTAGTATTAGTAATAGTTATAGTAGCAGCAATAATAGTAGTAGTAATAGTAATTTAATAGTAATCGTAAAAGTAATAATAATAATAGTAATAGTAGTGGTAGTAGTGGTTGTAGTACTAATAGTATTAGTGGTGGTAGAAGTAGTAGTAGTAGTAGTTGTAGTAGTAATAGTAGTTATAGTAATAGTAGTTATAGTAGAAGTAGTAGTATTAATATTAGTTATAGTATTAGTAATAGTAGCAGCAATAATAGTATTAGTAATAGTAATAGTTGTGGTTGTAGTAGTAGTAGTAGTAGTAATAGTAGTTATAGTAGAAGTAGTAGTAGTAGTAGTAATAGTAATAGTAGCAGTAGCAGCAATAATAGTAGTAGTAATAGTAGTAATAGTAATAGTAGTAGTAGTAGTAGTAGTAGTAGTAGTAGGAGGAGGAGGAGGAGGAGGAGGAAAAACTTTCTGTAGAAGTTACATTATTACTGGCACCTTACAGTAGACTTACATTTGTGTTATTTACTGGCAACAGTTTGTTGAAAGTTAAATTAAAACTAAACATTAACAAGTCTTTATCTTTACAGAATAAAACTAAAACAACACCGTCATGCAAACCATTCTGGGAACCAAGGAAAAAACAGAAAAAGGTCAATGAGGATTTCTGGTTCCCAAATGCTTTGCATGAGACTGTCATTTTATATTTTACTCTGTAAAGTCAAAGACTTGTTAATGTTTAATGTTCATTTAACTTTAAACAAACTGTTGCCAGTATATAACTAATATTTAAATCTATGATATTACTGGCAAACAGCTGCATAACTACAACAAATTCTTAACAGTGACTGCATGTTGTTGTTTGTGTTGTTATTATCATTCTCACTATCATTATTATTTTATTTATTTTATTATTATGTTATTATTTCAACATTTGCAAAAGCTTTGAATGTGGCTAATATGTTTTTGTGTGTAAATAAAAATGCAATCAAAAGAGTGTCCACAAAATGTCATATTTTACCCAATTTCGGGCATCGCAATAATTAAAAGTACACCATAGATACAGCTTGATAAAGCATGACAACATATTGTTGGAGGCCATAGCAAAGTGATTATTCTCCATCTACATGAGTGGGCTTTTTATGAGCTCTCTGACCTGAAGGTAATCCTCCAACATTCACTTAGGTAAAACATTGATTCATTGGCGTCGCTATGACTTAAGGGCTGCAGAAGGGACTCCGTGCCGACAGTGAATCAATGATTCGCCTCAGGCCTCATAAAAATCATACAACCAGAAAAAACAAAGCAACACATCCTCAGGAAACTCATTAGAAAACAAAGAAAACGTGAAGAGAAAGGAGCTCTGTTGTGATGTATGCTGAATCTGACAATACACTGTTTTACTGCATGGAAACAAATGACAGCCTCCTAAAGGCCACTTTCATTTAAGATTTTAGCATAGAAATCCTGATTTAAAATATGACCCCTGTGCATGCTCTTGTATAACTTATTGTCCAGAAAAAAAAGCAAAGTTATGTTAAAAATGATCTGGGTTCAAACACTGAAACGGTTTTATAAATCATGTTTCTGTCTGCTTCTGAAAATCTGAAGGTTATTCTGGATTTTGTGTTCAGCAGTTTAAGCGTAGGGGTAATGGGCCATTGTTTGACAAATGCAAAGACAGTGAATTGAAAAAGCCAGCAGAAACACAAAAATAAATAAGAGCAAAAGTGAGGAATGAACTTCTTGTATTTTCCCATACTGCACCCTTATTTACAATTACAAACCACCGATAAAGCTGTGGAGGACCAAACATTGTGCTCACAAGGTCAAACTACAGCATGCTTCCATAACACCAATTTCAAGACAGTAAATTGTCTGAATAAATCAAGATGAGAGACGTTAATAACACACTTGACACAAACCAGCAGTTTAATCTAAACCGAGCAGTTCATTGCTACAATATTAAATCATACTGATAAAACTTTCAAAATCTTGACGTGACTGCTGAAATGTCAAAACAGGCAGCACGCAGATGAACGTCTGTCACGTTTTGGCGTGCTGGCGGATGTTGTTTTTTCAGTGAGGTTTCTTTCTCTTTAGACACAGTTGCACATTAGTATTCCAGTGCGATGCTTTCACAGCAGTAAGCAGCGCCAGCCACTTAATTTGTCATTTATTGCACTACGACAACTGAAGTAATTGAACCTTTTGCCCACAGCACGTCACCGGCAACCCGGTGGCCGTGTCTGCCCACGAGCATCATGGTGGCCACGTTTCAGGGACCTTGGGTGGAAATGGAGGGCAGGGATCTCATTTAAAAAAAGCTGAGATGGTTAGCTGGTGTTCTCATCTCTAACTCACCACGGGACTGACCTGTGAACTTCAGACGCCTCGGGGTGCTTGTAGTATAAGAACTGTGACTAAAGGACGGTTAGGAGAATCTCAAAGACTGAAATATGTTCAGAAATGAAAAAAAAAGAGTATATTTCGTGTGGATTAAAGGATCTGCCAAATAAATGTAAGTATTTTATGTAAAATGGCTTATCTTTTGGACAGTCCAATCAAGGATGGGATGTAGCAAGCAATGCGCCAATATTACAGAGTAGAAAGGTGACAGAGGCCTATACGCGCTTACAGACAGGGTTTATTGGAGCTTATAAAAAAATATTTTGCACCAAATGTGACTTAATTTTTTTTACTTTTTGTGCAAAGTAAGAGCCAGGATATGTAAGGGTTAATCCACGGCTAGCCATGCATTAAAGGGTTTTAATGCACGATGTAGAGGCGAAGAACCACCCGACGCGTAGCGGAGGGTGGTTGCCTCTGCAAAGTGCATTAAAACCCTTTAATGCATGGCTAGCCGTGGATTATCCCGCTTATACCTTGGTTAATTGCCAAGTTAAAGCTGTAATTAATGTGAGTAGCGGATTAATTTCTAACGGTAATCAAACTGACTGGAACTACCTGTGCATTAAACGGTTTTAATGCACACCTTCCAGCCAATCAGAATCGAGTATTTAAACAGACCATGGTATAATATTTAATATAACTCTAAATGTGTTCATCTGAAAAAATGAAAGTCATACACACCTAGGATGGCATTAAGGTAAATAAACGATCAGCACATTTTTTTAAAAAATTCTGTGAATTATTATTTTAATAAAACCACCTAGATAATATAAAGATGAATCATGAATAAATGATGCATGTCTGATAAATAAAAATGCATGTGAAATTCTAGGAAAGAATCTGTGTATCCAAATAAGAGTAAACAGAATAAATAATTAATATAGGATGTCAGGGTTTTGTGGTGCTCTTCAATCTAATTTTGAGCAAAGCAGACAAGACTATGATCTAAAACTATGTTTATATAAATTGTAGGAGACACTTCATACACAATAACAAACAGGACGCTATGTCTGGAATATGAATAGGAAGCCTATATATCCACTCATTGCTTTTCCTGAGAGAGAGAGTTTGTCATCTGAACACAGTGCAGATCTTTTTATACATTTTACCTGGAACGTCGTTCTCATGTCTAATTCAGGAGGTCTCTCTCTTTCCCCCCTCTCTCTCTCTCTCTCATCAAAATGCGCCGTGTGCCCTCGCCACTGCTTCTTGCTTTTTGCCCACACAGCACTTATTTGATTTGATTCGTTCCCTAGAAATTGATGGATGGAGCGTCATTGAAAAAATAACTCAGAGAAGGGTCCTATCACCTCTGCACCCCTGAAATGTCAGAGGGCCTGCAGCGCTGGCTCTTTATCACCAGAGATGAAGGTTCTGAATGGATTTCATCTCAGCTATTTACAGGGAAACTTTGTATGAAAGATCAGTGTGTTTTCTCTCGTTCGCAGACTTTAATTGGGTTTTACTTCAGCTGTGGATGTTTGTGTGTTTCAGGTACTTTTACAAGAACAAAGACACAAAATCTTGTGTCATTTATTTTGGCTAGTTTTTAATGAACAATTAGATGAGGCGTTGTCAGATGTTTCTCCTTAAATTCTCAATAGATTCAAGAGACTGTTGACATAAAGTTCAGAACTTTGTATACATTTGTGAATTGTTTGCTTGTTTTTAACTCTTTCACCGCCAGCGTTTTTAAAAAAAAGTTGCCAGCCAGCGCCAGCGTTTTTCATGATTTTCACCAAAGTTTAATGCCTTCCAGAAAATGTTCTTCTTTAAATATATAAACATACAATATACCAAATGAAAGAACAGACCCTCTGCTTTCAAACAAAAAAAAAAAACCGTTTCATCCTACCTTCAGTGGTTCTTTTGTAATCATTTTTTGAATATGGGTAGGTTTCTGCAGAGATAATTCAATTTTTGTGATGGACTTTTCATAGAGATCCCATTCAGAGCGATCTTTTAAACAGACATGGACATGCAGCAGCTTGCCATAGGGCAATACTTCCGGGTTTAAAAAGTTGAGGAAAGTTGGATAATAGCGGTATTGCGGAAAGACGGAAAATCTCGTCATTGGCGGGGAAGTGTTTTCTCTTAATTGACGAGATATCTCGTAAATGGTGGTGAAAGAGTTAATGTTGTATTTTAAATTTAGGTAAATTTGTATTGATATTTTATTGTAACAGCAAAATAATTTAGTGTCCCCAGATGACAAAGTCCTTGGATACATGTAATAAAGCTGAAAAGTCAATAAATCATAAATCATTCGGGCGCAAACCTTAGTAAATCATGTTTTGAGATTAATTTAAAAACCCTCCTCTCATAAACTGTGCATCTGAACGCCTACAAATGCAACTGTGTGCACGGCTAATTGTTAAATGCACGTCTTTAGTAAATCCTTACAACAGTTCAGTAGTTAACATTAGTTAACTACATTAGTTAACGTGAACTAATAATCAACTGCACTTGTACAGCATTTATTAATCTTTGTTCATTTTAATTTCAACAATTACTAATACTTTATCAAAATCTTGTTAACGTTAGTTGATGCACTGTGAACTAACATGAACAAACAATTAAAAGCTTTATTTCTGTTAACTAACATTAACAAAGATTAATGAATACTGTAACAAATGCATTTCTGATGGTTTGTTCATGTTAGTTAATACATTAACTAATGTTAACCAATGAACCTTATTGTAAAGTGTTACCAGTTTTTTTTTTTTTACATCAAAGAGGTGTTTGCACTGTCGCAAGCTGTTTGTTAATCTGGCACATCTCCATAACCAAGTCCGATGCAATAAGCATCTTGATGCATAGCCTACGATGCAACATCGATTTTTTACGTGGATTTAACTGGAGGCTACTTGGAGAGTGTAGAGAGAGATTTATATAATGTGACATTGTGGCGCCATGGTGACCTATGACATGGGTGATCCGGGTTCGATTCCCCTTTAAGGCAATTTTTTTAATATAAACTTTAACCAAGTGACCACCTTTTGGCTTTGGAAAAAATTAAACCCATGAAATTATATTCATATGACATGCTGGAAGGCACACTTTGTGACCTAAAGAGTTATCTTCTTTTCCTTTGCGACAGGGCCTCTAGGGGCGCTAGACGTAAAAAATACATGTCTAGCACCCTCTAGTGGCCAAAAAGTTCTGTGGTGTGCCTTTAAACAGATGCATCGGTTGCATCAGTGCAACATTTTATGCCAATGCACTGAGCGAATCTGGGAATCTTCCTATCCCTATTAGATAGGCTGATAAAGAATAATATTTTTCTGCCATTTTAATCTGCAAATTCATTCAAACTGATTCATTTATTGGTTAATGACGCTCATTTTGTATCCATGCGCAGGGGTGCTGTAAAGGGGGGGTAAACAATGACGATTCTCAGGGCCCACGAGTAAGAGGGGGCCCAGAGAAGCCCCCAAAATTGTGGTGCTAAAAAATATTTAATAGTAAAAATTATTAACTTTATTCTATTTGCTGTTTCCTGGTATCAATTTTTTTTAATTTGTTTAGGAAACACAAACGTCCGTGGGCCCCTTTTCCCCCTCTCAATTATCATAAAATGGTTCAGTCTGCCCAAATTGTATAATCCAGGCAACACAGCTTGACTTCACTTATAGCGCCGGCAGAATATCAACTTGGCAAAACTCAATTTAAACAGCGCAAAATGACTGCCTGTGGACGTTATAGATTAGGGCTGTCACTTTTGTGAAAAAATCATTTTCGATTTTTAATATATAAGTGTTCATTGAATCGATTGTAAAATCGATTTTCCATGTCTAAAAAAGACGTTTCCATTTTCAACGCCAAATAACAGACAAATGTAAAGAGAGCGCCTGAAACGCACAAGTCAGCAATATTTCTTATTCATTGTCATTAAGTTTCGTGCAGAATAAAAAACAGCAACAGTAGTGCAACATTCTCTAAAAAAATATGCAGAGTGGACTGCTGCCATAAATGAAAAACATTACTGCGGGCTTCAACCGGCTGCTTTTATGATTTAGGCAATTCAAAAATTATTTTAAATAATGATTCGATCCATTTCAAACAACTGTTCAAAAATGAAACTTTAAATAGACTTACTTGAAGTTGAGAACATGCTGTGTATTTTTTTATTAAACGTAACCGACACTTAGGCGGCACTAGGCAGGCATAATGAAATGCGCAAAAAGAATAGGGCCATTACAAATTATTGGTCAGGAAAACAAGTCGATCAACATTTTAGGGGTCAAGAGCAGAGCGCTTTTCATTCATTATATGTCCATCTGTTGTGAAGACGCACTCCGACCGCACTGATGTCCCAGGGAAACTCGGGTACTTCGTTGCCAGCTGCGTATTTCGTACTGCCAATCTTCCATCACAAAAGCGGTTGTCAGCTCGCAAGGGTGGCTCCTTGTCATAATTCCTTCATCTTCTGTAACGTCACAATTTCGACGCTCTCTCGTGTTGCACAGGTTTATTGACGTTGTCCTCCATTTTCTTTGCAAAACACTAGATGCAGCGATTGAAAGCGTAAAACTATAGGTGCGTAAAATTGCTGGGTATTTTCTGTCTAGCTTTCGCACACCTACTGCACTTTCGGAATTATTTATTTTCTTTTTCTGCTTGTTTGTGAGTTTTGTTACATCTATATTTTTAACTGTTTAATTGTTTTAAAATTAATAGTGTACATATTTGGTTAAAATCGATTGCCTATTTTCGTTTTCGAAACTTTTTTTGGTTGGTCCGATCGATTGTGCAATCGATTTTCGAACGAAAAGTGACAGCCCTATTATAGATAGAAATGATTATATGTCTGTTTTTATTCACACAATAAATATTTAAACTAGTTTGAATGAAAATGCATGTAGTTTTAGGAAAAGTCAGGGAGCAGCAAGGCTTTATGATTTATTAGACAAAGTTATTGACTATGCAAATTTCAAAACGGTCAAAATGACGCCTTGTTTGTTCTAGTGTTAAAGATAATTACCACACTGCAAAAAATGATTTTCAAGAAAAAAATTCTTAGTAGTTTTGTCTTGTTTTCAGTAAAATATCTAACATTACTTAAATAAAGATGCTTTTTCATGATGAGCAAAACGACCCAAGAAAATTAATCTAGTTTTTAGACAAAAATTTAAGTGATTTTGTGCATAAAACAAGCAAAAAAATCTGCCAATGGGGTAAGCAAAAAAATCTTGAGCATTTTTCTTAAACACTAAATTCAAGAAAAATTCAAGAAAAATTTGCTTACCCCATTAGCAGATTTTCTTGCTTGTTTTATGCACAACATCCTATAAATGTAATATTTTTGGTCTAAAAACTAGAATTATTTTCTTGGTTCGTTTTGCTCATCATGAAAAAGCATCTTTATTTAAGAATTTTTTGATATTTTACTGAAAACAAGAAAAAAAATACTAAGAATTTTTTTTCTTGAAAATAATTTTTTGCAGTGCATAAGTTTAAATGTTACGGTTAAAATGACTGCCGGTGGCCGTTCTAGTGTTAAAAGTGCATGATAAGGGAACTCAATTTTCTGCCCATGTTAGGTCAAGAAAACGCTGGAAAAAATAACAATACACAGTTTTAGTTAAACGTTCAACACTGCAACAATTGACTTTCTTACTTAGTATTTTTGTCTTGTTTTCAGTAGAAATATCAAAAAATTCTTAAATTAAGATGATTTTTCTTGATGAGCAAAATGACCTAAGTAAATAAGTCTAGTTTTAAGACAAATTAATATACAATTTAAGTGAAATTGTCCTCAAAACAAACAAAATGATCTGCCAATGGGGTGAAAAAAAATTGTGAAATAATATTTATTTTTTCTTAAACACTTAATTCAGGTAAAATTTTCTCACTCCATTGGAAGTCAAAATACCATAAAAGCGCATGATTTTATGAAAATTAATATGAAAAAAGTCTCAGCTGTGTTGGGGGCCCTGTCAAGATTATTTTCATGGGGCCCAAAATCCTTAGCAGCGCCCCTGTCCATGCGTGTTTATCAATTCAATAAAAAATGTATTCAATAAAATAACTGAATGGTGTTAATTTCCTGCAGACACCAACTCTGCTATGATAAACATGTTTTAAATTTTTAAGTAAAATTCAGTTTGATAGTTTTTGTGGGGCTTAAGGCAAAAAGTGGCATTAAAATCTCATTAAATGGGGATTTTTAAGGCGGAAAAACCCTTGAGAGGTGTTTGGCATATAGTCATTTTTTATTTATATTTAAAAAAAAAAAATTAAAGAACAAATACAGTATGAATACAAATATTACATTTCTATGAACATTTAGCACATTTATATGTCAAATCAAAACATCTTGTGCATCTAAGTGCAATTTTTTACAGTGTAGGTTTCCGGATAAAAAAAACTATTGTTACTGACCCATATATGTTTGATTTGCCTGAGCTCTATTATGTTCTAGATAAAAGCTTGTACTACTCTACAAAGCAGGCTTGTCCCCAATGCAGGTTTTGCATGTTTGTCTGGCTCGTATAAATCCACTGTTACCTCGACAGTTATAAAGCTGTTGAGGAAAAGCAAAAAGCTTCTTAGATTCCGTAAGGGAAAACAACAAAGCTCGTAGATCACTTCCTCCTGGTCCAGACAACAGGGTTTAAGACATAGAAAACAGGTAGACCAAGCTTGTAGTCGTAATAAATCTTAAAAAAATAAAGATCAAGGATATTTGTTGTGGCTGAAGCGCTCAGTGCTGTTAAACTATCTTGGGATGTCGTGCAACTCTGCATTTCAGAGATGCTCATCCATTTGCACTTCAGAGCTCAAATATGTTTACGCATTTTCTCTCCGCTGGTCCCCAAACTAATTGCTATTGCTGATGCTCGGCTGCAGAGCACTTGGAAGAAAAACAGGAGAAATCGGAAAATGTCAGTCCACTTCTAAAGCTCTGCTCCCAGCTGCTTTCGAAATACCATGGAAACGCGCAAAGCCCTTCAACTCCGGGAGATTCACTTCGGGTTTGGTTAAGCATTCAAGCTGCGTAAGAGCGCACAGGTTTATCTGCGAGCGATGGCTCGTCTCACAGTTTATTGAAACGCTCTGTGAGAAACATTGAAAAATTTAGCTCCAAATACACAATGTTTGACTGAAAACATTCATGATATTGGCAGCTATCAGGCGAACGTGTGGGATGGAGAATTACAGTCCAATAAGAATCCAGTGAAGATTGCATGATCACGTTAAAGCTCTCGGATTCAGAACTTCATACAGCGGTAACCCAAACTACTGGTGCATTGCTGTGGTCTTATGGGGGGTTGTTTAAAAGAGTTTACCTCCGAGCAACAATTATCTTCTGGTCTCTAGATACGGCTCTGCTCCCTCCTTTAAAGTCTATGGGATTTTTGGTTCACCAGGGGGATATGTGAGTCTGATGACTCGGAAAAGCAATAACATACCTCACCTTTTGCACAGTTTGAAGTTCAGTGGATGTTTATAAAAATTAATGGCAATAAATCAACGTTTTGTCTGGAAATTGTGTACCGTTGCTGACTCTCAGATGGAAGAGCAACACAAAGGTTGTGATTCCAAGAGGACAAAAATATGACAAAATGCATTTTGGATGAAAGTGCCAAAAGAATGAATGCAAATTTCTAAGTGTAATATCAACAGCATCTCTGTGCAAAACGTCTGTTTGGTCTCTGTGTAGACAATATTACAATATTACATTTCATCAGAATAACACATGCAGATCTGACATCAGCCTACACAATATAACACTCATTCAATACAATGCCAATCGCCTCCGGATATATTCAGAGTTATGTGAATTAGATTTGCACATAAAGAAAAGAAAGAAGAAAGAAAGAAAGAAGTCATTACACTTATGTTTATATATATTTACATTGAATATTATATACAGTTTTCTTTATATAACACTTCCATATTGATATACCAATGTGAAAATTAAACTCAAATACGCTTTATTTTAGTATACTTGTTAAGTGTACTTTTTACTAATTTTGTACTTAATATATGAAAAGTTAGTATTTAGTACTTCTAAACTTAAAGCTGCCATTTTTCATGATATTAAGTAAGTGTGTAATGTTGCTGTTAGAGCATAAATAATACCTGCAAAATTGTAAAGCTCAAAGTTTAATGGCAAGCGATACACACTCACCTAAAGGATTATTAGGAACACCTGTTCAATTTCTCATTAATGCAATTATCTAATCAACCAATCACATGGAAGTTGCTTCAATGCATTTAGGGGTGTGGTCCTGGTCAAGACAATCTCCTGAACTCCAAACTGAATGTCAGAATGGGAATGGTTGAGCGTGGCATGGTTGCTTGTGCCAGACGGGCCGGTCTGAGTATTTCACAATCTGCTCAGTTACTGGGATTTTTACGCACAACCATTTCTAGGGTTTACAAAGAATGGTGTGAAAAGGGAAAAACATCCAGTATGCGGCAGTCCTGTGGGTGAAAATGCCTTGTTGATGCTAGAGGTCAGAGGAGAATTGGCCGACTGATTCAAGCTGATAGAAGAGCAACTTTGACTGAAATAATCACTCGTTACAACCGAGGTATGCAGCAAAGCATTTGTGAAGCCACAACACACACAACCTTGAGGCGGATGGGCTACAGCAGCAGAAGACACCACCGGGTACCACTCATCTCCACTATAAAAAGGTAAAAGAGGCTACAATTTGCACAAGCTCACCAAAATTGGACAGTTGAAGACTGAAAAAATGTTGCCTGGTCTGATGAGTCTCGATTTCTGTTGAGACATTCAGATGGTAGAGTCAGAATTTGGCGTAAACAGAATGAGAACATGGATCCATCATGCCTTGTTACCACTGTGCAGGCTGCTGGTGGTGGTGTAATGGTGTGGGGGATGTTTTCTTGGCACACTTTAGGTCCCTTAGTGCCAGTTGGGCATCATTTAAATGCCAAGGCCTACCTGAACATTGTTTCTGACCATGTCCATCCCTTTATGACCACCATGTACCCATCCTCTGATGACTACTTCCAGCAGGATAATGCACCATGTCACAAAGCTCGAATCATTTCAAATTGGTTTCTTGAACATGACAATAAGTTAACTGTACTAAAATGGCCCCCACAGTCACCAGATCTCAACCCAATAGAGCATCTTTGTGATGCGGTGTAACGGGAGCTTTCTGCTCTGGATGTGCATCCCACAAATCTCCATCAACTGCAAGACGCTATCCTATCAATATGGGCCATCATTTCTAAAGAATGCTTTCAGCACCATGTTGAATCAATGCCATGTAGAATTAAGGCCGTTCTGAAAGCGAACAGGGGTCCAACACAGTATAAAAACGGCTCGTTCAAACCTGCCCCTGCAGTTAGACGTCATACTGGTTTGAACATTTGCATGACATCGAGACCATGTTACTTTCATCCTGGAGTCAAATCCACTTTGTTTGGACAGCTTCTTTAATCTGGCATGACCTTTCCGGACAATGTACGCTATGCTGCTGTCGTCGAATGACAACACACTGGACCAAAGAACAAGGAAGACATGAGCCCATTTTTAGGACAGTGAAAACAGAGATATAGAGAGAAGTAAATTGTGTTAAAAATACTACGTAGGATACATGAACACATGTTATATTGCGCACCGCAAACACAATTAAAGCTTTGAAAACACAGGAAAAAGCACCATTTATTTCAATCCACTAAAAATCTAAGTATTACTGGTATTTAGTATACTATTAGTGCACTGAAGTAGACCTATACTTTCATTAAACATGGTTCACTGGCGTTAAGTGCTACAAAGCACCTATAGCAACTATCTGTAAAGGTGCTGTACAGCGCCTTTGTCGCATTTGGCAGATGCTTTTATCCAATGCATTATAAGTAATACAATTTTTATCAGCATGTGTCTACTCTAGGCTCAAACCCATTACCTTTTGCTGCTAATGCAATGCTCTACCACTGAGCTTTACACTATAGCACCACTTATAGTTCCTGTAAAGTGTTATAAGACACAGAAAGACAGCTTACAAGGATACAGCCCAACCCAATAACCCACAGCACCAGTGGGCTCATTCCAGTAGAGTCACAGTGGGCAACAATGTGATGACCGTCAGGATCTGCTGTTTCACGAGAGTCGCTCTACAGCGTCACCGTCATCGCTCGGCAAACTTCATGTGCTGATTCACTGCATGCGTCTGACCTTCAGAGTGCTTGGGCCAAAGCCAGTGTCTGCGTGCCATATGATTAATGAGAGAGTAAGACGAGTTTATGTGTGTGAGACAGAAGAAGAGAGAGAGACAGAAAAGGCAAAAACTGAGAGTTGTAACTCAACTGCTCTCTCCTGTGGAGGTTTCTAAATTACCCGTGCACACAGACGTAGTCAATTCTCAAAGCGGACCTCAGGTTTCAGTAAAAGTGCACTGCTTTCATTAGGAGCCAATATAAGCACTGGCCCCTAAATCTGGTCTTCGTATTTGTCATTGTACCTGTGCTTCAATTATTTATTGCATACAGGATGCTTCACACTTCCAAAACATTCAACATTTTTATTAAACTCAAAAAGAGTTCCTTACTGTAAAGATATTGTCTGACTTACTAAAATTACCGCCAATATCACATGCAAATACAAACTAGCCGTATTTAGAAAAAAATTCACTGTAGCCTTTCCAAACATTCCCTTTGGTCATGCCATGAGGGAATTGTTTAAGTTATTGGATCCAAAGCAGCAAGGATCCATTTACACAAGGTTACTGAATTAAGTTTAGGCAGTTCAAATTAATTTCACGCTCATTTTCATTGCTTTTTAGCCCCGACGGAGAACCCCCCCCCCCACACACACACACACACAATATTTGTTATCCTTCCCAGTGAGAATTACAAGTCAGTTTAATATTTTCTGTGCAGAAGATTTCAGACCTCTAAAACTCATGTTGCTTTAAGAGATTACATCTTTGGTTTAAAAGATTAGTTCAGCCCAAAATAAAAACTGTCCTTATGTCAGTCAGTCCTCTGACTTTCGTCTGTGGCGTGCAAACTGCTCGACATATTGCAAAATGTGCAGAATGCTCATTTTCATAACGCAGACCAAAGCTGTCAAGTCTCAGAAATGAGTAATGACTTTGGTCATAATGAATAATGCAATTTCAGTCTGTTTCTCATACAAAGAAAAATGACTTGCAATACAGCACATGAGTTGTATGGACTTTTATCTTTCTTGATACTTTTTTACATAACTTGGAGCTTGACAACGCAAGTCAAACCATTCTTCAATATTTCTTCTACTGTGTTCCACAACGTAACAAATTTTCATTTCTGCACGAGCTAATCTACAGTTAGATGTGTGATCCGGCAGAGGAAAATCCCAATCTGTCCTGTGGTTTAGATGGCAGCACATCTGCTCTGTGCAGTTTCTCTGTTTTCCCTCTGAGCGGCCCTGGCTCTGGAATGACACGGAAAATAAAGACGAGTTTTCTGATAATTCAGCGGGGGGTTGAATGACAGCTGTTGCAGGACTTTGTGCCAGGAAATATGAGGCGGCGACTGCAACTCAAGGTCCCCCCATGTTTTCGGTACGAAAGTCAATGGCGAAGCTCCACCTGAGGGTTTTCTGATTAAAGTATTTTCCGAGTGGCCACCTGTCTCCCCACGACGAAATCAATCCGGTCTGCCGAGAGCCGTCGCATCTAAATCGAAAGTTCCCTCTTTGCCATCAATCAGTGAAGAGGTGTCTGACAACTTTTTGAGTGGCATCTGGTGTCTGTGCACATTTTTATGAGCATCAAGGCCATTATTTGCCTGTTCGCGGGTCCTCGCCCGCACTCGGCTCACCTTGGGCTCTGCTAATTTGGCATCGGCGAGCGACATTGACATCAATCACTTGAGAACAACCAATTAGCCTCTTAGCCTTGGCTCTCCCCTGTTCTCATTACGTCTCGGTGGAGAAGCGCCGCACCAATCAGACAACAATAGATTTCAATCAAATGTGCTCAAGAGTTCCCCGCTCGAGCTTTGGGAAATATATTGACTCAAAAATCTGCCACCTAACACGAGCATAAAACATTAGTACTCACCGTAACTCAGTGAAATTACTGCAGTGATTTAAAGATAAGTCTGACCTCCATCTGAGAGATTTCGGTGGAATTTACTTTTGGGGTCTTAAAGTGGAGGCTGGCACATAAGAATGCAGATGGCACCTTATAAGTTAATTATATTTAGTTATCCTTTAAAGGAATATTCCACTTTCATGAAAATTCCTGATAATTTACCCACCCCCATGTAATCCAAGATGTTAATGTCTTTCTTTGTTCAGTAGAGAAGAAAATAGGTAGTTTGAGGAAAAAGTTTCAGAATTTTTCTCCGTATAGTGGACATTAGTGGACCTTAATGGTTTGCAGTTTCAATTAGGGCTACATCGATTAAATACGATTACTGAAAGCGCTGACAGCGAATTTCATAATCGATTCGCGCGACGTGGAGATGGTTGAGTATTTAAAAAAAGTTGAGTTTACACGGAGCTCTCTCGTGCACTGTGTTCTCTGTTGTTTCCGGATATTTCATTAAAGCGCAAGTCCACCACTGCCAGGGATTCCCCAGGGTCTTAAAGCCCATTCTTAATAACAAGGATCTCTCTCTCTCTCTCTCTCTCTCTCTCTCTCTCTCTCTCTCTCTCTCTCTCTCTCTCTCTCTCTCTCTCTCTCTCTCTCTCTCTCTCTCACACAATTACTAAAAACACACGCAAAAAAAAAACGGATTATCCACAAGCACTACACTAGGTTCTAATGATGACAGATAATATTGTTCTGGCAAAGGTGCACTTTATTTTAAAAAAAAGTCTATACATTTGGCAAGTGTATAGCATACACATGTATGTTTTTTGTGTTAGTCCATTTTTATTTTATTTTTATTATTTTAACAGCTTAGGGATGTTCAAGGAACAACATGTTTGTGCACTTTCAGAAGATTTCAGTTCTGTTTTTGAATAAAGGGTTGAAAATGAATGCTTATTATCATCCGATTCATCGATTATTCGAAAAAATAATCTACAGATTAATCAATTATTAAAATAATCGTTAGTCGCAGCTCTAGTTTCAAAGCAGCTTCAAAGGAACCTAAATGATCTCAACTGAGGCATAAGGGTCTTATCTAGCGAAACGATTATTATTGTCGGCAAAAAAACACAACTAATTGTCTTGCACTAGCCGTGTGATGCGCCAACGCGACCTTATTACGTAATCACGTCGAAACGTCATGCGTTACATATGTGAAACGCACACTTGTGGACCATTTTAAAAAATACACTTACACAAAGACATTAATTAGTATTATTTCACATACAACAACAACATCGGAACCGTCCTCTTTCACCACACTTGTAAACACTGGAGCGGTAGTTTCGTATACGTCATGCATGACCTTGATTGTGTTATATGTAGGGCTGTAACGATTAATCGTGCAAATGTGCGTTTTCTCAATGAATTAATTTTAATGAATTACGATGAAATCTCGGCACATCCCAAAGTCAGGGGGGCCCTCTCGTGCAGAAACTTCCTTTGTGCCACAGAAGAAGTAGCATTACAAACACTATTACAGGAAATGTCTATAGGAATATTTATATCGCTGTTCTTCAAATTGTTTCAGGTATTTTCATGATAATAAAGAAGGCTTTGAATAATTTTGTTTAACGAGTCTTGCGTTTTTTAAATGCACGTTTTAAACGACTCCGACTAAATCGATAATGCTTTTCTGACCAAATGCCGTAGTACATGCACAAGCTGTGCATGAAACACAGAATCACAGTCTTGCGATTCAGAATCGATTTCAAACAGGCATTTTTAACGGGACACGCGATTAATCGTTACAGCCCAAATAATATGTTAGGCCACATTGATGTGTCACATGGCTAGTGCAAGACGAGAAGTTCTGGTTTAACAGCACATATTTTTTGCCGAAAATGACGATTGTTTCGCTAGATAAGACCCTTATGCCTAGGTTCAGATTGTTTCGAGCCCTTTGAAACTGCAATTTTAACTTGCATTGAAAATGAAAACTGTTGAGGTCCATTTAAATCCACTATATGGAGAAAAATCCTGGAATGTTTTCCTCAAAAAACGTAAATTCTTGTCGACTGAACAAAGAAAGACAAACATCTCAGATGACATGGTGGTGAGTAAATGATCAGGGCCCGGTTCCCCGATAACGTTCACTCTTAGCGTGCTAAGAAGACTCAAAAAGATATATCTTACCAAAGTTGTTTGTGTTCCTAAGTGTGTTCCCCGAAGTGTCTCTTAGGAAGCTTCTTAACACGCTGCCTCTAAGAACGACGTAACAATGACGCTGTCCCAAGTGAAGGTGCTGAATTATTTGCAATCGATCTCTCAGGGATCGATTTTCCACTTCACGTGAAGGTGCATTACAGCGTTAAGAACGACAACACGTTCTATACAAATGGAACAATACTCAAATTATTCCAGTAACATTTATTTTAACATAGTTTAGTTATCTGTAAAATATAGACTATTAATTAAATTATCAAATTGTCAGTAATACGGGTAGACGAACCGGGTATCCCTCGCTAATCATCCACCCTCCTTATCCCGTTGTGCCACTTGTGCCGCTTATTGATGTGGGTTTAACGACTTAAAAAAATTATATAATACACTTTTATACTAAAGGTAAGGTACTTTACAATCAGAATTACTTGGCAAGCAGCTGTAGTACCTCTGTTTAATGCGGTATTGCTTGCCACTAATGTTTTCAATAAAAAACAACCTATCTACAATAAACAGAGAGAGTTAGATAGAGAATATGGTCTGAGAAGATCCACCAGCTCCATAATGGGTTGTCTTGGGAGGCAATTTTTTTTATTTAGCCACGTCAGGCAAATTGTCAAAAGGTTTTAAGTGTTGCCTAATAAAAAAAATTGCCATGGACTAAACGGTTACGGGGTTACCGGTGTTACGGGGAAGTTTGTCCCCCTTTTTTACCTTTAGTGCAGTGTTTTTATAGCGTTTTTATCACATTATACATTTATTCTTTATATACATTGACAGTTTTAATGGCTACTGAGATTATTTTTACAGTATGAATCATATTATATGTATAATATATATTTATAATGTATGGAAACATAACAGTTTTAAAACAAACAGTGAAGAGAGAAAAACGGAAAAAGACAGGCTATATGTTAAAAGACATAAAACTGTCAAATATGTAATATTTAATAAATTGTATAATAGAATATATGATATTATTGCTTTTTAGTATAACCAATTGAAATCTTTAATCTTTCTAAATAAATTATAAATGTAACGTGATGAAAACGCTATAAACATAGAGGGAACAGACTTCAATGAGGAACAAACACCGGCGCCGTCTTTGATTCATTAGTTCTGATACCAAATAAAGTCAACTGCATAAATAGTCCTGTATCCATTGCAAACATATTTTATTATAAGTTTTAAAAATGTCCATATCATAAAATCATTGTCAGCATACCATAGTTTGACTTGTACTGCGCTGCGCTGATTTCTAAAGACTGCGGCGATAGCGTTTTGCCTTCAAACAACGCTAAGAGAGAGCTTACGAATGGTCCAGACCAACCTTACGAAAGTGTGACTTACAGAAGATATACTTAGCGTACGAACGTTTTGGGAACCGTGCCATAGAGTTAAGAGAGAGGTTAAGGAATAGGTTAAGAACTACTTAGCGATAAGAACGTTTTGGGGAACCGGGCCCAAATTTTTTATAAAAGTGGAAAATAAAAATGCTGGGTCAGTGGTGGGTCAAAAAAGGACAAACTCAACCATCTGGGTTGTAATTTTACCTATGTGGGTTGTTTTAACCCATTGTTGGGTCAAAAGCGCTGGGTTAAAAATACACCTTTTTTAGAGTGTAGTCCTATCGTGTTTTGGCCTGCAGGTCATTTGTGTCTAATATTTATAGTCAGCTCTTTCAGGGATGTAAAGATTGCCCTCAACTCCAACAAAAGATTTCATACAGAACTACATTTACATGTCCATGCCTGTTGATTTATTCATAACAATTCAATTACCCATTTACTGCATCTTAATTTATACCGTCACATTGATGTTTACACAGTTGGATGAGAATCTATCATTGTTGTGCGAATCTTGTCGGATCCCGTAGGGATACTGAGCTTCCTGCCAAAGAAAAACCTCAACAAAACTGACAAAACGGCTGTAGTAGACAGTTAATATTCAGTACAGACATGTCAAAGCATCTTTACAATGTATATCGCGCAGGACATAACTGCTCAGATTATGACAGAATAATGTCTTGATCAAAAAGAGCTTTTTTTCTAATCCCTCAAAGACTTATTTGAATTTCTACACAAATCAAAATCATCATGTCTTGATATCCACACCACAGAAAGATGTTCTGTTAAATAAATATTTTTTAAGTTATTGTTTAGCTAGATATGATTGCTGCTAGCTGCTTATTTTATATGCAAAGATTATTGTAAATCATCATTTACACTACCAAGAAGGTCTATTTAAATAAAGGATTCACCCAAAAATCTCACTTCTGTTATCATTTACTCAAATTGTTCTGAACACATCTAAGTTTCTTTTGTGAAACACAAAAATAAATATTTAGTTTAAAGGTTTCTCTTTCACATGCTATGACTTTTATGCAGTTACTGGAGCTCCCAGCACCCAGCCTATTCTCATAATTTGCGTATAAATAGCATGCAGTGTGAAAAGTCGTGCAATACATACGCCGAAATCCAATTTTGCCTGTATATGATACGCCAGTCCTTCCTGTTCACTTAATATTGAGCATCTTTTCGTCTTGTTTTATGTATTTGTTTCTTTTTTTCTGTTTTTTACCATTGTCGCATGGTTACATAAAATGACATCCTAACCGAAACCCCAATTCTAACCCCAACTCCAAGCAACCATGGTTTCACGAGTTCACTCTTACATCTAATCTGACTGCGAGTAAGCATATTTTGGCGTGCTGTCTTGGGGGAGGGCTCTGGATCCGGAGTGAAGCTCAAACTCCGAATCCGGGGTATGGAACCAGGATTTGTATTGTTCCCTGAGCCCGGAGAACTCCAACATCCCTCAGTGGGATAAAAACAGATTAAAGTTGGGAGTGGGGTGGTGGAGGGTCGTCGGAAAAGGATCTCAGGTAGGTAGGATGCCTGTATATGTAGTAGGGGTTTAACGATTACCCGTGCAAATGCGCGTTTTCTCAATAAATGAATTTGAATGAATTGCAGTGAAATCCCGGCACATCCGAACTCCAGGGGGCGCTCTTGTGCAGAAACTCTTTTGTGCCACAGAAGAAGTAGTATTACAAACGCTATTCCAGGAAATGTCTACAGGAATATTTATATCGCTGTTCTTCAAATTGTTTCAGGTATTTTCATGATAATAAAGAATATTTTGAATGATTTTTATTTAACGAGTGTTGCTTTTTTAATTTCACATTATAAATCTCGATTTTAGATTGATAAAAACTTCCTACTGATCACAGAGCCGTAGTACACGCACAAGCTGTGCATGAAACAAAGAATCGCAGCCTTGCGATTCAGAATCGATTTCAGACAGGCATTTTTAATGGGACACGCGATTGAATCGCTACATCCCTAATATGTAGTGTTTAGGATGATTACCTAATGAGATGCAACTGCCGAATTTGTTAATTATATGATCGTGCTCCTCCCGAACCTTGTTAATAAAACATTATTTAAAAAACACGGAGAATGCTACAGTACATATTAAATGACATCCTATAGCAAATCTCAAATCTAATGCTGCGTTCCAGGCAACCTGTAACCCGTAACTCACGACTTCAAAACCACGACTCACGACTCTGAACTGGGAGTACATCGATCTAGTACGAGTTCACGGGTGGGAAGTCACGGGTTTGACTGCCGTTCCAGTGCACTTTCACCGGTAGAAGGTTGTAAAAACACGAGTTACAGGCTGCCCGGAACGCATAGGGTCGTGAGTCGTGGTTTTGAAGTCGTAACTCACGGGTTTAAAAACCTGCCTGGAACGCGCCATAACCCCAAACTCAAGCGACAAAGGTTTAAAAAACAGAAAAAAGAAAAACCAATGCATAAAACGGCACGAAAAGATGCAGCGAATGGGAAGGACTGGCATATCATATGCACGCAAAATTGGATTTTGGAATATGACTTTTCACACTGTGTGCTATTCATACTTCGTGAGAATGGAAACTTTCTGGGAAGAGAAGGTTTTATTTAATGTCCACCAGATCACATCAGATCAAAGATAACTAACATTACCTTCAATGTGTTGTGATGCATGTAAATGTTTTGGATTGGTTAAAGTACATACAATTAGAAAAATGGTGGGAAGTAAAACCTTTTAATGCAAGAAACCATGAAAATTGTAAATTAAAACAAGTATAAAGTGTAGAATATTGTGCCTTTGATAAACTGTAGGATTTGGCATCACCTTTTTCATCATGCACTATCAATGGAGATTGCAGAGATGAGTCAGACACATAATAAACCATCTCAAAGGGCTTTCAAAAAGCACAGCGGTGGCCAATGATGGCACCTGCCAACAGACCAGCACTTACTACTCACCCCCCTATGATCAAACCAAATGTTATTCTCAACAAGCCCTTCATTGACTGGAGACTATAGGGAGGCCCTTAACATGGATCAAGTCGGCAGAAGGCCGGAGATATAGCTCCGAAATATCTGAAACCCGCAGCTCTGGAGAGGGAACGGAATAAAAGATGTGGAATCCTAGCCTGGGGCGCCACCTCAGGATCTGAGATATCCTGCTGGCCGTCTAATGACCGTCTACAAAGAGAAACCCTTCTGTGATGTACGGTAGGATGATGATTTTCAATCTCCCATCACAGAAAATAACCTCTGCCAAAACAACACCAATGTCTCAACAGGTTCCTGATATGACAGCCGCTTGGAGTGGAGGACAAAGAGATGAATGAAAGAGGAAGAACGGGAATATGACTCAAAACCAGCCGATGGCCTCGGATCATAATAAACTTTTGAGGGGTTTTGACGTGGCCGCTAATGCAGCCGCTGGTTATTTATAGCACTTCAGAGCTGAGCTCCGCAGGAAAAATTAGAGTTCTCGCTACGATTTATCAGGGGTCTCATTAAACATCAGATCGACTTGCAGGCAGGGGCAAACAGCACTGATATTAGCAATGTTCAGAGGAGTCTCTGGCATTCACAATAGGTTTTCTCATAGTCCGTTATTAACAAAGTCTCCCATCTCATTTTCACAGTTTTCCCCTTAGCCTGTTTGAATTAGGCCGATGTTTTACGAAGAGCAGTATTTCTTACAAGAGAAAAAGTCTTGCGCCTATGCGGATGTTTGCTTCATCGCCTGGTTAAAAATGCAACAGAGTTACTATCTTTTTATAACCAAAGAGAATATGGAGCCCTCAGGTCTCTTTTCCATCAATTGGAATATCTAGGAGAAAAGAATATCTCGAAAATGGTACTCTGGGCAAACAATGAAACACCAGACGCCTCGTGAGACGTCCGCTACGCAGCAGATCTGGGTCTCGATTCCGTAAAAGAAGTCTCTGTGCTCCAATGATAAGCTAAAGTGAGGGGAAATTGCGTATTTTAAAACAATCATAAAACACCAGAGGTTTCACGGGTCTCTGTGAGTTGGTACACACACAGCGGGAGGACTTAAAGTAGGGTAGGCAATATATAAATGTGTTTGAAAACGAAACAAAATGTAATTTGAAGCAACACATATGTCAGCCACATACACTTCCATTTCTCCGGCCTTTATAATGATTTTTGCTCTTATAGGGGTCATGTTCAATATTCAATTTAGACTATGGCAATAGCTTTCCTAACACCTGGATTCACTCGGTTCTCTTATCCAGTAATTACGCCGCAACGGTCTGAGAATTCTAATGGGAACTTTCATCACCATGGTAAAGAAACCATTGGTTTACCTTTACAATACCTGTGTGTGATTGGTGACTTTTGATGCATTTAAAACACATTCTGTTCTTAGTTACCTTTTAGTATTTTTTTCACTAAATTTGCTTTACAAAATCGAACCCATGACCTTGGTGTTGCTAGCAGCATACACTGCAAATGACTTTCTTACTCAGTATTTTTGTCTAGTTTTTAGTACAAATTCTTAAATCAAGGTGTATTTTCCTAATGAGCAAAATTAACTAAGAAAATACTATGTAAGAAAGCTTTTTTGCAGCTATTTAAAAACACTTCGGTCAAGATAAGGTTTTCAAAGAATATAGCTGGAATTATTCATTTTTGTTATTCTTCTTTAAATGAGTAGTTCACCCAAAAATGGTCCCTATTGAAATTTTATTCCTACTATAAAATGTCCATGGGCCCCATTTTTTGGTGTGTAATACATCTACTTAAAATTATTAAACAAGTACAAGAATAAAACATTTGCTAATTCACCATTTCACTCAAGCCTTTCTTTTATAAATAAGATTTTTAAATAAAAGGTGCTTGTCAATGTTTTAATAGTGGCTTTTTGAAAAACAACTTTGATATTTAACGACGACAGTGTTTTTTTTGGACATTAAATACAAGTTATTTTTTGGGAAATTTTTGCTTTTATTTGATAGACAGTATGTAAGGAAAGGACAGGAAAGTACAGGGTAGAGAGAAGGCTATGGGATCGGCAAAGGACCTCGAGTCGGGAATCAAACTTGGGTCGCCAAAACCATCGGCTCCAATAAACGACTACTTTATTTTAAAGCAACACTAAAGAGTTTTTTCTCTTTGCTCCCCCTACAGGTTGGACGCGGAATTGTCCGGTACCACTGTCGTAAATAATTTAGCCTACTGCAGCAAAGCTGGCTCTGATTGGATTGTAGGTCTGCCGTAAAGCAAGTTTTTGTAGTTTTCACTCGAACTACAGGACCGCGACCCAACGGTTGGAAACTTCTTTAGTGCGGTTTTGGCCGATAGAGGGCTGCAAAGCGAATGTGAAAGTGCCGTTCAGCCTGTTTCGAGTGGATGAACGACTGAAACTTTTTTGGAAACTTTATTTTAAGGTAAAAAAACCTCTTTTGGTGTTGCTTTAAAATTAACATACACAAAGTTACTTATAAAGTTCTTCACTAAAATGCCATAGAAGAACATTTTGGTTCCTTAAAAAAAGTTCAGTCAAAGGTTCTTAGAACAATCGTTTCTTTCATACATTTTTTTATTTATAATCTAAATAACATTTTTCATTACAGAGAGAACCCTATCTGTCAACTCTCACATTTTCCCCGGTATTCTCCCATATTTTATTATTCTATCCCGTTTTTCTCACATAACTTATAACTATAAAAAATCTCACTGGGCATATTCAAAATGTTTGCTACATTTGCCACCGTAAAAGCAGGCGGCAGTATAAGCTGTAACATATTACTTAAACCCGCCAATAAAGCAAGAAGAAGAACAGCAGTCGAAGAAGAACAGCATCCTGAGAAAGGAGGATGGCCCTGTTCCAAATGGCACACTACGGACTTGTGGACTTGGTTGGTCTGATTGCTCTTTCGCAAGGACTTCTAGGTTGGTAAAGTGTGCGAAGCCTGCTGAAGTGAAGGGTGCTAAGGGGGCGCTGATGAGCACACTTCGAAGTGTAAAAACAACAGATGGGACACCCTACAGACTCGTAGACTAAGCAAGCTTGCGCAATTTAATGCTGCGTTTACACCAACCGCGTTTCAGGCGTCAAAATCGCATCTACCGCACCTAGTTTGCCGCTTGAACAGTTTGAATGCATTCGCGCGTGTAGAGCGAAGTAGACGCGCGAAAAAGCAAGCATTTGACGTGCGTCATAGGCAAAAAATAGGCACTTCTTGTGGGAGGGGCAAGTGCTATGCGGTTGTCTGTTTGCAAGATGACTGATGTTGATTGTGCATTTATCAAGAGAGTTACCGGTTTGTATTTGGTAACCTTACTATGGGGGGAAATAAACATCACGGGTCGATAAAAGTGAAACGTGTATTACAACTTACCAGGTTGCCCAATGTCCTCATTGACACTCTTCCAAGCGAGGTCCTTTTTATTCCTGTCTCCTCTATAGAAATAAGAACTTGTGTCATATAGCTCCGGGTGACTTTTTACGGACAATATCAAGCGTTCCTTCAGGTTGAATGAGTGACTCCGGGCGGGGCTGCCGCCACAGCAGCAAGCAGGCTCCTGATTGGTTAACACGGCGCAAAATTCCGCCAAAGTTCAAATTTTTCAACTCGGGCGTCAGCCGCAAATTCGCGTGAACCGCAAAATGCACAAAAAGCACCATTCGTGCGTACCGCGCACAATGCTCACTACGCGCGAATGAGGCGGAAACGTGTCTTCCGTGCTGCGTCAAATGCCTCAACCACTCTACGGGACCTTCAGATGCGCATCAACGCATCTTCACATTGACTTAACATTGAAATCACTCGCGCTTCACACCTCTACCGCGGTCGGTGTAAACGCAGTATAAGACCACGAGACCGAAAGTCCACATGAAGTGCGCCATTTGGGACAGCAGCGATGACGAGGCACGATTCCTCTACAAGTTTCACAAAATGCAGTGCCCACCGACACGTGCACTTAGCGCACATGTCTGCCCACTCCTCGCGTACACGCGCATTTGGACGTGCGTGCGGCGGTGTGCAGCGCATTCTTTGTAACTGCGTGTTGGGAAACATTGCTGTTTGTGCTTTACTGTCATTCAAAATCAATCAAACTGGTCAAGCTTACAAACACACTCCTTAGAAGGTGTTAAGGTAGGACTGCAAAATCTGCAACCTGTATGTATAACAAGTCCTTTGCAGATTCAGGATAGCCACACAACAAATGAAAAAAATGTATCATCCATCCATTCTATTAGACCAGAGGTTTTCAAACTGTGGGTCTGGAATATTTAGTGGATTGTGCAAAGTAATTTGCTGGTTGTAGTGAATGATTCAAACACTTTTGTCTTATTAATGACAATTAATGGCAGTGGTTTTGATGTCGTGTAGTATGGGATTGCTATAAAACTTGCATTTAATTCATACATTGAAAACATAAACTACTTTTTTTCTAAAAGAAAAAAATGGTATTACTAAATGTATATATTTTTTTAAATATTTAGGTGGGTCCTGAGATAGATTATACCTGTCTAATTGGGCCGCAAAATAAGGGAGGTTCATGTTTGGGTTTGGAAATTTCCCTTATTTTAAAATCCCAATGTTAACAGGTATGCAGAGAACATTTTTGGATGTTAAATGGTCTTTATGGAATTATTCAGCCAAAAATGATCTTCTATGGCATCTCAAAGCATCTTTATTTTTAATTGTGTTACCATTATAAACCAAACTGGACAGAAACCATGACTAAAGAACTGCAATTGTAAACCAAAACACTGACGTAAACATTTCTCTTTCAATGAACGCTCACAGGCATCTCTGTCTCATTCATCAGCCTGTTGTGTTTAATATGGACAGGATGTTGTGTATTGACTCGGTCTTGACCCTAACTACATTGTCACTGATGTGACTACTGGACAAATCTGACATGACAGGCATGCAATGTGATCTGGGAGTCAAGTAAGCTGCTCTGGACAGAGATGTCCGCCTTTGCTGTAATTAAGACTGACATGTTTGAACTGCCATGAGCCGGGACATATTTAAAGAAACAGTTCACCCAAAAATTAAACCACATATGCTGTTACTATAAAGAGGTGCAACTAAAAGTGAATCACTGTCTTTGCATTAATTCATAGTGACCACATCATGTTGCACTGACAATATTTTAATTACTTTTAAACAGGACAATTTTTGTTCTTGTTGGATTGACATGGCCAGTATGAACTTCTGCATTAAAAAAATAAAATTTACATAGAAAGGAACGAAAAAGGAACATAGAAAGACTTCTTTCTATGTTCCACTTAAATAAAAAAAATGCACACTGCAAAAAATGATTTTCAAGAAAAAAAATTAGTATTTTTGTCTTGTTTTCAGTAAAATTATCTAAAAAATCTTAAATTAAGATGCTTTTCCTTGATGAGCAAAACGACCCAAGAAATAAGTCTAGTTTTAAGACCAAAAATATCAAATTTAAGTGATTTTGTGCATAAAACAAGCAAAAAAAAAAATACGCTAATGGGGAATTTTTCTTGAATTTAGTGTTTAAGAAAAATGTTCAAAAATTTTTTGCTTGCCCCATTGGCAGATTTTTTTGCTTGTTTTATGAACAAAATCACTTATATTTGATATTTAAAAACTCTTTAAATGGTAACACTTTAAATATTTACGTTTTATCAACATTTTTTTATTTGATATTAAAAAAAAAAAATTAATGGTAACACTTAAAATATTTACGTTTTATCAACAAAATTTTTCTTACTTTAAGTGAAAAAAACTTGAAAAAAATTCTTCAATTGGTAAAAATTTAAGCTTTACTGAAAAAATTTAAAGTTACCAATTAAAGTGTTTTTTTTTCTGTCTTTTTATTTTTTTCTTGCTTTTATTGTGATGTAATAATATTCATTGTTCATATTTTCTGTCCATAACATCAACCTGCCAAAAGGGACTACAAATGAAAATTAGCCAATACTGGATAAATCTGGGCCATTTGACATATTTATGTATTATTAATGTGCACTGTCCCTAATTAAATAAATAAGTATTTTTAAAGTTAATCCATCATTTACTTTTTACAGTGTATGAGTTTAGAATGGTGACTAAATAATTAAACGAAAGCGTTTTTGACTGCACTGTTCCTTTAAGCCATTAGCGTGATAATTTAATCAAACTGAACAACAATGCATCGCATCTTCCTGCACTCAGTGTGAAAGCTGGTTTCTGAATCTTTGATGTGATGGACGCGCTTCGTGTCGCCTTAATAAGAGCGTGCGCTCCTGTGCACCTGCTTAAACAATCCTTAATCAACATCTGATTTTCTAAGCAAAGGGCTTCAAGACTTCAAATGCCATTGGCAGAAAATAACCAAATCAGCGCAGCCTTCGTTTTATTTAATGTGCGCTGAGCTGGATGCAGAGAACGCCAGTGCTCGAAATGAATCGCATGAGACAGAGAGAGGCAGACAGACAGTGTCGAAACGCCGCACAGCCGTGGAGATCAATACCAGCTCATGATCTTCAGCTGATGGAAAGCTTCTGCTATCTGCTCGTGGTATAATCTCAGATCATGATTTATCTGTGTTGGGAATGTTTTACCGAACATGGGATATCGATTCTGTGTCCCATCACCCTCTCTTCTCTCTGTTTTTCTCAAATATCTATTACTCTTCCTTCATCCAATGTTCTCCCATTTTCCTTTTAATTTCATCTCTTTTCCATTGTGCTGCACATAGAGAGTTAAGCACATGAAAACAGATGGGCGTACAGTCGTGAAGGGGCTCAGGCTTATAGATGAACAGATCGATATAAGCATACTTGAGGTTGAAACACAATTCTACATTATTTTTCAAGGAAAGTAAGTGGTGCTTGGCCTTGCAAAACTCACTGTCACAATGTTAGCGAGTGGGTGTTTGCCAGGATGTTCGTGTGGATGCTAACTGGGCCAAAAAAAAAGGTTCACCCTCAAAAATATGGTCTGATGAATCCCTAGATAGGGCTGAGGTCCTTCCTTTAATTTATGCCTATGAGATTTTTCTGCTATGAGAATATCATCACAAATAAAATAGCACACCAGTATTACATGCAGGCAAGCATGCACAATGTGAGGTATTGTTCTTGTCTATAGTGAACAATTGAAGTACTCAGATGCAAAAGCTGCTAAAAGCCACCTCTGGCAAAAATGAAATAAAGATATTTATCGAATGCTCTCGGCACGTATAATACGCAAAGCTGCACAATTCTGGGAAAAATTACACAATCTTTTACTTTTTAAATGAAGATCACGATTCTTCCACGATTCATGCCAACTAAACAAAATAATATTTTACTAAAGAAACAATATGAATTGCTGCAATCTCTTTAAAAATGTTAAAATTGGTTCAAATTATTATGCACAATGGACGCAACTTCATCCATGCTTTAAATGCACGCTTGAGTATCTGTGAAGTATGTGAATGGCATGTTAAAGCACAGATAAAGCTTGTGAGTAAACCAATGAAGAAATGAAACCCACTGTTTAAAAATCCCTTTTTACATGAGGACTGCCCTGACCCCACAACAGCACCCACACATATTTTTATGTTTTATTAAGAAGAATCGTTATAAGTTAGGAATGAGATTGTGTGGGTCCTTGAATCGAGATTTTCTTTACGATTATTGTGCAGCCCTATTTATACACTTATCAAATACTTTTGCTCCGAATCCCCTTAATCCCACACTCAGGCCATTTAGAAATGTTTGCAGAATTCTTTAAACGCCACATTTAACGAACACATTTTTCAGCAAAGTCCTCTAAGTGCACAGAAGACCGATCGTGGATCAAATCTAAACCTGGGTCCCTTGTGAGTACTTGGACCTGACTACAACCTGAATGGGGCAGCTACATGCATAACAGCGCCCCCCTAATGTGTGGCTCACTCTTTCATTTTTAACGTTTGAATCTGACTTTCATCTTTTGCAATGTTTCTATTTGCATGTTTAAGGATTTTGTAATGGTTTACTGTCTTGTCAAAAGAAGTAGATTTTTTTTAGAAGTGTACTGTACGTTTCTGCCACAAAAACTTGCAAATATGCACTTAGAGGGTTTTGCTGCAATTTTTTCAATACCAATGAAATAACTTAAGTGACATTTGTGGAAAAAAACATTTCGAATTGCAAAAAAATTACTTTCTTACTTAATATTTCTGTCTTGTTTTCAGTAAAAAAAAAAACATCAGTTAATTTTCTTGATGAGCAAAATGTCAAATTTAAGTGAATTTGTACTGAAAACAAGACAGAAATACAAAGTAAAAAAGTATTGTTTGCAATAAAGTTACTGACTAATGACCTTTTCATTGCCATTAAAGTGTAATTACTGAATCCAAGAATAAGAGCCTGATAAAAAAATTCTCAATTACAAGAAATTTCAGATGCACTGTTTTGGTGATGCCTTAGAAAATACATTATGAACTCCAAAGAAAGATAAAAACAGTATACAGTCAAAAATTTACCTTGGTAACAGAACTAAAGCGCATGATGTACGGTCTAAATGGGCGTGTCTGATGCCACTTTGATAATTTAACGACAGGAAAAATGGTTTGTGCGCCGAGCGCACGCCGAAAAGGGTTGTTCATATTCTTTTAATTAGTAATGGGTGTGTTTTGGGGGCGTAAAGTGCAATAAACCAATGAGAGTCTCATCTCGGTGCGCTGGCGTTATGTCTAATCCCTATTTAGATGACGGACTTTGTAAACTGAAAAACTAAGCGGAGGAAAAAGACCACCAGTTTAAGAATAATGTTAAAAGAATGTGTTGTTTTCATTTTTATTGAAATTTTAATTTTTTGGATTAAAACCCTTAACTCTTTCACCGCCAGTGTTTTAAAAAAAAGTTGCCAGCCAGCGCCAGCGTTTTTCATGATTTTCACCAAAGTTTAATGCCTTCCAGAAAATGTTCTTCTTTAAATAAATAAACATACAATATACCAAATGAAAGAACAGACCCTCTGCTTTCAAACAAAAAAAACCCGTTTCATCCTACCTTTAGTGGTTCTTTTGCAATCAGCTTATGAATATGGGTAGGTTTTTGCAAAAACACCATATTTTGAGCAAAAAGCAAAAATAATTAAATTTTTGTGACGGACTTTTCATAGAGATCCCATTCAGAGCGATCTATAAAACAGACACGGACATGCAGCAGCTTGCCATAGGGCAATACTTCCGGTTTTAAAAAGTTGCGGAAGGGCGCCACCTGGTGGATAATAGCGGTATTGCGGAAAGACGGAAAATCTCGTCATTGGCGGGGAAGCGTTTTCTCTTAATTGACGAGATATCTCGTCAATGGCGGGGAAAGAGTTAAAAGCCTTTTTCTTTTAGTCATAGAAGTACAAATAGCAGGCTCTGAATCGATGTAAATGTATTGATATCCTGCATAATCATTGTAATCTCATAAAATAATTTGCAAATATGCAAGAAAAGGTTTCTGAAAATACAAACAAGAGGTAAAGAATTTACAAACGTGCGGAGAGCCGAAGCATTTCAGCACTTGGACAGCACCATGGGATTCTAAAAAAGCATTACTTAAAATGTTTCTCATCTCACCATATCCACAGGTACAGAGTCATCATATACAATAAATCCGTAAGATAGCATTTAAAAATAGATGCATTTGTTTAAAGCAAAGCATTTATTTACTTAGCAGGCTACAGGTGTAGCAGCTCTTTGCGTCTTCTAACGTCTCATTTTACATTTACATTTTGTCATTTAGCAGACGCTTTTGTCCAAAGCGACTTACAAGTGAGGTAAACAATAGAAGCAATTATGGCAACATAAGAACAGCAATACATAAGTGCCCTGGAACTAGTCTCATCAAGTCCAACACAATATACATAGCCAAGGGTATGTTAGTAATTTTTTTTTTCTAGATAAAGAGGAAGGTAAATAGAGAAAGAGATAAAGAGAAGGGTAACTAAAGAAAGATAGTAAATCTGTACTTAGGAAGTTAGGTTATGGTGGAAGAGATGGGTTTTTAGCCGAGTCTTAAAGACAGCTACAGTGTCAGCTGATCGTGTCACGACCGGCAGATCATTCCACAGTTGTGGGACAGTTCCTGAGAAGGTACGCGTTAGTGTTTTCTTCCCTTTTTGAGATGGTACCACAAGCCGTCGCTCGGTGGCAGAGCGCAGTGATGGAGAGGGTACATAAGGCTCTATAAGCAAGCGAAGGTAAGGGGGTGCTGACCCAGTGGTGGTCTCATAATCGGTCCTCATTTATGTCCAAGAGACTCAATAATAATCATTTACATTTCAATCCTTTAATCTTTCATATTTCAAAGTGTTTTGTGCTGTTGCGCATTTATGTAAGATATGTGATTAGCAAACCCGCGTTGTCATCCCGTTTATAGGCGCATATTAGTAACGCGCTCTTTAAGTAACAAAAAACATATTGCGCCATTGACTTTAGACTTTAGAGCAGGTTTTAGTTGGTCAATGGTGTAGTCTATTTAGTTGCCTCAAAATAGCAACGCACCAACAATGCGCCTGAACACACCTCGTTTTCAGACCAGAACGCCCATGGGCGCAAAACTGGACGCAAATGCATTTGCTTATTAAACAATGTGGCGCTAAACGTGAAAATGATAATTGCACCGGGTTGAAACTAGCAAAAGACACTTGCATCCCGGGTGTATGATAAAGCCCTTTATGTTTAAAACTGTCAAAATCAAAATGCTGAAATCTGTCAACATTAGGGCTGGGACAACGCGTCGACGTAATCGACGACGTCGACGCAAAAAATACGTCGACGCAAAATATGCGCGTCGATTCGTCAGACCCAAAAAGGCGGCGCAGTAGTATCAACGCGAGTGTCTTCAGTCCACGCCGGTTTCACACAGCAAGGGTGAGCAGAGCCTGCGGCCGCGCGGCGCGTGGTTTTTTCAGCGCCCATGTTAACAAGCATGCACCCCGCCGCATGAGCAGCGCGAGCTCGCGGCTCGAAACGGATATAAACGGAGGTCGGAGCCAGACGCAAATACTTGGGTGGCTCTGTAGCAACAGTGCTGCAATCGTTTCTGCGTGGTTCTGCTGCGCTGCTCACGCTCAATTAAAGTGAAAGTGCTTTGTTATGGTTTAAATGCTCGTGGATTTACGCGAAAAAGTGTCATTTTACCATAAAATCATGAATGTGATGCCTAGTGTGTTTTAAACAGTCATTTGAGCAATTTAACAGAAAGCAATGAAATATGTCACTGTTGCCAGAAGACTGCGCTTTCATTCACTCTCTGTCCAGCAGTAAATGAGTCCTAATCTATCTTAACAAACTTAAGAGAAAGAGATTTAATAATATATGTGCTTCTTAAGTCTATAATAAGTCTATCTTAAGTCTATCTTATGTTTATATCTGTCATTAAATGGACTAGAACAGCACGAAAACAATGTGGATTAAACAAATCTAGTTATAAAAATTACACAGACCATCAAAAGGCACATTGAAGAGGTTTTGCTCATAAATGCATGTAAAATAAAGTAATTTGAACTTGAGATTTTTATACGGTTACTTAACTGCACAGTATGCACTGCAAATGCTTTATTGAATGCTACCTCTGTCTTAGAATGCATTATTTTGCACTTGTATAGTGTTTTTTATTTTGAAATTTTAAGAGCAATAAAGATATATTGAAATGTTTACATTCAGATATGTAAATCAACATGTATAACTTGCTATTAGTTAATTAATGGGGAGATAATCGAGAATCGAATCGAATCGAAGTCGAATCGGACTGACAAAATGAATCGTTAGATTAATCGATGCATCGAAAAAATAATCGCTAGATTAATCGTTTAAAAAATAATCGTTTATCCCAGCCCTAGTCAACATTATTATTTATTTTATAAATTGACTCCATCTTCTTTTCTGCATTGCAGAAAATGTTAAGAACAATCATTTTAAGACGTTTTTTTCCAGAAAGTACCTTTGCAATTCGTCTGGATTGCAAGAAGAAAAAAGGTCAAAATTCAAAGGATTTCTTGAGCCTATTTACACAGCAGCTGCTAGCAGATGGGCTCTAAGTACGTCCTATCCTTTACTAAATTGCTTTTACTGTGATATAGCACTTCTGGGTATCATTTTCACAAGACTTTGAAGTCATTTTGCTCCTTCACTTGGCAACAACCTGTTCCACTTCTTGCACCCTGGCCTCTATACTGCACTTATATTCGGCTCTTTCAATTTCTTTTAAAAGCTTTGCATTATTGCAAAATGCATTAAAAACAATTCTTTCAATTGACTGACTAACAACGTATTAAGCTTTTTAAATATAAATCAATAAACAAGGCATTAAGTAATCAATTTCTATTACTGCCGTGCAGAAACGGCAAACAACCTCTAAAATGAAATACAACAACAAACCAAAAATACCAAACGGCTTTAGTGCCATTTTTAAGTCCAAAGCACCTGTAGCAACCCTTAGAAAGCTTGTCCCTCAAAACTCGCTGAGGAAATAAAAACTTGAAGTCACAGAGAGACCAAAGATCCCTCTGAAGGAGGTACAGAGTTCAATAAAATGGATGAAGCTCCAGCAGTCAACCATATCAGGAGTTCTGTACACTACTGCTCTATATGAAGAAACAACACAAAAGATGCCATTACTCAGTGTGAGAGCACATCTGGAGTTTGTTCAAAAGCGTGACCGGGCCACAATGTGCCAAAAGATTTTGTGGTGAGATGAGACCAAAGCCCGAATACAAAGCTTTATGTGCTGTGGAAATCCAGCAGAGCTCACACATCAGAAAAACACCAACAGTAAAGTATGGAGCTGAAGCGTCCCGCTGTGGTTCGGCTTTTCATCAGCAGTGACTGACCATCTTGTTAATGTGCTGGAAGAATGAATGGTGCAAAATTCTGTGAACGTTTTGATCATAAGTTAACACACCATGTTCCTGTAGTGCAAATGATAGAGCAGAGTGTTACCAGTGCAAAAGGTCATGGGTTTAAGTCACAGTACAGCTGCACGATTCTGTATAAAATGAGAATCATGATTCTTTTGCTTAAAATAAAGATCAAGATTCTGAAGAACTTTGTTCATTTTAAAGACGTATAACCTCTGAACATTAGTTTAACATTAGTTTTTACTAGGGATGGGCATTTTCCAGTAATTTACTATTCGAATATTTAAGCTCATAAAGAACGAATATTCAAATATGTAAATTATGTTAATTAAGACATGTGCATTTTGTATTTTTCATTTTGTCATAATTTCACAGAAGGCTTATAATTAGGAAATATCCACAACAAGCTAAACTTATGTATATATATGTATGTATTTTTAAGTTGAAAACATTGTAAAAAAACATATATTTTTTTTATTCTTCTTAAAAAATATCCTACAGAAAAAAAGGCGTTAAACCCCATGCAGAGCGAAGTCTAAGTCAAATCCTCAGTTTCAAGTCGGTCGTTAGTATGAATTCATTACTGTTTGATTATATTATACCAAATATTATACACTAACCCCAAATCTAAGCGAAGTTTGAGGACTTGCAAAGTTTAAAGTTTGAGGACTTGACAAAGTAGGCTATCAGCATTTAAACAGACTCAAAACACCAAATAAGAGCCCGGAGCAAACGAAAAAACACATCTACATAACCGACTGCTCAGTCGCCATAAATATCTTCTGTTTAGTTTGACATGTATTTGTGAAAAAAGAAAAACATATTTATCCTACCTGCTTCGGTGAAATACAATAATGCCGGAGCTGCGGAGAAAACTCTTCCTCGTGATGATGGTTATCCGATAAAAACAACAGACGGATTGAACAAGATTGAATATCTGTATTTAACATTATTTTACAAATAACATAAGCTGGCTCGATACATTATTGTTGACTGTGCAAAGTTACTAACGTTAGCTTAATATAACAACATTTCACAAAGACGGAGCTTTGCTTTTAAACTGCCATGTGCAGTTATCCGGTTCATTTTCGAGAGAGCACCGCATATAATAAATGTTCTCCGTTTCATTTCGTTCTACGTTTCTGTCTCGTTATTAACAAAACATTCGAAAAGCATTTTTTAAATTTCGAATTATTATTGCCGATCGAATATTCTAATATCCGTGCCCATCCCTAGTTTTTACAGGTTAAAATTAATTGTGCTGTTGAAAGTTTCAGATTTGGCGGCAACCAATCGCAAGGCGGAAATGTTTGGCGGCAACCAATCCAGAAAATGCAATTGAGCGTCAGAGCGTTTTTTGACGCTCTCACTGGCGGCGTGAACGTCCATCGGGTGAATAAATCTACATGCACGCTTAATCTTCACACCCACTAGAACACTTGGGCCAAATACAAGAAAACGTAATATAAGTAATTAAGTGCAAAGACAGCAAGTGTGGTTATTTGGACAATGTTTCCCCCGTGCTAAAATTTTACCCTTTCGGAAGGGATAAGATCAGGAATGAAATCCTATTTTGGTACTAAAACAATGTCAAGGTTTTTGTCTGAAATACCTGCGCATTGCTCTGCCTCACTCATTCTCAAGCTTGAATTTATGTGAAATTTTGCCCCTGATTGTTCACTTTTCTTTTTTAAGTTTATTTTTGTTAGTGTTGTTGTAAATGTTCCGATTGGGACAGAGATTGTGCCATTTTCAAAGAGTTTAATTAAATGTTTGTGTTATACATGTACTGTATTTTTGGTTGCATTTGTAAGTAAAAATGTAACTGCTGTACTAGGCACGTAATATAAAAATATCAAACAATTAAACGAATCGGACCGAATCGTAATCGGACCGAAGAGGTGTTTGATGTATAGACAAAAACCGCATCGCTTTTGTTGTATTAGGCTTTCCAAAATATAAAATCTAAGGATTTAATACTTTACTTCCATTTAATAATTTAATACTAATATTTTTAAATATGCATTAGGAAAAATGTATGCCCTGTAAGTCAATTTGGATTAAAGCGTCTGCCAACTAAACTGCACAAAGTTATAAATTGAAAACAAAACACTCTAAAAAATGCTGGTTTGTTTTTATCCCAGTGTTGAGTCAGAAAGGGTTAACCCCAGCAATTGGGGTAAATTAACTCAGAAAATGTTTATATTTGAAACCCCAATGGGCTGTGCTTTTTGACCCAAATATAAAATGTCTGGGAGAATCTGGCATATTTAACATCTCTAGCAATAGCACTATTGACAAATATAAAATTAAGCCATTTATTTTCCATCTTAAAATTAAGAAGAGCGTTTTATTTTAATATTTTATTCTTTAATGAGGAGAATTTACACAATTGTTTGAATATTTAAAAAGAATCACCCACATGACCCTCTTTGAATATGTTTTTAAATATATATCAAATATATACAGCTGGTTGCCAGTAACTTACTGTAGATTTTACATTCTGTTACAACATTCGGCAACAGTTTGTTCAAAGTTAAATGAACATGAAATATTTTCAGTCTTTATCTTCTACAGTTAGTTATTGGCAACCAGCTGCATAATTACAGCAATTTTTTTACAGTCTACTGACCAACCTACTATCTGAAATAATCATCTGTTTATTATCTGTTCAGTAAATATTATAATGCACTCAATCCCTTGCTTCTAAAGTTTTTCTTCATGTAAATCATATTATCAAATCACTCTTACAACATCTACAAACAGTCCCTCTGTTGACCTTCTCATGAACGGACTCGCTCACTCTTAAACTCATCCTCTGGCTGAGGAGAATCTGGTAACCACAGTAACAGATCGAGCTCCTGCCATCACCACGGCAGCACTCGATGATCTGGACACCATTGTCTGTGCTGGCACTGACGTCCCACCAGCTGCCAGGAGTCGTCGGTTAACAGAGAACCAAGCCAAACAGCATCCCTTAAAAATAACCTGCCATCACACTTTAAATCTTCCCCAAACGGTGGAACAAAAACCTTAAGAAATCTTTAAAAAGATGCCTGTGGTGTAAATCCAATTTGTGGTGAGCAACAATTTAAGTGATCGACTGGACTGCTTAGGTTTCTCTTTCTTTGTGTTAAGATGATGAAGAATAATAGAGTCCAGTCTCTAAAAGCGCTAAAGAGAAGTGTTTTCAATGTAGTTTGTTTCACTTTAGAGTAGTTTAGTCTGCAGTATATAAGAGTTGAAATATATTAATGTGTGTAATAGTTATATTAAAGGTCACATTCTTTTTTAAACTTTAGTTAGTGTGTAATGCTACTGTTAGAGCATAAATAATACCTGTAAAATAATAAAGCTCAAAGTTCAGTGCCAGGCGATATATTTTCTTTAACAGAACTCACCTTTCAAAGCCTACAGCGAACGGCCGGTTTGGACTACAGCCCTCTACTTCCCGGTTTGAATGACGTCAAAATAAGAGTTTCTGACTAAACTCCACCCACAGGAATACGTCAGTCGCCACCTAAGCTCAAACGGCTCTGCTAAGCTAAGCATTCGAATCACAACACACTAAACAAACTACACAATCAGAATTCGTTAGTATTTCTGAAGGAGGGACTTCATACAACAAAAAAGACACTTACTCTTACTACGAGACACATGAGAAAGCGTCATCAAGTAAACATCAATCAAGTTATCATAATTCAATTCAATTCAATTTTATTTATATAGCGCTTTTCACAATTTGGTAATTGTATCAAAGCAGCTTTACATAATAGATGTAGTGAAAAGCACAGAAAATCGACAGATAGCATAACATAATACACGATAGCACAAGCAGCTAAATTTGCTGTGGCTATAAATCAACATTATAAGCAAACGTATTACTAATGTAACGTATAGAAGTTAAGCCCAAAAAGGCTGCCTCCCCGGGTTAAAAAACCCCCTAGGAGAAAAAAACCCCGGAATTTTTTTCCGGGGAAGTAAAAAAAAGTCCTAGGAGGAAAAAACCCTTGGGAGATATATATATATATACACATTGAAACGGAAGGAGATTAAGCGGAGATTAAGCGGGTTCTGCCGGTGGTCTTTGGTCAGGCATCAGCTGGACATCACGTTGAAGAACAGCCAGTAGATCAGAGGTGTGCCGACTTTCACATTTACCGGAACTGGATCTGTTTGTCTTATTGTCCTCGTGATAATTCATATCCACATAAGATATGAAAACAGTCAAAGTTATTGGGGCTTAAGGTAACTTCTCATGTTAAATTAAAGTAATAAACCAATGAATTGAACTGAACACAGCATGGTACTGAGCATTTGTTTTGTGTAGGCAAAATATGTAAGGAATAATTGACGACGGGCCATTGAATTATAAGAAAATAATGCACACCCAAGGTTTCACTACGAGTGCATTATTTTCAAATAATTCAAAGGACCGGAGTAAATTATTCCTTTTATACCACGGTTACCACAAACATTGCTCTGGTGCCTATTTTTAAGACATTTGAAAAGTTAGGTGTGCGGTTATCAGAAATTAATGCATACCCACGGAACATTTCTCAGCCAATCAGAATACAGCATTCAACAGACCAGTGGTATAAGTTTACATTTAGCATATTCCTTCTGTTCTTCATGTTTACAATGCTATGAAATTAGCTGGATTCGTACCTTAGAAGTACATTTTGATAAGGTATGTCAAATTTGTGCACAAAATAAAAAAAGGAAAAAAAATTGATTTACGCTACAGAAATTGTTCAATTAATTGAACTAGAAACACTAAAAAAATTACTTTCTTAGTATTTTTTTGTGATTTCAGTACAAATATGAAAAAATTCTTGAAACAGGATTCGTTTTCTTGATGAGCAAAATGACCCAAGAAAATAAGTCTAGTTTTTAGACCAAAAATATCAAATTTATGCTTCAAACAAGCAAAAAATCTTACCCCATTGGCAGATTTTTTTGCTTGGTTTAAGAACAAATTTACTTCAGTTTAATATTTTTTATCTAAAAAGCTAGATTTTTTTCTTAGGGGATTTTTCTTATGAAGAAAATGTTCAGCATCTTGATTTAAGAATTTTTAGATATTTGTACTGAAAACAAGACAAAAATACTAAGTAAGAAAGTCATTTTTGAATAGAAAATGTTTTGTCCCCATTTTTTAATTATTAGATAACAACAAATAAGATTTTAATGATATTTTGGCCATTGAACTAGGAAATGTCCCCGGTTTTCATTTTAAAAAATCTGGTCACCTTACTGTAAACACAATCAAAGCTTCAAAAACACAGAAAGAACGAGACCTTTAAGATAATATTTTGTAAAAGGGACACTCCACTTTATTTGAAAATATGCTGATTTTCAAGCTTTGTTTGTTATACATTTGATTTTTACTAGGGATGCACCGATAGGATTTTTTTGGGCCGATACCGATTTAAACAGACAACTTCTGGCCGATACCGATACCGATATTAAACACTTGTATACAATACTATAAAGTGGGTCTATTAGCTTATTTATTTCTGCATCAAATTATTTTTACTGATTGGATCTAATTAACATTCAACTGACCAACATAATAAGAGAGGCACAAATTAAGCTAAAACAAATATAATAAGACAGCATGACAACCTTCAAAGGTGGTTTTTGATATTCAGCATTTCCTTTATTAACAACTTTAACTCATTTTTTACATATAATGGATTTCTTTATGCAGTTAATTAATAAACAATCAGTATCGGCCTTTCTCATGCTTTTGCCGATATGCCGATGGTTTCAAATTCATCAAAAATCGGCCGATTAATATCGGCGGCCGATACATCGGTGCATCACTAATTTTTACCATTTTAGAATCCATTCAGCCGATCTACGGGTCTGGCAGTACCACTTTTAGCATAGCTTAGCATAATCCATTGACTCTGATTAGACCATTAGCATTGCGCAATAAAATAACCAAAGAGTTTTGATATTTTTCCTATTTAAAACTTGACTCTTCTGTAGTTACATTTTGTACTAAGACCGACTGAAAATTTAAAGTTGTAATTTTCTAGGCAGATATGGCTATGAACTATACACTAAAAATCAAGGACTTTGCTGCCGTAACAAAAATTAAAGCTGGAAAATGATCATATTTTTTTTTTTTAAAGTGGAGTGTCCCTTTAAGAAAATATATACTATTTTATAGAAATAATTTGATTTACATCATTTATTATAGATTGAACCTGAATCATCTGTAAATGTTTTATCTTGAGATATGTTTTATAAAATTAAAAAAATGTAATCCATTTGTAGGTAAAAATAGACATTTTCGTTACATCACCCACCCCTACATACAATACGTTTCAGGAAATTACATCAGTTAGCATAACAAAGCTGTGACTAGAGAGACATTTTTCATGCTTGTAGGGATAGTTATCCCAAAAATAAAAAATTTGTCATCATTTACTCACCCTCGTGTGTTTTTTTATTCTGTTGAACACAAAAGAAGATATTTTGTACGGATACAAAAGTTGACTTCACCCATTGACTTCTATAGTAGGATAAACGAATACTATTGAAGTCTATCGGTGCCAACCACTGTGTGGTTTTATCAGGGGTGCCATTAGCAATTTTGGTCCCTATGAAAGAATATAAGACTGGGCCCTCAACCACACCAATGTTACTACTAATAAAAATGATCTTTGGGGTCCCCAATAGTGCGTGGGCCCTTAAAGTGGTCCTACCTTCCCCTCCTTATAGACGCAACCGGGTTTCATTTTTGGGTGAACTGTCTTATTAAAACTTTAACTTGAAGAGTTTCCGGCACGTGACGGTTGTGCTTTGTGTTCTCAGAGCGAACTGCACAGTTGGCCCTCGACCGTGCCGCAGTGTTTGAATGGCGGTTGCCAGAAACTCACTGTAATGAAGAGGTTCGCCTCTCGTAGCCACTTTCAGGCTCTCGTGATTTCCGGCGAGTTCGCGCTCCACGCCAAGAAGCGGCACATTGGAGAGCGTGTGAAGTATCCACGCCGGCTGCCTCACCTCTGGAGAGCTCAAGATGAAGTGAAGCAGACGTTGAATTGTTTTGTCAGAATGCTTGGCAGCACTTAAAATCAAGTGAAGCGTTTATGGGATGCAAAATGCTCGCGGAGCGCTCAGGAGAACAGAGGTTTGAACAAAGCAAGCCAGGTGATTACTCCTCAGTGCTTCAGGCACAAAGCCAAAGTCAGACAGCCGACAGACTTCTGCTTTGTGCTTTATACGGATCTAATTAAAAGCAGCGAAAAGGGAGACAGCGATATTTTTATTGTCTTTGAAAAACAAATGCTTTTGAAATGCATTGCTAAATTTGGGCCTTTCATCAACTTTTTTAGCATTCTCCATAAAAACAGACAACACCATTCAAACTTGATCTTTTCTCCAATTTCATTCTGTCATCCAGCAAAATATCTCATTCGTTGGAGAGAAAATAAACTTTATGGAGCTTAATGAGCACTTATTTCATTACTAAAAACAACGATATTTTGTGCATTTGGTATAATACAATGTGTTTGCGTGGTTTATGGTTAAAAAAACACATTAATTAAACACATTATAGGTAATTCAAATTTGGCTCCCCTTGTGATGTCAGAAGGGGATAATACCACCCCTTAATCTACACTATCCAGCCAAGGCACTGCCATAATCTAGATGGTATTTTGAGCTTAAACTTCACACACCTACTCTGGAGACACCAAATATTTATTTGACATCTTAAAAAAGTCTTGTGAAATACATAATTTTAGTCTGGGACTAGACTTAAGCCCCCATCCGGGAATGTCAGTGTAGGATGTTTTCTTGACAGGTTTCATGCAATTACACCTAAAACTAATGAGAATTGAGAAACAGCAGCTGCACATAGATCCAGGTGCTCATTTTAGTCGTCCCGCTCTGCTCTGTCTGCATATCTTACAATTCCATTCATGCCAAGATCTGATTTAAATACATAAATTCCTCTTGGAAAACAAGAGAGAGGCACTCAAGATCCGATGTGCTGAATAATTCAAAGACAAATGTACATTTTCACAAGTAAGACACTGATGGGGACAAAGACAAGCAAGAAATCTGTAGGATTGTCCCAAAAAGTGAAAGACAGAAATGAAAGACGGAAGCCACTCCTGCAGCGGGGTCTGCCTGCCACGCTCGGGGTCGCATCATTAAATGCTCTCTGGTGCAAAGTGAGTCATCGCTCGTTGACATTCGACACCAGATCTGAAACACAGAGCGACGGATTTTCACGGCTAGAGGATGAGGAGCAGAGATGAGGGGGCCGAAGAAATGGGAGAGGTGGACGCACAGCTACCGACAATGTAACGAAATCACTTCCACCGGGTAGCCAGGCATACATAAATCCCCGTTAAAACTTTAATAGACTCATTTCAGGGGCAAAAAAGCAAACGTCTCTCATGTTGAGAGCGAAGCCGAGGACAATTGCTTCTAGCGTAAAGGATCAAAAAAATCCTATTAGGTTTTTAACGGCCCCTTAAGGAGGCGCAAGGCCGGTGGATCACAGGGGTTAGAAAGAGATGTGGAGCTATTAGTTATTCTAGCCCAAGGAAACACGATTAGGCTCTTTTGCAAAGTGTTTCGTCCCCAACATGAAAGTCCAGACAGACAGTTATCTTCTCTTAACGTGTTACGTGCTTTGATGATGCCACCCTGATGACTTAAAGCGACTGCTGTGGGGATGGCGTATTTTTTTGTAGGCAAAACCCAGAAGCGAGTTTGCATTTTAACACGTCAATAGGGTTTTGGTTAAGATCTTGGGTTAAAACAACCCCAATTTATTTATTCTACAACATAAACACACCAGTAATATCCCCCACTTCTGACTTTTTAAAGATTTAATGAATCATTTAATGGGTGGTTGCTAACAAGTTGCTACATGGGACTAAATGTTTTCGTGGACTTTAAACCTCATCAGGCATGAAGATATCAAAACCAACGCAGCATGGGTACAATTTACTTTCCTTCCTATCAGCTAAAAATGTATTAAAAGCTGTCAGAAGTTTGGTGGTGGTGGTGATGTTGATGTCGAGAGACCGTGGTGTAATTCGCTTGTAGCCTAAGGTGCATTTAGACGTAAAATTCATAAAAGTTGTGTTCATCTGTAAAGATTATCTTGTTGGACAAAACGTGTAAGTGTCATGAAACTTTTATTAAAAACAAAGCTTATGACTATGGTAGGGGTGTCCTCGACTAAGGATTTACATATTCGAATCAGAATTGTCGAATCTTTCCATAGTCGACCGATAGTCGAATCATCTATGTTTGTGTGCATGAGTTGGGAGGGAGCCAGACCAGGTACAAATTGGTAACTTTAATTTTCTTTCACAAGCAGCACACATAAACAACTTTCTGATAAAGTGACCAAAACTGTCTTTCAAGTAATAAACGAAGACAAAACTGAGGATGCATTTATATTTTTTTAAGGTAAAATGTAAGGCAACATTTGTTTAATTATTCCTCATAACATTTTAAAGCCACGATCTACAGAACATCACACAAAAATACATTTTGATAACTAAACCTAAAAAAATAACAAAGGTGATCCTGCCTTGGAAACTCCGGCTACAATTCAGTGTTTTTATTTAATTTGGAGATAGCGCGTCAAAGCAGTCATGACCAAAAAAAACCGACAAATGAGAAATGACAAATAATTTGTGATTGTGACTGTAAATGATAAAAACTAATCTTTATATACAATTCATTAAACGTTAATTTATAACAAGAAAAACACTGAAATTAATGATTTTATAGACACTACGCGTTATTATTTAGCACAGAAATACCTGCTTGCTTGCTTTGACTTTGATCATCTCTGTATTAACTTAAGATACAGAAAGACCGGATGATATTATTTATTTAAGGAATCTCTTTGCTATCATTTGAAAGTGAACACCGCCCGACCATAATATTAAATCACAAGAAAGACATTCGTGTCAGGCAGAAATAGGTTCGGTGCAGTCGTGCAGATAGTTTCCGTTTCATCACCGAAATTTAAAAAAACGGCTTACCTGTTTTGTAGTTTAACTTTTGACAAGATAACACCTTTGTTTTAAATACATTTTAAAAACTTATACTCGTCGAAAAACATCCGTTTTTTAATGTTTAGTTTGATGAACTCCTAAATATGAGACGCAGAGAGCACCTTACCCGTTCGGCTAAATTACATGCGCAAGCATATCCAGCACGCAACAGCGCAACATCCATACAACGAAAAGCTATCCAAAATTTACATACTTAAATTAGATCAGAATTTACGTTTATAATAAATACAATTTTTTAAATAAAATAAGGTCAGAAGTAACAAAGTGCAGAACAAATATGTAAAATGCCTCAAGTGCACGGAAACAAAACACAAGCCAAATAGTTAAATCAGATAACCCAAAGTCATTCATAAATAAAATAAAATATAGAAATTATTAAAAGAACGAAAGGCATAATATAATTTGCCAGCTTTGTCTTTTAAATGTAGAAACAAAGAGGCAATGGTTTATTAACATAGAGACCTCTTATGGACGTGAAGCCCGGGCACAGGGGTTCTTGGATTTATAAACGCATTTTAAAAATATTTATTGAAAGCTGCTACTTCACATATTATTTGCAGCATTATCATAATATGCAGTATATTAATATATTGTGAGAAAGATGTTATATGTGAAATCAGATAATGTGTGCACCCATATAAGGCCAAAATTGAATGATCCTCATTTCATAACACATCTGCGACGATTCGACTGTGAGATTGGTAGTCGAATCAGGCTTCTCCTATCGATGCATCGAATCTTCGACTATTCGGGGTCACCCCTAGACTATGGGAAAAATGAATGGGCTTTTTGGCGAGAGAACCTGTGTCCCGCTAACTTCTGCGTTAGCCTATAAAAATACGTCATTCCTCCGGCAATCTATTATTGAGAGCAGAGAAATGTCTTTATTGCATTCGTGCCGGTCGCTACATTAGCATGAAAGTGCATGGATGGTTCATGATATAATCGTGCTGTTCTGAATGGCAGATGCAAAACGAGAGAAGAAAATAAAATAGTGCTCAATAGGATCATTGCTGCATAAATAAATAATACTGTCACCATAATGTCTATTGAATAGCTTGAAGTTTCCTTTCAAAACAATCTAATGGATTTAATTCAACAAACATTTCACAGGCAGAGAAGAAATGTAAGCATACAGACATCAAGACGTGCCACTGCTTACAGATGACTGACTTTTTGGTAAAACTCGATCATCCGGGGTTTGGGCCTGAAATTAATGTGCAATCGCAATCCTGCCAATCGATCCAGTGGACCTTGAAAGAGAACTGGTAACACTGATATGAATGGGTCCAGGAAATTAGATGTGAGGAGAACCAAGGGCTAATTCAGAATATAGGACCGGTGCCAAAGAATGAATAAAAATAATATGTTAAATTGTTCTTTGATATCTACATAGAAGGTATGTGGCTTTATTACAGTTTGCCTCAGTTGCTTTGGTACATTGAAATTCTAAAAACTACCCGTTCAATCTTCACATCATTAGGTATGTTTACAGAACATGCAACCAAAAAATCAGTTAGTAATCGTATTGATGGCTGAATCGTATTGAATAAGCCTTCATGTAAACAATCAATCAATACGATTGAGGTCGATCGGATGCAAATTTGGATCGTATTGAAGAAGGTGTTGTAGTCCAAACTGTGATCCGATCAGCAGGAGAAAAGCGCGCATGTAAAAGCATGAATCGTAGTATTTTCTCAATCGGATGCAAAACTACATTGTGCATATGCGAGGAACATTTAGGATCAAGTTCACGTCTTATATTTACCTCTTATTTACAAACACGCAATATCAAGGCAATAGCAATATGCATTATTAAGGTAATGGGGTCACGCGCTGTACATTCTTTAGCGTGCATGTGTACTTTCATAACATTAGGCTACATAAAGCCATAAAATACACTGTAAAAAAATAATACGCTGACTTTACTTAAAAATATAGTGCATTATTTTTACACCCACTTTTTTTACATGGAATTTTTAGCAATTGCTTAAAATTTTATGTAAAACTTACTTAAAAATAGTGAGCAGTGAGCGTCGTGCCTTTTAAAGGTGCAGTGTGTAAATTTTAGCGGCATCTAGTGGTGAGGTTGCGGATTGCAACCAATGGTTCAGTCCACTGCTCTCCCCTCGCTTTTGAAACACATAGAGAAGCTACGGTAGCCGCCAATGGAAAAACATGTCATCGTCGAAGACAACTTAGTAAAAAGGTTTGTCCATTAAGGGTTTCTGTAGAAACATGGCGGCACAAAATGGCGACTTCCACGTAAGGGGACCCTCGGTGTATGTAGATAAAAATGTCTCATTCTAAGGAAAAAACATAACGGTTCATTATAAAAAGGTTGTTATACACCCCTGATAATATAGTTTTGTATATTATTTTGCATTTCTGACAAGAGATACTTTAAAAAATTACAAATTGCACATTTAAAAAAATGTGTTTTCATTGCCCATATCTGAAAATGTCTTAAGAAAAACTTTCTCCAACTCAGCTTTGTATATTTATCCAGAGATAAAGCATGAACTCGAGAAGTCCTCTGCTTTTTTGAGTTCAGCAATTGTTTAAACAGGTTGTTTTTTTCCTGTGGGTTAAAGATGAAAGGATTTGATTCATTGGTTATTATTTGGATTGTGAATAGTCATTGGGATGCTTTTTGGGCTAGTTTCGAATGTCCATTGGGATGGTTTTGATTCCCGAAGCTGGCAAACCTGGCTGTGCGTTTGCGCAGACGTTCGGTTCAAATTATATAAAATGTGCATGTAAACAAACATTTTAATCAGATTGCAATGTTTAGGGTGCATGTAAACGGTATTGTCTTAACCTTCAGATTAAAATTCAGTCAAATTGACAAAAAAGCAGATCATAGCATGATCACATGCAAAACGGATGAACAAGTTGTCATAATATGTAAAGCATATTTCTATACATTTCCATTACATTTCCAGACTTGAAAAGATTCTTTCCACACTGCATGACAAGAGAAGATATTCGTTGTGATGTGATTGAGAATTTGTGGCCCAACAGACAGGAACGTCAGAAGGTGTAGGAAGACTGCACTGGAATTCGTACATTTACTGTACCGTTTTCCTAAGGAGATTGTCCTATGTTGACATTTCTACTTGAGTTTTTTTCTTTGTGCTATGCAGTGTTGTCTTTTCCTTTCTGTATTGCAATGACATGGTCTGTCAACAAATTACAGTACAAACAGGAAAAGCGTAAATGTGAATCTTGTCCAGTCTCTTGCAATCAAACTCCCACATGCACTTAGGTGTAACCTACAATTTACAATAATTATCATCAAAACTTTAGCCATAGTTTACATCCGAATATCCCTCTAGAGTAAACTGTTATATTGACAACATGGCTAAAAAATGTGACTGTCTCATTGACAGAGATATTCTTATTTTTGAGAGATGAACTAAGGATTTTGAGCAAGAGACTGGCTTTTGCAGGTAATCCATAGTGTTTTGCTATTTTTGCAAAATGTACCAAAGCGACTGAAAAAAACTTGTCCATTTATGGTCATTTACAACCCCTGGATTTGCCATTAGAATGAAATGGTCTATTATTACCTTATTTGAAGGGTCATGGATAATAATGTTGAGCTCTGATCTGATTGGCTGTTTCTCAAGAGCAGCTTCTTCAGTAGCTCTGTGTGTGTGTCTGTGTGTGTCTGTGTGTATAAACAGACCTTGGGCCCTATCTTGCACCCAGCGCAATTGACTTTGTCAGTGACGCATGTATCATTCGTATTTTGCATCGGCGCACAGCGGGTTTTTCCCTCCACAGACGCACGTCTGCAAACTAAGGAATGAACTTGCGCTCCCTGGGCGGTTCAGCGCAAAAAAAGAGGCGTGTTCCGGCGCAAACCATCCCTGATGCTATTTTGCAGTTTCAAAAAACAATTGCGCCACTGACCAGAAAAAAAAATTTTAAAGTCAGTGGCGCGTTGCGCGTTGTTCATTATGCTATTTTAAGGGCGCATGCTTGACCATAATGTTTAGCATGCACAACACGCACACACTTTGCATCTAATCTACACAGATGCAACAGTTATTTTTGCAAATCATAAATTGTTACACTAAAAAATATTAATACACGAGATAAGGGGAATCATAGTGGTGAGCATTGTGGTGATAGTTTTTATTTATTGTGTGGCTGCGTTAAAAAATTCTCATGCAAATAACGATTAAAATATTTTCATACGGTTTTTTGTGTGGCTGTATTACGTTTATTTTATGTAAATAATAATTAAAATGTTTTCATAAGAAACCTTAATGTATATGAACTTGATTTGTAAGAGTACTTTGGGGTTGGACCTTGCTTGCGTTTCTTGGGTCAGATTTCAAAGCCTCCAAACCCTTTCAGCGGTGAGGGGGACGCAGCGATGTCCTCTGCTGGCGTCTGTGTAGAGGCAGATCCACCTCCCGTTACATGGCGTGCCCGATTAATGCTGGCAAGCTTGGGATTTCCCCGTCTCCTGACATCATTGTAGCGCTTGGCGCAACGATGGGGATGCCAGCTGATGAGACTGTGGCTATTTCCTCTCACGCCTGTTTAACCTACGCTGATTTGGGTGAGTTTCTTCCATCCCCATACAAAACAACTTCTCTGTCTTTGACTGCTCTTACAAGAACGTCGGTCTCCTCGGCTGTAAACCGCTCCTGGCGTACGCCTGGTAAATCCGTCATAATAATAGCAACCCGCCACGGAACTTGCGCCCTTGCGTTTAAAGGGAATGTTGGATAGCGTTCTGATTGGTTTATTTGACGTTACGCCCAAACCACACCTATGAATAATGAACCTACTTCAGACCAACCCCTTATTGATTTGCGCACGGCAGAGGAGATATTTCTCCTGCCGGGAAAATAGCAACAGCGCCCAAGATCCGCCCACAAACTCACTTGCGCGTTGCGCTTCGCACTTGGGTTTCAGATCGTTAAAATATGGCCCCTTATGTTTGAGTCTCTATCAGCAAAAATACAGATTTTGAGGAATAATCAATTGTTTGGAGATTGTTAATGGACGTTTATGAGTGGTAAGTTTGTGTTTTCTTCAGTATGGACCTGCAAAACGTAACTATAACGTCAATAGTAGAACTTAAGCCTAAATGCTAGCATATAGCATTAACTAGCATAAAGAGCTAACTCAGCGGTCACAACTTTGTTTTTGTAACATCACAGTTGGTGTTATGTTGAGATTGGTCTGTTTTCCTGCGGTCTTTTGCATGCACAAGGTTTACATAAGGAGGAGGAAAAAACATGGTTGAGACTCACGTTTTTTTGTGATTGTTGCGGGCAAAAAGCCTTGATCTTGTGGCTTTTCTTAAAAATCGACTTTTCTTAAAAAATGCGATGGAATATGTGGGATATTTAAACAATGAAATTGCAGGAACTTTTCAAAATTGTGTGAACTTGCAAAAACTGCGTAAACTTGCAAAAACTGTTTGCAGCTTTTCATTGATGTTCACGTCACGTAATTACATCACTTCCTAACATTCCCATGGCAACAGGGGACATAGCTGCGCATGTATGAAGTAAATGCAACACTTTTTAACTTTCTGCTAAGATATATGTTACTTTTTGCTATGAAATCTGCAATTTACAGTATGTGGTGAAAGTGCAGTGTATTTTAAAAAAATGCGTCCCCTGCATAAATATGCAGACTTTGACTGATTATGCATTGAATCATTAGCCTGGTCCAACCAGACTCTCGTACATTCATTTCATTTGTACAGAGAGTCTGGCCACGCTCCATTGGAAAGCGTTACTTCCGTTAAGGAGGGTCCATTGTTGAAGTTTAAAACTATTGGATCTGCCCAGAGTCACTCAGGATCTGCCAAAGCCAATCGCTAACGTGTGGTCGTATATCATGCACCAAAACCGGACGGAAACAACAAGTCAGAATAATCAGACAAACAAAACTTAGCAAACCTGGTTCTTGCTCTGGCTTTAACTTCTGTATATTCGGCAGTTTTGCAACAACGGACCGAATAGCTTTTCTCACGTCTTTCTCCGCTGCCATTACTGAACTACAACTCAAACTGACGCGCGACCTCAACGTCATCATTCTTAGCCACCCCCATCTGTTCGCTGATTGGTCCTGCAGATTTTTGCAGGAGAAAACGAAACTCTATAGAGCCATCCCAGACGTACTGCTGAAGGGAAATGAAAATTAAGCGGAAGCACGTAGGAGGGTGGAGCCAGGCTATTGAATCATGCGATCGCATAATCACGTTTTTCTGGAGGGACTGCACAATGTTTACATTAGGCAAAAAGATTTGTATCTTCAATATTTTCATGGATAAGAATAATACTCTTAATAATAAAAATAAGGGTGCTTTATGATGCCATAAAAGTATCATATTTGGCTAAATGGTTCCATAAAGAACCTTTAACATCTCAAGCACCTTTTTGTTTCAAAAACGGTTTTGTAGTGAAAGGTTCTTTAATATATATAGCGTACATTTATCATGAAAGGTTGCATTTCTAATCAGGCTGCAAATAAGATAAAAAACCTCTCTCTTCGGTGTTCAAAGAAGAATCAAATTCTGCCGGGGAATTGAATCTTGTACGACATCAGATCTGTCAGCTCTCCCTGTCCCGGGACTACATCACGTCCAAATGAAACACTGAAGAGAACAGACATTCCCAATAGAGTTTCCCAAAAACAATAATGTGGTTCAGCTGACACGTTCTCGGTCGATTTCAGAGTGCAGTAAGGAGGTTTGTTCTGAAAGATTTTCCCCTAACCTAAATATACACAACTAGTTTGCATCAAAATGGGCTCTAAATGTGATCGGTTCCAGTAAAGGTGCTCTTGAGTTACGCATACAGCTGCCGGTCTGGAGCCAATCCCACAGCATCTGAGCCATCGCGTACCCGGCCAAACAAAGCTTTTATATTGAGATGCGACAATGAAAGCGACGCCTCACACAGCTGTGCGTCTGTTTGCCTGCAATGAGAAGAGTGATAGATGAAGCACTACCATCATACTGTCTGCAATGATGTGTGTGTGTGTGTGTGTGTGTGTGTTTGTGTCATGCACTGTTTATCACACTTCAAATACACTGCCAAAACCAGGAGTGACACAGAAGAGAAGAGAATGAGATGGAGGAGACACACAAAGAAAGATGAAAACTAGAAAGCAGAAAAGGGAAGGACCTCTAATCATCAGAGGACAGGTTCATGTGTAAAAACTACCAGGATACACAAGATGTGTTATCTCTATTCTGTATAATGGTCAAAAGAAAAACTTTGATGTATTTTGATACAGGACACTATAAATGGATACTAACATTAGTCGTGCATTCCTGACAATTATATTAAAATCTGTCAGCTGTTGGTTAAATATCACAGATTGGTAATAATGAAAATGGATATTCAACTCAACCCAAACATTAAGTTTTATGTACACCAATAAAATGTGCTTTCTCCGATACATCTTTTAATGTCATCTTCTATAACAACAGTATAAACAAATAATGCATGCCCCCCCAAAAAAAATGTAATTGGCTCAAGAATTAATATAAATAAATATATTCTGGACACATCTATTTATATTTACACTTGTCTGTACTTGGAACATTTGGGTTTACAGCTGCAGTCCATATTTTATACAATCCTATAAAATTATTTGTTTATACTTACATTTTTCGGTAACACTTGAAGGGGTGTTCATAAGGCTGACATGACATCTTTATAATCATGACATGACACATTTCATGAACATGAAGGAGATTTTATGACAACTGTCATTAAGTGTCATTCGTTCAATTATGTCATTTTTAATCCAAAGATGACATTGTTTAAAATGTCTTTGTTATGACGACTTGACATAAACCAATACATAGAAACCTGTCATAAATCAGTCATAAACATGCCAGCAGATTAATTATTAAGAAACTACCTAGCTTTATGGGTTACCATTACATTAAACTGTCATTTAAATGTCATTAAGTGTTAATACAAATGTTACCTAAACAAAATGCAACAGACCCATCAAAATATTATATTTAACTTTATGTATGTGCACAATACACAAAAAACTGACAACAAACAGAACTTGTTCTGAAATTTCCTGACATAGAAGAAAAGACAAACAAAACGTTTAATTAATTTATTGTAATTCATTGTTTTTAAAGCGATATGGACCCAACGCTACATGGCTTAACCCATTATTTTACTGATTTAATTTCATTTTAGGTAAATCGGTCTCCAAATGCAATAAAATATAATTTCATCAACTTCAATTATTATTATATTGGATGATTGATTTTATTTCCTAAACACATGGAGGAAACTTTAAAAAACCCATTATGAACTGAACAATATTCAAAACTATTTAACAGAATATTATAATTTATACAAATTATATTTGTACCACTGTAGTTGAGGTCAAGAAAAATATTCATGACGCTGTTATAAAACTATATGACAGAGTATTAACACTTAATGACATTTTAATGATAAATTTAATTTGTATCACTGGTAAAAAGTAATCAGTTATGTTGTCTTGGTAATGTCAAGTTGTCATGACAAGTTATGATGTATTGGTTAATGTCAAGTTGTCATAACAAAGACATCTTAAACAATGTCATCTTTGCATTAAAAATGACATAATTTAACAAATGACACTTAATGACAGTTGTTATAAACGTGCATAAAATATCCTTCATGTTCATAGCACGTGTCATGTCAGGGATTATGAAAGTGTCAAGAGGATCGCACACCGGCCGCGCAGCTCAGCGTCACGCCGCGCCGCGTCGAGTCGCGTCTAGGACAACTTTGAGGTACTGTAAACCGGAAGTGCACATTAAATAGCGCGAGCTTCGTCAGATACCGTCTACTTCAAAATGCTAAATATACGTTAGCAGCCAATGTTAATCCTTAACTCTTTCCCCGCCATTGACGAGATATCTCGTCAATTAAGAGAAAACGCTTCCCCACCAATGACGAGATTTTCCGTCTTTCCGCAATACCGCTATTATCCACCAGGTGGCGCCCTTCCGCAACTTTTTAAAACCGGAAGTATTGCCCTATGGCAAGCTGCTGCATGTCCGTGTCTGTTTTAAAGATCGCTCTGAATGGGATCTCTATGAAAAGTCCGTCACAAAAATGGAATTATTTTTGCTTTTTGCTCAAAATATGGTGTTTTTGCAAAAACCTACCCATATTCAAAAGCTGATTGCAAAAGAACCACTAAAGGTAGGATGAAACGTTTTTTTTTGTTTGAAAGCAGAGGGTCTGTTCTTTCATTTGGTGTATTGTATGTTTATTTATTTAAAGAAGAACATTTTCTGGAAGGCATTAAACTTTGGTGAAAATCATGAAAAACGCTGGCGCTGGCTGGCAACTTTTTTTAAAAACGCTGGCGGTGAAAGAGTTAATGATTTGGGACAAATATGATGTTATTTAATGTTAAACTATGTGAGTGGCGCTGTGTGGCATGACAGGGATTTGAACAACTTCCTGAGTCACAGCTGGGCGCCGCGGACAGGCACCACCTGGCGGTGCCGGTGTGCGTATACTTATAGAAAGCAATGTGTTCGATTTTTTTAGAACGGCGCGGTGCTGAGCTGTGTGGCCGGTGTGCGATCCCCTCCAGCTACAATTTTGCTGTACAATTGTGCAATGAAAGTAAAGGAATTCAGTTCGGTTCTACAGTAAACCAATTAGAAAAAAATATCTGAATGTCATTCTATTACAGAACAAAATCTCAAAGGATGTGGCATCTCCAAAGTTTTTAGACACATTTCAGCAATGCTTTATAATGCATGTATAAATTCACTTATGTTTAACTATACGATTAGATTTGCGCAAAATTGTGCTTTCTTTACAATGAATGCCATTTGCTTGGGTATTTTGTTCATCTAATGCAATGCCAATCATATACTTTGCACACATTGCACATTTTTAATAGCACTGTAATTTCTAAACAATATTGTTCCTCATTTACGGGATTGTGATGAGATAATTAAATTTAAATCACAAAACAAAACAAAACTATAACAGAAAGGTTTCATTTCATAAGGACCATCTGTAGCTTCTATTGGTGTATAACCTTTCCTTTTCCAGCAGAATTGAATAGATTATCAAATTTCTCATCGACACACCTAGAATCCACATCCCAAGTGCTTTCATCCAGATTCAACAACCTTTCTGACAGTATCTGCAGCGTCCCAGTCATCTGGGGTCAAGACTTACGACAGCCATCGGAATGAAACCTTTTGTTCCAGACGCCTGCCTGAATGGAACTGTATAATTGAATTTCATTATCAATTCATTAATTCACCAGAGGTCTGACTTTGCCTGAGAGCCACCGGCTTTAAACACCCATCAGGATGACTTTTATTTTATCTGACCTGACAGGCCAATGCTATAAAACTCACTGTTCCCTTACTTTATAGGCGAAAGATACCTGAGATTTTAATGCCGTTTTATAGTCTGAGAGGTTAGAGACAATGCGAGATGAAAATTGACCCTGTTTGCGTTCTTCATAAATGTCCTTTACGCTTACCGTAAACAATTAATCTTAGCTTGCTGCTCTACATGACAAAAAAAAATTTCCCACCTCCGAAACCACATTTTTTGCAAAAAACAAGTATTATCTCCAAGAAATGATTTTTCCCCCTTATTTTTGTAGATATATTTGGACAAAGCATCAAATGTGAATGTAATGTAAATTCAACAATAGTCCCATAGGTGGAGATATGACTAAAAACCAAAAAGTGAAAAAAGCATGGTTATTAACACATGGTTACCACAAAAAACCATGGTTGAGCTACAAAAACAATAGTTGCTGTAGTAAAACTATAGTTTTGCAAATGGTAATCAACACGCCAGAAAAAAAAACATGTGGACTTTTCATTATCCAATGGTGGAGATGTGACTAAAAAAACAAAAACAAAAAGTGTATATTTTACCATTACGTAAATAAACATCATGCAAAAAAATCAAAAAATCATGGTTTTGCCAATGGTAATCAATGCGGCAAAAAAGTGTACTTTTCATTATCCAATGTGGTCCTCTCCACATTTTTACCTGACAAACTTTAAGTCTCACTAAAAATTCGTCACTTTACACATTATGGGCTAAATTTAGGATCATTAGGATAATTCTAGTCCTCTTGAAGATCACTTCTACAGCAATCTGACAACAACTTGATTAATAAGATCAGGACCGCCATACAGTACTGCATTCAAGATGCATTTTAACAGCCTGAACTCTGTATTATTATCAAGGTCAATGACTACAAAGGCTTCTGATACAGCGGTAATTTGTTTCTCCAGTCCAATTGAAAGCCAATGGCATTCTTCACTAGCATGTTTCATTTGCCAAGACACTAACAACCCAAGCTATATATCGCCTAAAGGTTGTGTTTTGTATCCTTGGGGCCAATTTTCTGTTCTGTTTTCTATTTAAGCTTTGTAAAATGCAACACATCCATTTAAATACTTTTGCACAACCTTTTCTACTGAACTACTATTACTCTCATTTTAATATGTACCCATCTTTGTTAATGAGCATCTATAGCTGACACATTCATTTAGCACTGTGTTATCATGAGACATCAATCTACATTATATTCCTAAACTCTTCCCTTTAATTTTATTTAACTACTCTTTTAAATTTCGGTTTTAAAAGCTAATAGATTGCCAAGTAAGTGACCGCCTGTAATGCTACATAGGCAGTAACTCATTCCAACACAAGGAGCCCTTCTGCCAAAAAGTGGAAAATCCACAACACTCACAAATATGAGTTCAGAATATAATAATCTCAGTACTTCATACTTAATAAAATAATTTAGTTTTTCAGTAAGAAATATCAACACTGTCAACCACTGTCTAATTTAAAAAAAAAAACAGTTTTGCACAACGCTGTTTTTGAATTTAGGGTATCTAAGATGTCAACATTGTGTTCCTGCTTACCTTTTAGAAAAATGTTTACATGAAACACCTAAAAAGATGCTTAAAACTGCTGTTTAAGTAGCTATTATCACTAGGTACATAGCTATTATTTTTTAGAGAGAGATACTGATAGAAAGATACTGATAGAGAGATGATACTGAGTGATAGACAGACTGATAGAGAGATACTGACAGGCAAACATATTTACTGATAGACAGATACACGGATAAACAGACAAACAGACACTGATAGATATATATACACAGACAGACAGACTTACTAATAGAGAGATAGTGACAGACAGATAGACAGATAAACAGATAGACAGATAGACAGATAGACAGAGAGAGAGAGAGAGAGAGAGAGAGAGAGAGAGAGAGAGAGAGAGAGAGAGAGAGAGAGAGAGAGAGAGAGAGAGAGAGAGAGAGAGAGAGAGAGAAAGAAAAGTAGACAGACAGGCAGGCAAACTGAAAGATTTACTGATTGATAGACGGACAAACAGATAGAAAAACAGACAGACAGACAGATAGACGGAGGGGCGGACAGACAGAAAGGCTAAAAGGCAGACAGACAGACTTCCTGATAGACATATGGACAGACAGACACAAAGATAGATAGACAGACAGACAAATATAAAGAAAGATACTGATAGATGGGTAGACACAGACAGACATGTTTACTGAGAGACAGATACTAATAGACAGGTAAACAGACATATTTAAAGAGATGAAGACTAACTTTTTGTTCACATGAGCCAAATGTAACCATACAATACAAAAATACAGACATTTAAAGAAAGAAAGCTGTGGTGTGGTTCTGTGTGGTTCTATTTAACAACCAATGTGCATCCATAAAGTAGAGCCATGCTGGGTTCGACTGTTTGGGTCTTTTGGGGTGAGAAAGTTAAAGCACTGCTTATCGGGCCAGAAACACAGGGAATCGGGCCAACAGAAGGACGAAGCCTTCACCGTTTGGAGCAAAAGAAGCTGACCCGACAGAGAGCTCTGTGAGAGTTCTGTCCTGCTAAAGAGAACATTTGTAGTCGTGGGGAAGCTCTTGTTCATTTTAATACACTAAAACAATGCTGCCAAAGCCCCTGGCTTTGAACAATATCTCTGTTTTTGGAATAAAGCCAAACATGGTCACAATCAGGGGCGTCATGCACCAATTTTTTTAAGGGGGCACAGTGTGCACAGCTTACAGAAATGTGTGCATACATAGTGATGGTCGTTTTCGAAGCACTGCTTCATGAGGCTTCGAAACATTTACCAATCTTTTGTTTTGAATCAGTGGTTCGGAGCGTGTATCAAACTGGTTGAAGTCACGTGATTTTAGCAAACGAGGCTTCATTACGTCATAACTGTTTTAAACGTTTAAAAAATCCAATGGTTTACCACTAGGGGGAGTTGATCACAAATGACCAGTGTCAGTGTAATATGTTTAGGTGAACTCGGGTCAGTTTTATTATGCAAGTTCATAAAACATTTATCCGATCTGACTAATAACACTACCATTTTGTCTACTTTTTGTTTATAGACAGATTTTATGACAAAAATGTGCATAATTAAAAGGGTAGTTAGTTTTAATGATTTGTTTGCCCCAAATAAAACTAAAAACACATTATACACTTTAAACTATGTCTTAATTAAGTTTTATATTTTTTTAAAACATTTGAATAAAAATCTTCCTATTATTTTATAAAAAAAAGTGTAAAATGTTTGGACACATCTGCTTTTACACTCTTTTGACCAGCAGGGGTCGCCAGCGTGTGTGGTGTTTCGAACTGCTTTGAAAAACTGAATCAATTTTCGAATTAATTCGTTCAATTGATTCGAAGCTTAGAAAAGTTTTGTTTCTCCCATCATGCATACACGGACATCAAACTAAATATTAAAGAGCTTTCAGTCTTTTCCATGGCACTATTTTGAGCCTTCCTGCCTTCATGACAAAAACCTCCAAAATAAAAGTGTTGACTAACTTTCATATCAAATACTATTCAATCGGAATAATGACATATTCCATCATATTTACATCTGGAACGGCATGTTTTGTTTATTTACGCTTTGTTTAATGACTTGTTTAATTGTGTCAATGCATTTTGCACAACAACTGCATAATCCTATACAATTAATGTAATTTTAAATCCATAAAGTTTATAAACAACGAAAATTACATAAGCTATAGCCACGTGATTGAGTTTAATGTGTAATAAAGATTCAAAATTTTTTTAGATAAAAATTATTAGAGGAACGGATTTTTGCACTTTACCTCATATGTGAACATGTGTCATTCCGCGTCCCCGTGAACTCTGGCGAACTTTGGCGTTGTACCAAGAAGATGAATCTAGAAATCTCTACTAATATAACTTTGAGACGGTCATATTTTAAACCATACAGTTTCTACACAGATGAGGTTAACTGCACATTACCGTACTGGGGTTTGGAAATGTTGTGAGCGTTTCTTACACGTTTTAATTCCTCAGTTGGCAAAATGCAGCAGCAACAGCAAAGAGCTTGTGAGCGCGCTCAGACGTTGATGACGTCAGCGACTGCGCTGAATGCGGGGCCTGCCGCCAGAAGTAATGTAACACTATCAAAACGGCGAAAATCTCCGAAAAGTGACAAGGATGCAGCACAGAATTAATAATATTATGCATAGTAAACAGATTAAAAGACAAATAACAGATTAATGGACGCTTCTTTGATTTTGAGGCTCAAAAAACCAAGGGGGCAACTGCCCCCTCAGTTTGAATGGGCATGACGCCTCTGGTCACAATGATGATTAAGCAGTGACTTTTCACAGCTGTGCTCCGTACAAATCTTTAAACACATCGGCAAAGACTACTTTTTGTAATCAAATGCCTTATTAATGTCATAGACATATAAAAGAGCGCTTATATAAAGAATGGCTTATATTTCCAAAAACTTGCAGCCATCGGACAGGCAAAGTGTGTACATCTGCTCAGACCATGACATGGCACTAAAAACATTTCCACATCAAAGACAGTTTTTATAAATATGGACTTTCCGTGGATTTTTGCATACACACATTTACGATCAAATCTGTGCTAAATCACAACACATAAATAGGAAAATGTTCGCGTTATTTTGTCACTTATTGGGAGTAGTTTGCTAGCTGGAGCCATTTACTTCCAGTCTTTGTGCTAAGCTAAGCTAGCAGGGGGCTGCGTCAGACAGTTACAGCACGCATGGAGATGAGAAAGGTATGTATGGACTTGTCTAACTCTGGGGGATACGGTGAATAAGCTAAATTCCTAAAATGTGGACGTGTTACTTTGGGACCAGAACCTTCACACTTTAATAACACCATAAACTTGATCGCATCATGAGCCAAAAAACCAAAAAGAGTTGATCGTCACAACGGTATGCAAGCACAAAAAAGGCATGTACCTGTCAACCCCGCACGACAAATGCATACAACACACAACGCCAAGATTGGGGTTTGTCGCAAAACATAACACTCTTATATAATTACAAACGCATTTACAGAAATTTTACACAGCATTCACAGAATCGAACTGAACAACTAGTTGTTAATGTATGTCTATCAGGGTGATGCATGTCTCTTTTCTATGCATGATGCAGGAAATCCCATGAAAAAAGATGTGAGCATTTACCTCCTTGTGTTGCTAGATCTTGTGCAAAAAAACAAAAAAAACTAAAAACAACCCATGATGAATCCACATGTTACGTCAAAAATAAAATCGAACTATTGTGACTATCTTTCCGATTTAATAACTTAATCGCTTTATGAGGCAAGGCCGAAAATATATAAGCCTCAAAATGTAAAGCCCAAAAAATACGTTGATGTGACAACACTGCAACACAGCGCTATGCGAAGCTCCATCACATTTTGAAGTTTAGTTCGAATGGCATATCACAACATGTCTTTTTGGTGTAATATTACTTTGGTCAAAAGCTTGCGACGCAGAAAGCAAGGCAGCAGAATGCTGTGTCAATCATGGCATTTGCGGGAGTGAATCTTGTTTAGCTCTCTGTGTGTATAGGACCCGGATGAAACAATAGCTATACAGTAGCTTCTATATAGACAACAACTATCTGTGTGTATTCTTTATGGCATTGTATTGATCTAAAGCATATGAGTCACTATTTGTATTTGCTTCTTATTCAGTGTTTCAAATCAATCACTACATACTACAGTACGTGATGTAGGCAGCAAGTATGCCTCTGAAAAGTCTTTCCATATAAAAACAAAACATTGCAAAGTGTATAGAGGAGATAGTCACACAAAAAATATTATCAGCAAAATGTTACACATCACGTTCAGTCTCACCGTATACCTCCTATACCGGGGACCTCTATCTGTGTGTGCAAGAGACGCCAATGACAGCGTTCACGGGAGGTCGCAGGTTATCGACGTACGATAAAAATTGCTTTCTGACAGCAGTAGCTTTATGTCTCTGATCGCCCTCTTTGACACTTCCAATTTTCTGAGATAGAATCAAGGTCTTTCCTGCTGTAAATATGGCCAGCCTGTCTGTTCACAACATCAAGGGGTTTCAGTAATGGCCCACTGCCTGGACGTCCCGCGGTTCTGCCTTGTCAACAGAAAGCTGTCAGGGACTCACAAGCTAGTGAAGGAGAGCAACCGTGTGATTAAATCGAGAGGAGGCGGCTTGAGTAAAAACTTTTCTATAGCACTAAAAATATTTTATGGCAAAATTATAACAATATTCGGAATAAATTACAATAGATGACTGCACTGCATTACATTAAAAGTATAGTTCATCAAAAAATGCAAAAAAAAAAAAAAGAAAAACACAAAGGAAGATATTTAAGCAATGTTTTATTTATTTATTTTATTTATTTATTTATTTTGAGCACCACTGACTTCCATAGTTGTGTTTTTTCCCACTATGGAAGTCAATGGTGCATCTGCTTCCTGTTTCCTTACAAATACACTGAAAAAATCTCCAGTTGCACATGATTGAATTAAGTTTTCTTAAAATTACTTTTCTTTAAAAAAAAAATTTGGATCTACATTTTCAACATGATTAAATTTTGTTTTTAAATGAAGTAAATTTTTATTAATGTTAATTTCATTTTAAGAAATCATATTTAATCACCAATGTCCAGAAGTTTTTTTCAGTGTATCTTCCTTCGCGTTCACCAGAAAAAAATAAACAGGTTTGTAACCACATGAAGGTCAGTAAATGATGACCGAATTTTTATTTTTGGGTGAACTATCCCTTTAAATCCAATCATAGCTTGTAGTGAAACCGTATAACTTGAACCCGAGTTAAACCTGAAATAAATCTCTAATTTTTCCTTCGAGTGGACCACAGACATTATGAATCTCACCGGCTCCAGTAACACTTTACAGTAAGGTTGCATTTGTTAACATTAGTTAATGCATGAACTAATAAGCAATATAGTTTTTTAGCATTTAATAATCTTAATTAACGTTAGTTAATGCAAATACAATTGTTTATGTTGTGCATTGTGCATTAACTAAAGTTAACAAATACAAACGGATTTGATTTTATTGATTTTAAATTTGTTTTAGTACGCTGAAAATAACATGAACTAAGATTAAATGCTGTAGTATTGTTCATGTTAGCTAATGCATTCACAAATACACCTGTATTGTGAAGTGTTACCAGTTTTTTCTTAAACTGAACAACAACAGGCAGAAAAAAATCAAGCACTAAATGTGACCACCAATCTTAAGTAGCACAGTTAAATTTGTAACAAAACTGTATGGGTCAAAATCGATTTATCGATTTTTCTAAATCTGTGGTAAATATATATATTTTTTTTATTATAAGTAATATGTATTGCTAATGACTTTTTTGACAACTTTATTGCTAATGACTTTTTTTCCTTTTTTTTTTGACAACTTTAAAGGTGATTTAGATTTTTGCATAGTGATATATCTGCCAAATATTGTCCTATCCTAACAAATCATAAATCAATAAAAAACTATTATTTACATTATTTATAGATTATACATAAATCTCAATTTAAACAAATTGACCCTTGACTGTTTTTGTGGTCAAATCTGCAATAATTATATACATTTCATACATTCCTGTCGCTCTTTGTTAAGGCCTTGAAAAATCATAAACATAACATATTCAAATAGATATAGCGCCAAATCATGTAAATGCAATAACTGTAATAATGTTCATTTCATGTTTTCATCTAATTTTTCAAAGTAATTTTAATTCAGCACATTTACTTTGACATGCCTATCATTTATAGCTTCAATAATTACAAACCAGATTCCCAAGTTAAAAAAACGGAAAACTGACAAAAGCATAACCAGGCCAAAACCTTTTGTTTTGGTCATGTAGCAGAACTCTATTATGGACGCATCCCTCACAATGTTTTTAGTGGTTACAGATCTGGCAACTGTAAATCATTTGTGAAATGCAAATGATAGTTATATCAATTATGCGTATACTAATAATAAAGACAGCAAAAGGTTTCAGACCTGCTACCAAACTGTAAACAACATTACAGTAAAAACTACAATTATGAATAATTATGCATCCGTGTTTGAGCGTAATATAGATGATTCAATACGGCACATAAAATATGATTTCAATCCTGGTTACATAGCAACTAGAAGTACCAGTGGCTTGCAAGAGGTCTGATGGTTCATCTCATACAAAATCACCCCATATATATATATATATATATATATATATATATATATATATATATATATATATATATATATATCTACCATAAGGGTTACTTGTATCTTGTAAATATGCAAAGCTAAAACACAGGGTTCATTTTCACACGTAAACAAATGTTTTTACAGTACAATCATCCAAAGAGGAAAAACACATCACCAGGGGCAACAAAGGGGGCAATGGACATAATGGATGTCGACAACAAAAATACTGTACTGTAAAGCAAATGGATCAGCATGGCACAAATACACAAGCGGGACAGCAAAACTACGACATCCAATATTTGAGATCACTGCTGTGAAAGCAAAGACAATCACCATAGCACTTCTGAATAAATCTCTAAGCCTCTTAGTCCAACACTTGTGAATTACATCTATTCGTTAATTTCATTAATTCACCCCAATAATTATTTCAGGTTCACGTGACATTTCATAATAATTTCCTGCAAAGCCGACTAGAAAGAGCTGTGAAATCAGATGCATCCCTCTGGTCTCATTATTTAAATGGAAATACAGTGGCCAACAATATAAATGTACCTACAATCCACTGAATCAATAAAGCAGAAATTATGACGTGATCTCCAGCAAAGCTCATGCGCACGTCTTCAATTGCAAACAATGCGAAAGAATTCAAAATGGAGATGGTACTCAATATGACCTTTAGAGAAAATGTAACAAAAAAATTGGATGTACACGCACCGGATATATTTCTACAATGAAGATTGTCTTTCCTTTTGCTATTCTGTTGAAAGAATCATTTGCATTGTATACCTCATCTCCACAACGTTCACCACAAGCATTTTCGCAAGCTTCATTACATCTCTGACCTGTATCATTCAAGAGTTCATACAGAGAACCTATGACACATTCCAGCTGCATCCCATCATTTACAAGATCCTTGCACATCAGGAGCAGCCATGTGGCAAGATGACTCTCAAGGATCAGTCATGTGTGTCTTTAATTACATCCTGAAATGGTAATTTATCTGATAAAGTGCATGATACTTCTAAAAAACTCTCTGACCCTTCGATAATCCGGTCAATGCTACCTTGAATCTCAAATGAGTCAAATATTTATCTTGGAACCGCACCAATATATTAGATCTTGCATTTCATTACTGCCTTTTTTCCTTTACACAAACATTTTATCCCAATTCATGTGACTCAGCGTTTATGGGCCTGCATGTTGGTACTGATGCAAAAACACACACAGGATAGGAAAAGACCAATGCATAGAGACTTCAGTATCCAGTAATGGAAAATTCACGCTCTTTGTCAGCCAATCAATCACCAAAGCTTAGAAACGTTTAGAAACGTTTATATTACTATACCTGAGGTAAAAGGTTTACAAAACTTTGCTTAAAAAGTCTCAAAACTCAAGTTGCCATGCACTGACCCATGTTTCCTACCCATTGGAGGGGAACAGCTAGCGGGGGGACAACACAATTTGCCTCACATCGACTGGACATTTACCTCTTGTTCCCTGCAGTGGTAATGGATTTTAGAGGGCGACGGATCATACCTCACATTCTCGGGAGCCGGAGATGGTGTAGGTACAGGGTCCTGTCCCATTGACCAGTACGTCCATGGTCTCAGAGTTTGTGGGTTTGTAGTCCACATAATATTCCTGTAGCGGAGAGCTGAGGGTCCGCTCCGTCTCTCGTGCCTTTTTCCGGCGTTTTCTCACCATGGAATGCTGCTGCAGTTGCTTCATGCTGCTGGGGTAACGCTTCCAGGAGACGTAGATCACTAGCAAGATCATGGCCACGGATAGGAAAAGGGCGACGCTGCCGGCTATTATCTTGTGAAAAGAAACATGCTCAAAGTCGTGCTCAGGGGCAGGCGGGGATGCGACCGTTGGGGAAGGAGCGGCGGGATTGTTGCGTGCTATCTTCTCGTTCGCTTTGAACATGGTGGGCAGGGGCAGACGTCCGGTTTTGGACTTAGAGTTTACAGTGGAGAACAACGGAAGGTAAGGAGTGGGGGTCGTTTTACAGAATCCATAGGTTTCAACAGCCTCGATCACTTTCTCGCCCTGAACTTCCTTTGGTCCAGCACAAATCATGGTGGTCTCCTTGTTTCCCTTAAAGTTCCTCAGCCATGCCACAAGGGGACATAAGCTGGGACTGCATTCCCAAATATTACCTGCAAGACTGATCGTAGTGAGAGAGATCCAAGCCCCTATGGCCCCCTGGGACACGTTACTTAGCTTATTGGAGTCTAGATTAAGAGTCTGCAAATTGGGCAGACACTGGAAAATGCTGGCATCCAACACTTGCAGGTCATTCCCAGAGAGATCCAGCTTTTGCAATGAGGTCCAGGTCCATGTAATTCCCTGCGTTATTGACTTTACTCGATTCCACTGCAGATACAAAGCCCGGAGATTGTTAAGCCGTGGGAAATGAGAAAAATTGATCTTTGAGAATTGGTTGTGCTCCAAGTGTAACTCGGTCAGTTTGAGGAGTCCCGCAAACGCGTTACGGGTAAGACTCCTCAGTCGATTGTAACCCAAATCGAGAAACTCTAGGTTTCGACAATCCTGAAACACGCGCATGGGAACCGTCTTGAGGGAATTCGATCTAATGTGAAGACTCAACAGTTTGCGTAAGCCTTGAAACTGATTAGGTTGCAGGACTTGCAGTTTGTTGTAGGAGAGGTCCAGATTGCGCAAGTTGGGAATCGAATGAAACGTGCTGTTTTCCAAGTGCGTAATCTTGTTAGAGCTGAGGATCAATTCCTTCAGTCTTCGAACGCCCTGAAATGCTTGTCTGTCTACCATGTTGATGTAGTTATGGTCCAAGTACAGCCAAACCAACTGACTGAGGCTGGCAAACTGACCAGGCCTAAGATTCGCCAAGCTGTTGTAACGCAGAGAGAGGCCCTGGCATCCCACCGAAACATTCTTTGGCACATCGCGAAAGGCATTCGACTCGCAATAGACTATTTTGCCATCACACCGGCAGCTTCGAGGACACGGTTTCTCTCGGACTCTGCCTTGGGAAGCCAACAGCCAGGCTTGCACAAGCAGTGGGATCATAAGCCAGCGGGATCTCACCAGGGATCCTGCACAAACACAAGAAAAATTATTTGGTCAATGCCCATCTTACAAAATGTACTAAAATGCATTTTGTATTAAGTCAAACACTGAAAATACTTTAGCTTTGTTTTTGAATATGTTTTAGTTAATACCTTATTTGTCCCGTTATACTGTTTTAATGAAGTAAGCTATCAAATTACACAGTCATTGTTTACTTTACTGTATCTTATATGCAGGTGGGAAGTATGAACTTTATTAGTGTGGCTCCGAGTCAAAATTTTATTTTCCTCCTCTTCATTTTGAAATAATGTGATTACTATGCAAATTGCTCGACTACAGCCGCATTCTTAAAAAAAAAACGTTAATGTCAATTAATTTTTCCTGTTTAATGAGTTCATGTGCTTTAATTAAAATGAAAGCAAATATACACCTTTACCTTGAAGCAACCAATAAAGCTGTACAGACAACAGAAACTTTATTCAAATAAGGCTGTTAAAAATATTCTCACGCCGCGCCAAGGTTTGTGAAATAAACAAAGTTTATGATTAACAGTCCCTAAAAGTTTATTCACAAAAAAAATGTGTGGAAAAAGCTCCCAACATAACACACTCAAGTTATCAACAATACATAAAGAAAATGCAATCACCCTGCAAAAGAAAAATACAACAATGGCACAACAAAACAAATAAGAGAATATGATGTGATTCTTGCATTTTTATGCAGTTGTTTTGTTCTTTAAAGGAAGAAGACAGCCTCAAAATCACACGAAAATCTTCTTCAATATCTATTGGGCCATCTTCCTCGGCTTAGGCAGAAATGGGGCGGAAAAGGGTGCCAGAGTTGATAAGAGCTTCAAAACAGGAAATTATTGGTTTATCTTGAGTGACCGGACCAAAGACAAAGGGTCTGAACCTTTAATCATATTATAACTATTGAGTAAATATTACAGTAATTATATAAATCTACAATGGTGAGTGCAGCATTGAGCAGAAATGCGTTTAAATCATCCGTCCCAACTACTGTTTACTGGCCTCTAGATCTAATCTAAACGTTTCGTGTAGGTCAATTGAATAAATCCAGCTAATCTAATAGTCTTGGAGACACAACGTAGGCAGAACAAGTTGTTATTTGCAGCACAATCGCTTCAGCTTTGTAAATTGACTTTGAATTATTTTCAAATGTTGAGAAACAAAGTCCTAGATCTGTTTGATAAATAAACTTAAGTCAGGTTGTTTCAACCCAAATGCTGGGGTGTTTCAACCCATGGTTGGGTAACAACTACTCAGCATTGGTTTACATATAACCCAACGGTTGGTTATGTCCAATATTCACCCAACCATTGCACATTGAAAATGCTTGGGTCATTTTAAACCCACAATGGGTAAATACTGGACAGAACACATGTTAGGTTAAAAATTACCCCATGGTAATAATAACCCAGCAGTTGAGTTAAACCAACCCAGCATTGGGTCAATTTTGAGTCAAGCAGTGTTTTCTGTCCAATATTTACCCAACATGGTTTTAAAATAACTTTAGAGTGTGATTCAATTAACCAAAAATGTTTAGAGTGTTTCTTGAAAATAACTTTGTTTTTCATTTTGCCCAGTGTAAGAATTTCAGCCTTTAAATTCATCTGGTAAATCACTTGGGAGGACCATGGCCGTCTAATTAGAAGAAGAGGGGTGGGTTAATCAATTTGTTCTCTGCAACAGCAACTACACAGAACCTTAGGCAAGATCACCAAAGTTATGCAAAGGTGTGCAAGGACACAGCTGCACACCCCAAAAGGGTTTGTATGCAAATTCTCAAAGTTTTAATTAACTCTGTGACTATATGGTCACTCTCATGCTTTACGTACAAGACCAGCAAACCCACACTCTAAAAACCGTTGGGTTATTTGTTTTACCCAATAGGTGGGTTAAACGTATTGGGTTGTTCTGTTGGGTTATTCCTAGCTTGTATTGGGTTATTTCCATAACAACCCAGAGAGTTGGGTTAAAATCGGGCTCACGTCACGCATTTTGAATTTCAACGGTTGACCGGTGCCACTGCTGAGTGCGGACAGACACGAGAGGTACGTTTTAAAATATATATCTCTGTGTAATGTTTTATTTTGCTACAAAGTGTCTTAAGCTCTAACACACAGTAAACTATCAGTCACGTTTAAATAAGTGTACAAAAACGCTGTTGTCTAGTTTTTGTCCGTTACACCTGTTCCATTCATTAACTGTTATCGATGCCAAACGCGTTTTTAAGCAATCATAAACGTAGAGAGACATTGCAATTTATTTTAATACTAAACAGCACCAACATGGTCCCTTACAAAAATGACCATTTCTTCTTTTAGTAGTATAACATTAGTTTCATGGCGTATTGATTGTCATATTGCTTTAACCATGCTTTCTGTAACAGACAATGTTGTTTTGTTTAAAGTGTAGTAAAAACCGTTGTTTAACTTTTGTAAGGGATGCAACCGGCTGCTTTTTGCTCCAAATATTTTATTTTGGCGGTCTGTGTTATAGACACAGAGCTGTAATATAAATGTGATTCTGAATGTAAATGTCTTAAGAAATGACTCGATGGCATTTTATTGTCCTCTTACTTCAGTATAATCCCTGATAAAGCGCTGCACGTCTACTACTGTATACTGTAACCCCGGTAACGGTTGAATTTGCAATTCAGCGCCATCTACTGTCAAAGTAGAGTATTTATTCAGCGTGCCAGATGTGTTTGCTTTGAGATTTAATTAATTATTCTTTTCTTTAAATGTAGACATTCTTGGAGATGTTGCATTAAAAACCTTACAAAATGGCCAGCAAGATGATTCAGCCTTCCTACAGTACCAAGAGGCAAAGCAAACATTTATTAATTTGCAACCTGTAAGTATCATTTATGACACTTGTTTTTTTTAACCTGTTTATGTGTGCATATTTACATTGTGAAAATTCTGTCTTCAGGTCAGAAAACAAACATAATTCAGTATTTGGAGGAGGAGGTATGACGAAGACCCCATGTCCTCCTATGGGATGAATTCGACTAATCACAAGCCTTTGTTATCGTGGGGAGGCATGGCCCTGGAGCAAGACCAGCAGTTGACATGTGCTTTAATTTTTTTTTTTTACATTTTATACAGAGTATCCCAAGCCTTTCACTACTGTTAAGTAGTTTCTGTAACACACAATACATTTTGTACCATGTGATGTTTCCTGAACACACTGTCACCTGCTTAAAGGGACAGTTCCCCCAAAAATGAAAATTGTCATAATTTTCTTCCTCTCCTGTCGTTACAAACCTGTACACATTTTTTTGTTCTGATGACCACAAAGGAAGATATTTTGAGTAATGTTTGAAACCAAACAGATCATGAGCCCCATTGACTGTCATAGTAGGAAAAAAGAATACTATGAAAATGAATGGGGCTCATGATCAGTTTTATTTTTTAAACATTCTTTGAAATATACCTTTGTGGTTATCAAAGTAAAGACTTATATACAGGTTTATAACAACATGAGAGGGAGAAAATGATGACAAAATGTGTGAACTATGCTTTTAAGCAGTTTTTAGTTGGATAAGATTGAGTAGATTTGTTTTGTTCTTATGTTTTTGTTTATTTATGTATGTATATATTTATGTATGTGTGTATGTATTTATGCTTCTTTACATGTATGTTTTTATACATTTAAATGCAGGTGCAAATGACTAAATGAAATTAAAGCATTATAAATGTATTTGTAAGTTTTTAATTATTTATTTATAAAGCAAATAATAGTAATAAATAATAATAATAATAACAATAATAATAATGGGGTTAAAACAGCATTGCAAAAATAACCCAACAAATTGGTTATTTCATAACCCAACTAATTGGGTAAAACTTTCTACCCAATGCATTGGGTTAAAATAACCCAACAATGGGTCGGTGCTATAGTAACCCACCATTGGGTTATTTATTGGGTTATTTTTAACCCAACTGTTTTTAGTGAGCATAAACCTCCCATTTTATTTGTTCTTCTCCGTCTATATGCATAAAGCATAATGGCTCCTGGCCTTCTCATGCTACCTGCTTTCAATTTATCATGATAAAGGATGCTAGCCGAGATGCAGTCAAATAGCGCGTGTAAACCAGCCCTTGATCGTAAAACTCATTCATCATGTTACCAGCATTAAAACACACCCACATCCTGACCTCAAAACCACAGTTGCTTCAAAACTTTTCCTGTGGTAGAAGCAATCACACTAACTGGATACCTATCGGGAAAAATCTAAATGAGATCCATTTCATATCTTAATTGTTTCTCCTAGAGTGGAATGAAATTAAATGGAGAGCAACCGAAGACTTCAGCGTTTCAGACTCGTATCCTTAACAAAAAACATCCTAGTAATTTCACTCGTCTCCTTTTGAGCTTCAATGGAGATCTCAACAATGTCTTAAACTGTGTTCAAGTTTGCCTTGTAATTTGGCCATTAATGAAAAGATGTCAGGTTGAGATCTTTACCAAAAATGGTTCTTCTATGGCACCGCTGTGAAAACCTCCTATGCATCTTTATTTTTAAAGAGTGCAAGCTATGAAAGTGCAATATCTGAGCAACACGGTTATCCTCTTGAGTAGATATATTGGAACTTTGTGTTCGCTGCGTTATGTACGTCCTCATGAAATTTTCTTTGTTTAACACAATAAACTAAACGCAGAGCCTTGCGAAAATACTGTATCAGTGTAACGCTGGCCAACTTTTCAAACCTAATCCCATCTGTGATTTGTTTCTGAGTGAGCAGGAAAAGCTTAATCCCAAAACAGCAGTGCTAATCTCACACGAAGATAATCCGACAGAAAATTGAACTACTCTGGCGCAATCCCATCTCATTCAAACAGAAGCAGAAGTCACAAAAGGGATTTCTCATCTCAAGTTTTTGGTATTCCACCTCCCATCAAACCAAATGATATTTCCATTACCCACATTTTAATTTCCCCCGACAGCCCGGGTCACATCCGAAATACCATCTTCACAGTTTAAGCAATCAAACCGGAGCAACTTCCTTTCCTGTCCATTTCTCATTCCCTGACCACGACGTCCCTCAACATTTATCTGTTTTGACAGCCTCTCCACTTTATTTCATGGGAAAGCTCCGAGGCATTTAATAAGGGGACACTTCATATGTCCAGATGTCTTTCATCTGCTGCCATACCCATGACATAAGACAGGTAGATAAAGAGGATGGGAGGGATTCGTTTTGGCTCTTATCCCTTCTGTAGTGTAATGGGAATGTTACAGTAAGCACTCGTTCTTCATGCTGTGCTATTATACCCAAGCAGACACCACAGACATGGCAATAAAACAAGCAAAATGACAGGTTAATTTGGGTAAAGATTGCACCAGAAAATTCATAAATGCTAATCCGCCAATGATCCTGTTGATTTTACAGTAAAGACTCAAATATGCAAAATTGAGATTTAATCAATCATTCTCATTTCATCTTAAGTTGCTTTATCTTTAGCCAAATTCATGAGAAGGGACTAGTTTTAAAATCTCAGCTTTAGGTATGGGATGAGATCTGACTGCGCTAAGCAAACAGCACACCTGTGAGGCACGAGAGAGAACATCCACCTACATCATCTGCTCAGAAAGCAGCCTACAGTATATCAGGACACTAAGACATCAAGCCGTTATAATAAAATGAACCGTTTGGTTCAAATGTCATATTGGTTTGGGCTTATCTCTATTGCACAATTCCTTATTTGCTTGAGGCATTTCAAAGTATGCATTTGACCAGAATTTCATTTCATTGAGCCTTCTTATGAATGGCTTTGCATGTACACTACAGTAAGCAGGGTGGCCATTGATAAAAATTGAATGGGGGTATTGTTTAAGATCTGTTTATAATTATTTATGACAGGACAACTTGACCACCTCTCTTAAGTCTTATAGGCTAAAATTCCTCAAATTTAAATAGCAAGCAATGCATGCACCAGGTAAAAACAATACATACGACCTCTGCACTCCAAACAATATGAATTTCAGCATATTTCTCAGCATAGAATTAACGTTTACTGTGAGTAAATCACAGCTTTTTACTTTTGTGAGATCATCTGCATCAAAACATCAATCAAAGTCCAGTTTTTTCTCTCTCTCTATCTTTAAAGAATGCCAGAACTGACATTAACCCCCGCATGTCCTTCACATAATGCATGTCTTACACATAACTATATACATGAAGTGTTGTATTACTATAATCAGCATTGCATTTACTGTGTCGGATGCTCTTATGCACAAGGGCACATCTAAGGCAGCACTGTATAACAACCGATGCGAGTTCAGAACCGTTTTCAACAGAAGAATCAGGACAGCAAAACAACACAGAATCAGCCTGTTGATCATACAATACATGCACAACCATAAACTGCATTATTATTTTGTAAATTCATCTTCTGTATGATGTATGCACGGGTGTGCATGTTGAAAGTTGTCGCGCAAACACCAAGGACAGCTTTAGATGCTTCGTTCTTTTCCATTAAACACATTCAAACACACTTTCATTTGAAACATTTCTTACAGCAATGTTATGTTAAGAAAGGGTCGCGCGTCTCAAGAAGCGCGCCACAGGGTTTTGGGATCTCTGATAGAGCTGATATCACCTGCCAAGTGTATCAAAACAGCAAAAATACCACTGAAAATGTATGTCGATTAATAAATATATTAACTAAGTTGAATTCACAAATGCAAACATACCCATCTCCGCGTAACTCTGATTTCCAGCAGGGTTTACAGTCCTCCGATGAGTGATTTCCGATCCCGCATGTCACCGTCTTTAAACGAAAAGAAAACCTGTCCAAACCTGCGCGGTGCAAGAGATGTTGGTAATGTTGGGAAAAACTCCTGCAACAGTACCGTTATTTCAATCCCGCAGTTGCGCCATTAAGCAGCAACATGTCCAAGTGAAAACCAGCAGTGCAAGGGCTCTTCCCAGCAAAAAAGGACATTTGCTTAGTGAGAATGTCCGAAGATGAACATTTCCGCGTGCATCACTTAAATCCTTCACAGTAAAATAGCCTCCGCGTGGTTGGAAAGTTTGGAGAGATTTGCGCAAAAGCGCTCCATAGGATATTCGTCACGGTGCGCAGCAAAAAAAGCCAACTATGGAATGGCAAAAAAAATATTTTTATGTCCTGGAGGCTTAGACGGAAAGCTGCGCGCAGAATGAGTTATGTATTCCAGATATCTGCTGATCTCTGAGAAGCTCAGGTATTGTGTTGTCTGACGCACTGTACTGTAAGCCACAATTAGCTTGCTATTCTTTCTTCGCACATCTGTCACAAAAAAAAAGGGTTTAAAGAGGAGCTAGTGTGTGTATGCGTGTTTGCACTGCGCACTGGTGCAGTCACACTATTGCCAAATCTTCTTTTACAAGTGAGATGCATCGGATTGCCCTCTTCTGGTGAGAAAGTAGCGGTATGCATTCAGATCAGTGCCAGTAAGCAGTAAGAATAAGCATTTATGAAGGCTTCTTTGAAATGACGACATAATGAATATAGAGTAATTGCAGTTACCGGGTAAAACGTGAATAATTATGCTTTCTGATTGTTAACTGTTAGATGCGTAAATGTAGAGTTAACCTCATTGGTGCGGCATTTATTTGTAGCCTAATGCTTCTTTCAAATCCTTCAATAAGACTGCTTATTGCATATGCTAAGAAATAATATCTCTAATGTAAATCTTATATTTAATAAGCAAGCTACACTTAAGAAAATGTAAAAACCACTGCATTAAATTTGAAATTTTAACATAATACGAGAATATTTTCCAAGCTAAATTGTTGACAGAATCAACTATTCTCTCTTTCAACCAAAAAATTGTTTTAAATTACAAAACAGATCAAAATTAAGATTACCTCTACTACTTTTCGTGGTGCCAATGGAGAGCTGTCGAAAAGCGCAAAGCTGGCGCGCATTTACTCTCCATGTTTACGAAAGTAAGTAGCGAAAGGCGGTAACACTTTTACAGCGTGTTTTGTCAAATCATGCCAGTCTGCAAGTTAAAATGCGTTTTCTATTCATTTCTACGGAAACAGTTCGTCTCTAGGTGGATTGTGGGATTGTCAGTGTGTCACGAAAAGCGACTCTCGTGGCCTTAGCGCACTGCAGTGTCCAAAACCGCTCACTTCACTATTCTCTATACAGCAAATAACACTTGAGTCCACTATATAGGGAAGATTGGAACGAAATTGAGTGCGCGCTTTCAGACAATGACGTTAATACCATGCGTCAGAGAGCGCTGAGGACATTTTCATAATAAACATATCACAATGTCCTGTATTAACTTCTGTGTGGCTTTATAGGTTGTAAGTTCATTATGTATATGTTGATAATAAAGACAACAAACAGCTAGTATATTTATTTATTATGTAAAAAAATAAAAAATATTTATTTAATCGTTTTTTAAGTATAAAATAATAGTAAAGAACAAACAAAAGTGTATATGAGTGATTATATTTTTGCAGGTACATTTGGTGTCCAATTTTCTATTTTTTTTTTTGCTTTATGCAACTGGTACATTTACAAATATTTCTTACACAAGATGTTAAAGGCCATAACAAAATATTATATTTTCTGTAAAAAGTGTCTTATATAGCTGAAAATAGATTATAGTTTTGCGTATGTCTCCAACCTTTTTGTGAACAAGGGCTACCACAATGGATAAAACAATCTGGAGGGCTACTTTTTGATATAGTCTACTCAAAACTTATTTTACCTGTTGGTTTTATTTTATTTTACTTGTTGATTGTTTTAGTATTGTTTAAAATGTTAACATGCATAAACCAAGCTGAGCTAATATAACAAATATAATAAATATTACAATTGAGACTCTTAATAGAATGTGCTTTGGTGGGCACCTGGGCACGTGCACCATGTTGGAGACCCCTGGCCTACCGCGTCGCTTTTCATATACTTCTGCGTCGTCTTCTGTGTCAACGTGCAATTATATATGCAGACTGCCAGTAGGCGGTATCCACACGTGTGAGCAATGAAACAGCCAAAGAAGAAGCAGGTTGGCCAGTAAACCCACAAACGAAGAAGCAGCAGCTTGTTGTGTATGTTTTGAGTAGATCGTCTGTTGGATCGGACCACACGGGCCAGCCGTGAGCCTTGGCCGCCCATGACACTGTTGCTGGTTCACCGATTTTTCTTCCTTGGACCACTTTTGATAGGTACTGACCACTGCAGACCGGGAACACCCCACAAGAACTTGTTTTGGAGATGCTAGTCGTCTAGCAAATTTTGGGAAGGCTGGCCTGTGTGGTCCGATGCAATGGTCAAGCTACTGTAGCTGAAATTGCTGAAAAGTGAATGCTGGTTTTGATAGGAGTCCATGCCTCGACGGGTCAGGGCTGTTTTGTTGGCAAAAGGGGGACCTACTCAATAATAAACAGGTGGTCATAATGTTATGGCTGATTGGTGTATAACTTGTACCGAAATTATAATGTTGTTATGGCCTGTAACCATTTGAAAAATGCAGAATAATAATGCCTTTGGACACCAAATATACCTGCAATTTTATAATCACATAATCATACATTATATTTTAATCATTATAATCATACAATATTTTCTTGGAGGTTTTCTGTAAGTCCAATGTACACTCAAAATCAGAGTGCATTCTGGGTAAAAAGATTAAATGAATCTAGGGATTGAAATTGTAAATGGCCAACACCGAATATAGTGCACTAAAGAAGGTAGGGGCCGGTTTCGGGGAAAGCTTTATAAATTTCGAAAGTATGATGCACATGCAGGCTTGATGACAAAATATATGTTACAGTATTTGTCTGATTTGATTGGATCAGTAATTTTAGATTGACACTAGCTTTGTGCTGTTTATACAGGGATGCATCAGTTTAAACAGATGAAAACTATTTCCAAACAAACACTAAAGCAACAACATCAGCAAAACTGTGCAGATGGTCTCGATTCCCACTTATTGCCCAGGTGTAAAGTACAAAATAGATATCCAACAATCATACATTATTAAAACAACAAAGCGAAATAAAATTCAAGTGATACTGAAACAGCATCTACTATAATAGTTCCCTGGAGTGTTTATTGGTTTGCTTTACATAAGCAGTCCAAAACTGTTTGTAGGCTTTAATTTTACAGCATCCCACCCACCTTTATGAGTGAGCACATAAATAAACACAAGTTCGAAGAGCATACGACGTCCTAATATAAGGGTCAACAACATTATTTCCAAATTGGCTTCCTCTATCTGGTCCGTACAGTCCGTCTAATTAGAGATAATGGACACTCGAGCTCATATCTGTAATACGCTGCAGTTGGTTTCTGACAATACAGCTGGGAAGCACCGATCCATTCTGTCACTCTCCAGCCGTGTGGGGAAAGCTGTCTGTTGCTATTGTGAAAACAGATGATCAAGGACAATAAGACAACAGCAGGTTCATGCATCTATGAAGTAGATTGTTTGTGTTGTTTGTGCATAAAGGCCGATCTCTATTGTGATGCAGACTTGGACACACTGCAAGGATGCATAAAAGCAAATGAAAACCAATATTAAATCTTGATGTTTTAACAGTGCATGTTATTCAAGAGAAAAACACAATGGCCTGGATTCACAGACAGGGCTTAGCTAAAGCTAGGACTAGGCCTTAGTTAAATGAAAATGTTTAAGCATCTTTAATAAACATGCCTTAGAAAAAGACATTACCGGTGTGCAAACAAATTAATGGCACTTTTAAGATCTGTATGTGCAAGTTATTTTCAGTTGAGACAGCTCAAACATCTGTCTTAGTCTAGGACTAGGTTTAAGCCCTGTCTGTGAAACCAGGGCAATGTTTGTTTTAGCCATTTCTAATTTACTTGTCTTGTTCTACTCCGAAATGTCACATTCATTGTGTTCAGACTTGCTTTACTTAATGGCATCAGACTGTAAAAACAAATTTTTCTTGTAATTGAAAGTTTATATTTTTAAGAGAATAAGTGCACGATTACTTTAGTTAACTTAACAACCTGTAAGTAACTACTGTATGAAAGATTGCTAATACACTGGTCAACTTTTTTTGCAAAATATATGTTCCCCAGCATTTCCCCCAGTTTGTAGCCCATCATGTGTGGTTTGTAATTTCAAAATATGTGTTCTGTGCGTCGAGTGATCCTGTGTGCATCACGTGTCTTGTCAAAATAAGTGCCTGCTGCAGACGCGTCTAAAGGGTTTATGATAAAAGAGACGCTTGTGTTTGCCAGATACTCGCATAATCTCATGCGTAATCAGATTTTACTGTTAAGGGAGTGTCTTTTGTGTATTTTGTGAACGTGAGCGTCTCTTTTATCATAAACGGGTTTGACGCGTGTGCAGCAGGCACTTATTTTGACAAAACACGTGATGCACATGGTTCACATGATGCAACAAACGCATATTTTGAAAACACGAGCAACACACATGACACTCCGAACACATATTTTGCGCCCCTCGGAAGAGCAGTCACGAGCTGCCACTGCTAATATGTACCATTTCAACGCAGGCTCACGACAAGTCATGTTATAGTAACGAAAATTTTGATTAATTAATTTGTGTTTGCTGATACAAATTTCCGCTGTTTTTCGTGTCTCTGGAGACGAATGTCTTTTTCGTCCTTCCCAGTACGAATTTCTATGGCTTTTCGTGTCTGTGTCACGACTTTCTTTATCGTGTCATTTAATTTTTTTTTCTCATCGTTTTTTCCTATTTTTAAATCATTGTTGCTAGGGGTTTAGGGGTTAGGGTTAAATTCGGGTTTGCATTAGGATGTAATTTTATGCATTGGTTTTTACATGTTTTCGTCAGCTTTTAAAATAATTCCACCTGGAGTTGGGGTTTGGATTAGGAAGTCGCAGAAAGTGATTCTAACCCAAACCCCAAGCGACAATGGTCAAAAATAAAAAACAACAATGAGAAAACAAAATACAAAAGGACACGATAAAGAAAGTCATGGCACAGACACGAAAAGCACTGATAGAAATTCATGCTGGGAAGGATGAAAAAGACATTTGTCTTCAGAGACACGAAAAATAGCGGCAGTTCGTGTCAGCAAACACAAAATTTACTAAAACACGACTTGCCGTGAGACTGGGTTGACCATTTAGGTACAGATATGTATACATTTGGTACCAGCATGCAGTGGCGTGTTTACCCACCACGCAAACCACGCAATTGCATGGGGCCCCGCGGGCTTGGGGGGCCCCTACTAGCCACAAGGTGTGCGAAAGTATGTTATGTTTATTCAGACCCAAATCTAAGGTACGGATAAAGCAGGCGCAAGCGAGAGATGTGCGAGTATGTACGTAGAAAAATATTTGCGCGCATCCTTGTGAGGGCACATATAGGCTACTTCATGAGCAAAACTCTACGGGAAAGCGCACCTCTGCTTAGCATGCACAAATCCAGCCACACAAGTGCTGGAATGAGCGCTCGCTCGAATCTCTCTGTGCTCTTGTAACTGCACAACATTCACTCAATGGTCAAGTTTACTTTAAAGACTTTGGGCTTCACACCTGTGATTGGTGGTTTGGTTTGATCAGTGACACGCATCTTTTGTTCCACGCTCGTAGAGGTATAAACGTGATAAAGACACGCAGGGGTTTAAATCACATCGAAAATACATAAATCATATTCTGTATCTCATCATTGTCATTAAAATCTCATATATGCTTGTTGTATCTCACAGTAAGTTTGTTTTTGCAATATAAACATGAGAGTTAAGTGATTCCCATCCATAAATTCAAGCAATAACCAACTTACAATGTTGTTTGCTGGTGTTTGTTAGTTCACTTTGTTAGATCAGTCTGAATCATGTATCATATATACTGAATATTATTGTTGTACAATTCAAATAAAAAACCTTGGGCAATGCTGGTGCATGGGGGGCCCCGGTTCTTGGGCTTTGCTTAGGGCCCCCAAAATGGTAAACACGCCACTGCCAGCATGTACCTTTGATATATGTATCTTTGAGCTCTCTTTGATACCAACATATACCTATGAGGTACTATTATGAACTCTTTAGGTGCAAAGCTGTACTTTTAGAAAGGGTACACCCCCAGTAACAGCTGGGGTACATATTTTGATCATTGTTTCTGACAGTGTAGCTGTCACTGGGGCAATACCCTTTAAAAAAGGTCCTAATATGTACAATTTACTGTAGGTACAGATATGTACCTCTGAAGAATTAATATGAACTCTTTATGTGTACTTTTTTTTAAAAGATTAACGCCCCAGTGACAGCTAGGGACTATTTTTTCTGGCAGTGTACCAGCCACAAATAAATAAATAAAATAAAAAACTCAATTAGTCAGAAACTTATAAACATATAATATGAAGAAAATAAGCAGGTTTAGATTATTCAGAGCAAACTTGGTTGAACCTTGAGGTATGAGAGTTAAGTAATGAAGCTTATTCATGCAGCAAAACCTGGCTCGGTTTCCCAAGTGATAATTGTATTTGAAAAGATATGCCAGTGACATCAATCGCATGTATGCCTCTTCAAATATTGCCATTTCATTATCTCTGCCTTTATTTAGCTGAAGAAAAGAAGATATAAATAAATAATACAAAGATTCAAGTTTGTTAAATCTAGCCAGTGGGAGAACATTGCATTAGCAGCAGAAAAGGTCATGGGTTCATGATCTCACAAAGTTCCGTGGGATAGTCACAGAATTTTTTGCTCATTTTTCCGTGGCATTCTCACGGATCTCCGCATATTTCCGTGGCCCTGCCACGGACTTTCTTTTCCGTGGCATTCTCACGGATTGGTTACTCAACTGCTTTTTCCTATTTTCAAACCATTGTCGCTTCGGTTTAGGGTTAGATTTGGTGTTTGTGTTAGTAAGTCACTTTAAGTATTGGTTTATACAATTTTTTCTGATGTATTCTTTTATATTTTCTAAACTTTAATCAATTGTTGCCTGGTGTTGGGGTTAGAGTTGGGTTTGGGTAGGGATGTCATTTTATGTAAATCTAACCCTAAACCGAAGTGACAATGGTAAGAAAATAAGACAAAACAGTTGAATAACCAATCCATGAGAATGCCACAGAAAAGAAAGTCCGTGGCAGGGCCACAGAAATATGCGGAGATCCGTGAGAATGCCACAAAAAAATGAGCAAAAAATTCGTAAAATTCGTAAGATCAGGTTGGTTCGATTCCAGGGAACACACATACCTGTAATGCCCTTTTGGATAAAAGCATCTGCCAAATGCATATATGGAAATGTAGCCAATGAGACACGGTCCTGTTACAGATAAATCTTGTCAATCATGTTTATGTAATAAAATCTTTTGATTTGATGGACAGAATGTTTTTATTACAGACATCTTGTGTAATTATGAATCAGATTTTTTGATTAAATCTTTACTCGGACTAATTCAGCTCAACTCTAAACAGCTTTCTGCTGTCAATGTCACTGCAAAGCCGCCAAGGTTACATCAGAAAATGGAATTCACTCGATGGCGAAACTAATTAACCTTTTTGTACTAATAAGGATGTTTGTTAAACTGCATCCCCAGCCACGCAAAACACAAGTGTAGGAAAGCTTTACTCATTAACAAACATGGTAAAGACAAGTAAACATACAGACTAACTGTAATGCGCTACAAATGAGGCACTAAAATCAAATCGCTTTGAAAAATGTGTTTCCTTTCAGCTTCTTGCTCAAGTCTTTCCATTTAAATTCATTTTGCTGTCAGTTCAATGGTCTTAACAAAAGAGACGCTGTGGAGGTCAGTCATCAATTTCTTTTTGTATCTTAAATGCACAAAAAAGCCATACGTTGTTAAACGGGATCTTATTATCTATGCTATTTTCTGAGCGGACGAGACATTGTTACAATGAACGTACAACCGAATGCTTTCAGGCTAAAAGGGAAAACCTTGTTTGTTAAGCAGGACGTCTGAGACTTCAGACAGAATGAGATCACTTCACTGTGGTTAAAGTTGTTCGGTTCTCACTTTAGTCATTTGTTGTTTGTTGAATTAGCAAACCATTTGTTTCAGACTCAAGGACTACATGAAAGAACATCGATAACATTTGTTTTTTTAAAGGTCCAAAATGAAACCAGCACGCAAAACTCATTCTGGACCAAACAAACCCGTTTTTGTCCAGATGTGTTATCTGTGTTTGTATCTGCCTGACAAGTAAATGCCAAAATGCGGTTCTGCACAGCAGGCACCAGATCCAGCATGGCAGCCATTTAACGTTCGCAGTCGCACCCTCCCCTTCATACCAACTGTCAGAAAGAGGCACGCGAGCCGTGAAGAAGCATTGAGAATAAGCGAAGTGTTTGCGCGGGTTGAAATGAATGTGCTCAGCTGTCAGAGTGCACGGCTCCGTCAGGGACCTCTGGGTAAAATGCTTTACTGGCCCCCAAAATGCCTTCCCCCTGCTGTCAGTCCTCGTCCATCGCGTCTGCTACAGGGACTGACATCTCACAAACACTAACAAGTGAACGATGGCATGCACAACATTGTGTCAATGCTGTGAAAACTGTTAGGCCGCAAACGCTCAACACCTACACTTCTATTGAGGGAACTTTTATGGATTTTATCGTTTTAATCTTGAACCAAACATTCGATTTTAAAATATAAAAATCATAATTTAAATGATGCATTTTTAAAAATAACAATATTTGACAAAAAAAATTATACTTATTGTTTTACATATAATGAAAATCAGACTTTTTCCACATTTAAGGTAAGCTTTAATTAAGTCCCAAGGTGCTTCTATCAACCTAGAAAATGTGAAAAAGATCACAACAACTTAGTTTTGGTAAACCATTAACTGAAGCATATGAAAAATAGGTCATTGAAATTTGGCTGCCCCTGTGCCATGTGCAATCTCGTGGCAATTTGTACGTATTTTACAATGTGGCGAATTCATATGAATTTGTACGACCACATTCGCATATTTTTGTATGTTTTGCCTTTGCCCTGAGACGGGGTTAGGGGTGGGGTTTTGTTATTGGTTTAAGATTTTGCACAATTACCTTTGTATAAATTCATAGCCAACTTGCAAAATATGTACAATTCTCGTGAGATGGGGCTGAAATATCACTTGTAAAAGTAAACGTTTGTAATACTTTACTATAAGGTTGTATTAATAAACATTAGTAAATGCATTAACTAACATGAACAAACAATGAACAATATAGTTTCTTAGCATGTATAAATTCTTGTTCATGTTAGTTAATGTCAATACAGTTATTCATGTTAGTTCATGGTGCATTTATTAATGCAAACAGTTACAACACTTGATTTTATACATGTATTAGTGCAGAGGTTCCCAATCTTTTTCACTTCAAGGACCCCAAGTTTCCCACAACAATATTTGAAGGCCCCCCACTCACTAATTGTTTTCCAAATAAAATCTACCAGAGCTTGGAATGACTTGACACATGTATATTTGCTACTAAAATAGACACAATAAATAAGAAAAATCTTGATTTTTGCCTGTTTAAGCTTACTTTAAAGCTTGTTTTGTCCAATTTGTAATAATTTTAAGTCAAGTTGAGGCCCCCTTGGAAATCTGCTGAGGCCCCCCTGTGGGCCCCGGCCTCCTTGTTCTGGTTGGGAAACACTGTATTAGTAAATACCGAAATTAACATGAACTACACTGCAAAAAAAGGATTTTCAAGAAAAAAAATCGTAATATTTTTGTCTTGTTTTCAGTAAAAATATCTAAAAATTCTTAAATTACGATGCTTTTTCTTGACGAGCAAAACGACCCAAAAAAATAAGTCTAGTTTTTAGACCAAAAATATCAAATCTAAGTGATTTTGTGCATAAAACAAGCAAAAAAATCTGCCAATGAGGTAGGCAAAAAAAAAAACAAATCGTGAAAATTTTTCGTAAACACTAAATTCAAGGAAAAATTTGCTTACCCCATTGGCAGATTTATTTGCTTGTTTTATGCACAAAATCACTTAAATTCGATATTTTTGGTCTAAAAACTAGACTTATTTTCTTGGGTCGTTTTGCTCATTGAGAAAAGCATCTTAATTTAAGAATGTTTAGATATTTTTACTGAAAACAAGACAAAAATACTAAGAATTTTTTTCTTGAAAATAATTTTTTTATGGATTAACGGAATGCGGAATTAACGGAATGAAACACCTTTTATAAACAGGTATGTGTCTCTCTCGTCCACTGATGAGCCGATCCTCCAAAACGCATCTAAAAATTTTCCCCGCCATTGACGAGTTATCTTGTCAATAAAGAGAAAATGCTGCCCTGCCAATGATGCTTTCCTGTGAGTTTTTACGATAATCTGTAATTCCGCTATTATCCACTAGATGGTGATCTGTCCCAATTTATAAAAAACAGAAGCAAAACTAACTTTATTCACTTTTAACTCTGTGTTTTGATAATCGTTCTGAATCTGATCTCTAAAAGAATTTCTTATCAAACATCCAATTATTTCAGCTTTTTGCTCAAAATTGTGTCTTTTTTTAAGAAACCACATATTTAAAATGTTATAAAAAGAGAACAAATGAAGATAGGATGAAACTTTTTTACCGTTTTATTTTGTTTGTTTGAAAGCAGAGGGTCTGTTCTTTTATTTGAAATTTTTGTATGTTTTATAGAAGAAATTTTTCCTGAAAGGAATTTTGTGAAAATTACAAAAAATGCTGGCGGGCAACTTAAAAAAAAAAAAGGCCAGGAATGAGTTAATACCAGGTAAACAGGGTCTAGAATCATATCCCACTATTTTTATTTATTGGAGAAATAACTGGTCAGTCTGCCAAGCCGACTATTTGTACTTATTTGGATTTATTTGTTTCCAATCTCTGAGCATTTATGTACTCGAGTCCATATAAACGTAATGGAAGATGTGAATTACACACTGCATACTTTCACCTTTAATAACCCTTTGTTTCACAGTGCTTGCTTACACCCATCTTATTTTACAATTATCACTTCATTGAAAGATGATCGCAGTGTTTTCTCTGTCAGTCTGTCAGTATGTAAGCACATCCACTGCCCTGTATATCTGCTGGAAGATGTTCACTACATCTCAGTCTACATGCATCATTAGTCTTAGCCTGTGACAACTATCTGTGTAAAACAGGACACCATATATCAACTCCAGAGTATAAGGATGTTAATGCCAAAACCTTATATCTATAGCATATATTGTACCAGTATAACTGGCCTTGCTGATAGATGGTGTAACTGAACCTTTCTGGGGCTAATCCTTCTCCAGTGATCTCCATTCAAGAGTTGCAATGTATTTGAAAGAAACTGGACATTTTATGCATTTGATCAATTAGTTTTAAGAGTACTTTGTCTTAATATGTCTTAATTTCCACCACATCTTATCACTATTAAAAAATTGGGTGATAAAATGGCTTGAGATTGTCTTGCTAAGGCTGTATTAAGATTTAGTGTCGTATAATGAATATGTTTTGTGGCTCTTCAAACACATTCAACCACACAAGCATCTACACCATAAATGCATTTTCGACTACCTTTAAATGTGATCAAAAGTGCACAAGCTCAAAACGTTTCACATCTGTATTTACACTGTAAAAAAATTTCGTAGAAATTTCAATGTTATTGCAGCTGGGTTGCCGGTAATTTACTGTAGATTTAAATTTATGTTATTTACTGGCAAGAGTTTATTCAAAGTTAAATAATTTTTAAATATTAACAAGTCTTTATCTTTACAGAATAAAACTATACAATAACCGCCTCATGCAAAGCATTCTGGGAACCAGAAATCATCATCAACCTTATTCTGTTTTTTGCTTCAAATTTTGTTTCCCAGAATGTTTTGCTTGATGCTGTTTTTTTAGTTTTACTCTGTAAAGACAAAGACTTGTAAATGTTAAATGTTCCTTTAACTTTGAACAAAATGTTGCCAGTAAATAACATAAATTTAAATCTACGGTAAATTACCGGCAACCCAGCTGCAATTTCTACGGATTTTTTTTTACAGTGTAGCCTGTTGCTAAATGTTTTAATGTGATTTTGCACACTGTTTTGACACGTACACAAGCAAAAGCCCATTTAATATTCACACATGCTTTATATAGCCCTGATATGGTGAACTTGTTACAGAATCAGCTATGGTTCGCCTTGTCCTGTCATTCATCACACGCTTCATACGGTCTATTGTTGTTTAAATCAATAAATGTGACTGTAACTTTAAAATAAAGCCTCAGCGTGTCACATTGATCAGGATTAATGTTGCGTGTGCATGAAACATATGCCCTTATGAACTCATCGGCTTTGTTGATTATCGCCGTAGTTTCTAAACATCGCAGGTTATTTAGTGATTTCTGCATCATGTGTCTAATCAAAGGACCCATCTATCCCATTGACCTCTGGATGTGAGCCAGATGCTGAAGGATAATTAAACCTCTTCAATACGTAGCATCTCCTTACACCCCTTCAATCATTTATCAACATGTGGCATGACTTAACCAATAATGGGTATGAGCTATTATCCAATAAAGGAAATTTTAAAAATCGGACGTATTTGGAGTAATACGTGATTAAGCCTTTCAAATAAGAAAATCAATTAACTGAGCATTTGTAGGACTTGGTATTAAAAAAAATCCATATGTTAAAAAATCAATGAGATTAAGTTTCAGAAGAAGAATTAAACATAAAAAAAATATTCTTAAGACCAATGCAATGCATAATAATTTTATATCTACATATACTTAAAAACAACAACAACACTGAGTTAATTTTATTTTATGTTTATTTTATGTTTCTATTTTTAGCTCTCCTAAGTCATTTAAGGAGCAGCATCTGTCTCAAAGTTATTGCTTTAAAAAAACATAAAATTAGAAAGAAAGAGCAACTTCTGAGCAATACTGTTCCTCTGGGAAAACTATGAAGTTCATGCACAATCTGAGCTATGAATCTTACTGCAATGTGAAGAGTTTTTTATTTGGCTTTAAATAAACAAGTTATGTTTACATTTGCATTGATGCATTTGGCAGATGTTTTTATACAAAATGACTTACAGTGGATTTAATGCATGCATTCAAGCAATATTTTTGATTAATCTGTGTGTTTTTGGGGATTGAACCCACAACTTTTTGTGCTGCTAATGCAATGCTACCAATAGAGTTACAGGAAGACAATTATAAAAAATTGTCAAATGACTAACAAAACAAAAACTGTAAATGAAAGAAAAAAAAATCTTAATTCTAATAAAGTCCAAAAACAATTTTACAGATTTTTCTGTAGCCAAATATTGTTATTTTACAGATTTCCCCCATATTATTATAATTAAAGACCTTTAATAAAGTGACCAATAAAAGAAAAAGTGAAAAATACATGATTGTGTCAGCATTTTACCCATCCACTGCAAGTCATGAACACACACAAACCACACAGACACAAATACTGGGCAACTATCACTGCAACACAGAAACACTTTAGATTCAAACCAACAACCTCTGGGTTACAAACAAGTCTGTCGCTTTAACCACTAGGCTACGATGCTTGGACACAAATCTGTAAATCCCAGTCGCTGTTACCTTCAGTCTGTGTGAGCTTTCTAAAACCTTTATTTATAGACTTGTCTTCATGTCTTGACATTTATATAAGGCATACTTATTGTGCACTCACTACCATCAACTCAACATTTTGAATTCACAATGAGCTACTCACACTGTGAGAATGTCACAGTATGAATGGTGTGATGTCACTGTGATCATCGTGTGATCTCACATGTTTAATGGGTTTTGCACCTTTCTGTGATGATTAAGTTTGGTTGGGTTAGGTGATAGTAAATATCATTAACCTAGAAAATATCTTAACTCTTGTTTTATTTTTGGAGTCCAATTGAGCTACTTTGACATCTCTGAAAAATATGCTAATTGTATTTTTAAACCTTTAAACCTACTTTTGGACTTTTCCTTGATACTTTTTGAATTGAAGTTACTTTTAGTCACTTTGGATAAAAGTGTCTGCCAATGTACACTGAACAAAATGATTAATAAAATTTTTTAAGGTAAATGGTCGCAGTCAATTTATTTAAGCTACATTTTAACAAAAGTTTTTTGTTTTGTTTTGTATTTCAATTTTTTTTTTCTTAAATAAATAGACTGCGACCACTTACCTTAAAAAAAATTTAGTAAATTGAATGAATATTTTTTTCTATTTATTTAAGCAAAAAAAAGTAGCTTAAATAAATTGACTGCGACCATTTACCTTAAAAAAATTGAATTAATCATTTTGTTCAGTGTACATTGGCAGACACTTTTATCGAAAGTGACTAAAAGTAACTTCAAACACAGTGTTCCTGTAAAACTGAACTAATGAGTGTTTTTACTATTAATATGTAAAAAACTGGTAAAACTGTTCTCAAATAAAATAAATATTATAAATAATTTTTCATTACTACTTTTATTTTTTACTAAATATTAGTGCTGGGTAAAGATTAATCGCGATTAATTGCATACAAAATAAAAGTAAATTTTTGCATAATATATGTGTGTGTCCTGTGTAATTATTATGTATATTTAAACACACACACATACATGTATACATTTCAGAAATGTTTATGTACATAATTTTTTAAAGTATACATATAATATAATATATAAAAATATAAATAAATATATATACACATGTAAATGTTTCTTAAATACATATATGAATGTGTGTGTGTGTATATATATATAATACATATATATAATACATAATAATTACACACAGAACACACTTGTATGTTATGTTACAAATCACTTTTATTTTGTATGCAATTAATCGCGATTAATCTTTGCCCAGCACTAAAATTTATGTGCTATTAAAGATACGTTTTTATAGAAATTAATCTATTTAATAAACGATTTATGAATATAAACAAATAAAAAAGTTGTTTTTTTCCTGCAATTTTATTTTAAATTTGAAATTATTTAGCATATATTCAACTATTTTGACCCCAAACATTAAAAGTGTTGCTAAAATTTGAACATAAAAGGAGGGTTTCACCAATCATTATTACATATTCGGTCTTAAGTGACCCTATACACTTTACAATAAATTAATCATAAAACAGATATTATTTTACAGTTTTGTTCTTTTCATGTTAAATTCTTAGTGTGGTCATGTACTTTTAATATTATGGACTACACATTTAATTGCATTTTTATTGTAAATGTACATAAATTTGTAAGTAGTTAAGAAAACAAATTAAAAATATACTGTATAAATAATGCATAGATTTTCCGTATATTATCATTTACATGTATTAAATAAAACATTCAAGCTGTTAATTGAGTGATAATATTTGTAATTTCAAAAAGTTTTAATTATAATTTAAATAATGGTAAACCACTGTAAAAAAATGTAGAGTAACTAGGATCTTCCTTTAAAATGTGCCTTTAAAATCTTAGAAAAGAATCTTGTAAATAATCCTAGATAATGTAAAGAACATTCTGTGAAAACATAATCTTGACATCTTTAATACTGACTCAGTGAGATCATGTCAAAGATTAAAATTAATGAATGAAAACAGACTTTATTGCTCCTTATCTCTCCTCATTAGATTATAAGACATTATTCACAGACAGGGTCACATATGTTCCATAAGAAGAGTCGCTTCTTTAGTTTGCATTAACAGGACCCAACAGAAAGTCTCCCAGCATCATCCTTAAACCCAAATAAAGCATCAGTATAGCAGCGTGATGCTGTTTCTCTGTCCTCTGTGATTTCAGTGTTGTTTTAGCATGTGGGAACATTACATCGTTGAGTACTGCCTGCCACGTTTCTACAGGGACTATCAATCTCCCTGGCAACAGCACTATTGTGTGTAAGTTTCAATGTTGCTCCTTGATCGTCACTCACCTCCTACAGTGACTCTGCTCCCCGTCTCTCTCTCTCTCTCTCTCTCTCTCTCTCTCTCTCTCTCTCCTATAGCTGTACCACCCTCAATCAAACAATGCAGTTCATGTAAACCAAAAAAATCATGTAAATAATTCATTGCAAAATAATAAGGGTTGTGATCGCTCGAGGTGGCTTTGTAAGGTATTGTGCTGTTTACGATAATAAATAATACTTCTTTACCAATACCCAGAGTCTGGTATTTCTGGTATTTTTGAAATACTTTTCCGATTTATAATGAATCCTTACAGAGCGAGCTGCATTGAGATATCTCAATCAATAACACTTCTTTGATTTTTTTTTAAAGAATTCTTAAAGAAAGTTTTGCTTGTGCTTTACTGAATTTAGGCTGAGTTTATACTTTCAGACTGTTTTCTTTAAAAATGCATTTACGTTTGAGGGTCAAAAAAGTTTCAAATAGCAGCCTTTGTGGCATGTTTCTACATACACTTTTAAATGAGTCTCTTTGCAGTCATTAGAGATGGTGACTATGACATGTTTACGTGCCCCGAGAGCGGGTTTATAACCCAGGTGAGGAGTGGCAAGGGAGACTCTTAGCACAAAGAACTGATAAAATATGTAGATTTGGCGGCAGGGGCCATTCTTCATTGGTGCGGTTTTCAGATAGGGCACACCTGCTCACATCAACCTAAATTATCGGCTTTGCTCTGTAGACTCGTGCTAATTACACCCCGGTGATACATCAATGTGGATTGATTTAGCTTTGCTCCATGGAGCACAAAAAGCCCTTTTAATAATTTCCCCATCTACCTCAATCTGAGGACCATAGTCTTTAACAAGGCCACAGGAATGAGGTACGGCATTCACAGTGATTACATGAAAGTTCCAGTACTGAGGCATCACATCAGTGTTTACATTGTTTTCTATCTCAAACATTCCCATCATGGCAAAGGGTTTGTTATGAAATGCTCTTGTTGTGGTCAGAGACTGTAAGATGACCTTTAAAAATGTGTTACCTAAAGTCAGTCTAAATTTTGCCCTGACTTTTTTTTGTGTACGTGACTGTAAGTGTCTTATCATACCACACCATCGTATCGTATTGTATCGTGCATTGCCATACAGCATATGACATCGCACCAAATCATATTGTATCATATATACACACATTCACCTAAAGGATTATTAGGAACCCATGTTCAATTTCTCATTAATGCAATTATCTAATCAACCAATCACATGGCAGTTGCTTCAATGCATTTAGGGGTGTGGTCCTGGTCAAGACAATCTCCTGAACTCCAAACTGAATGTCAGAATGGGAAAGAAAGGTGATTTAAGCAATTTTGAGAGTGGCATGGTTGTTGGTGCCAGACGGGCCGGTCTGAGTATTTCACAATCTGCTCAGTTACTGGGATTTTCACGCACAACCATTTCTAGGGTTTACAAAGAAGGGAAAAACATCCAGTATGTGGCAGTCCTGTGGGCGAAAATGCCTTGTTGATGCTAGAGGTCAGAGGAGAATGGTGCCGAATGATTCAAGCTGATAGAAGAGCAACTTTCACTGAAAAAAACACTCATACAACCGAGGTATGCAGCAAAGCATTTGTGAAGCCACAACACGCACAACCTTGAGGCGGATGGGCTACAACAGCAAAAGACCCCACCGGGTACCACTCATCTCCACTAAAAATAGGAAAAAGAGGCTACAGTTTACACGAGCTCAACAAAATAAACTGGAAAAATGTTGCCTGGTCTGATGAGTCTCGATTTCTGTTGAGAAATTCAGATGGTAGAGTCGGAATTTGGCGTAAACAGAATGACAACATGGATAAATCATGCCTTGTTACCACTGTGCAGGCTGGTGGTGTTGGTGTAATGATGTGGGGGATGTTTTCTTGGCACACTTTAGGCCCCTTAGTGCCAATTGGGCATCGTTTAAATGCCACAGCCTACCTGAGCATTGTTTCTGACCATGTCCATCCCTTTATGACCACCACGTACCCATCCTCTGATGGCTACTTCCAGCAGGATAATGCACCATGTCACATAGCTCAAACCATTTCAAATTGGTTTCTTGAACATGACAATGAGTTCACTGTACTAAAATGGCCCCCACAGTCACCAGATCTCAACACAATAGAGCATCTTTGGGATTTGGTGGAACGGGAGCTTCGTGCCCTGGATGTGCATCCCACAAATCTCCATCAACTGCAAGATGCTATCCTATCAATATGGGCCAACATTTCTAAAGAATGCTTTCAGCACCTTGTTTAACCAATGCCACGTAGAATTAAGGCAGTTCTGAAGGTGAAAGGGGGTCAAACACAGTATTAGTATGGTGTTCCTAATAATCCTTTATGTGAGTGTAATACTAAGATATATAATATCATATCATGTCCTGCTGTATGGTGCTGTACGTATCACACCGCACCGTACTGCAGCACATGTGCATTGAACTGCAACACATCATATCATATAATAATATCAAACAATGTATAATATCATATTTTGCTTTGTACCGTGGTGTATCGGACCACACTATAGCGTATCATAACGCATTGTACCGTATTACATCGTATCTCATATCAAACATGTATACCGTAACGTATCGCATATCATATTAAACATCATATTATATCAGAAAAAAGTCATAATTATGAGCCAAATAAATTAAACTGAAAACTATTTCATCAAATATGACAGACTGACAGGCAGACAGACAGACAGCAAGAGGGCATGATGATTATTAATTATCATTCATTTATAATGCAAATTTTGCTTACTTAGATGTATTATTTAGACAGTTTTTAAACGGCACTGTGTAAACAAACTCAAATATTCTTAAGAAATGTGATTTAATCTTTCATGCAGATTTTAACAGCATTATTGTTTGCCTACATCTTCAGTCGTTGCACTGAAGCATTGCATCGTATCTAAATCATAATATCCAAAAAGTGTGTACTTCAACAAAAATGCTCTCATAAACTGAGTCCAAACTGTGAAATTTACCTCGCCATTATTCAGCAGTTTGACCATCAAAGCTGTAACTGATGCAATGTGTGTGACAGCTGCAAGATCCACAAAACCCTTGCTCACTTGGCTGCGAAACCGCAGTAAACCTCAGCATCGCATTTATCATTATTTTTGAAAGGCGTTCTCTAAAAAATAATAACTCACAGAACTTCTCTAGTGGCATTTCACTGAAGTCATCATCATGGCTTTTATGATTTACCTTTCCTTAATAATTACAGTGTTGGATGCAGTCAAAACAAGCCTCATAACTTCATGTTCTGCATCATAAAACAAAGTTAATCTTGCCGCACAGCCTCATTATTGGGCATCAAAGCTTGTGGCACGCCATCGCCGGCTGATAATTGTATTTGTTGCATGGTCTCAGTAAAGGCCGTCTGCTCGGGCGTGCTGAGATGCAGTGGAATTAGTTTTCTCCCCCGTGGCCATGATATGTCAGCTTTTGTGTGCTTTTTAAATAAGGAGTGTGAAAGTGAGAAATCTTAGTCTGGCGAGCGTGTGGTCACTGGAACCGCGGTGGCAAAAATGTGATGCTCACGCTCGATGGGGACCTGAAGGGCTTTTTTAGGAGCTCCCTGGAGTTTCTGTCGGTCCCTGCGGCATCGTGATACTGAGCAGGTAAAAGACGGCGTGTCTGATGCCTGTGTGGCCTACATTAATAAAGTTCACTTTTGGAAATTGCAAGCAGTATTTGCCAAGATCAACAAACTGGTTAAAATCATATTCTTCCTGAAGCTGTGTTCACAGTCTCCATGGACAGCTGGAGTTTTCAGCAGAGACCTGATTAAGACCCGTGCCATGTCTGTGGCCCTGTGGCGTCATGGGATTGCTCTGAAAAATACTAATGCACATTACTCCCATTTTTTAGCTATGAAAACAATCCCCATGTCTAGGTGCTGCTAGTTAATGAACGTCCCTTTTTACCATTTTTCTTTGTTATCATTTTATGCACTATTAGTTTGTAAAAGTTTAAAGCTAGTGGTCAATAGTATAAAGGCAATGATGCAACTTACCACCAACATCTTTCTTATCATTAAGTTTCTCCATTGTCTTTCCTCATAGTAACCTTTAAAGTAAAAAAAAAATGGTGACATGAAACTTTGATTACAGGGTAAATATAACAGTAACAATGTGTGCACTTTAGCCCTATTGTTTGCAAGGCAACAATTATCTTCATGCTCATCCCTATCATAAAACATTCAACCGACGCTACAATGTTTTCTCTGAATTCAACTGAAATCAAACTGGGTAATTCTCACAAAATCCAGATTTAGAAGGTGTCCAGCATCAGAATTTTTAAAAAGCCCTTGAAGCCAATTTTTTGCACATATAAGATTAAGGTCTAAACTTTATATAACCATTATTTTTAGAGGATTTAAGAATATTTATTATTTAAAAAATTTTTTGATTATAATTATCAAAAATGATCATTACCGCAACATGATATTATATTAAATATATGCATTTACAAACTCATGTTTTGGTAATGAGAACTAAAAAGTTGTCTAGGTACTATGACAAACAAAATTTCAACTTTTATCTGGAGAGAAAAAATAAGAACTGCTTACCTGGTAGCCATCTTGAGTGTCACAGTCAATTATGTCCCTTCCAACAATTTTTTATTTAAATGTTAGTTCCTTGAGGGCTTAAACAATGATTGAAAATGATTGCAGAGGATGAAAGTTGGTCTTGGACACATTTATATTCCTTATTATTGTCTCTACGTTTATCAATGATCACCAAATACCACATGTTTCTTTACTGTAAATGTTTATAGTATAACATGCACTGAAGCTTTTTATTTTTTAGATTTTTTAATTATAAATATTTCCATGTCAAAGAACCCAAATCCAGTCATGGACACGTTGCGGTAATGAAAATGTTCCCCTTAAATGTGGAAAAAACAACAAAATTGGTTTGTATGATGTCATTTGAAATCATGTGCAAAATAGTACATGAAGAGATGTTTGTAACTGTATGCTTCTTATTTTGATAGCATTTACTTTTTTATCAAAATGTTTCATGACACCTCATAAGTCTAATTTCGCGAGAATCACCCAACCGTAAATAATTAATGTACATTTATATTTATGAAAATTAGACTGTGGCCATAAAATGTACATGTATGTATAACCATACCATAAAAAATCTCAATCTAATTGAATTCTTTTTCTGGCATGGTTCAACATCGTGCCTGTTCTCATCCAATCCTGTCACATCCATTAACAGTCGGGAGTCTCTCCAATTATTAACCTTCATTTGGCCTGTGAATCCTGCAAATGTCCCATCATGATGTCCTGCAGAGCTGTGGAACCTCCTGTTGGGTGAAAGTGTGCGGCCATCATCTGTCACACATTACTTTTTATAGCGCTGACCCATATCCTCTGTTTCTTCATCTACATTTCCATCTGCTGATATCTTGACAGTTTTATTAATTATTGTTTTTACAGTTCATGCTTGAAAAGGTTCAATACAGTCAATTTAGATCCGACATGTCACATCATGTGTAACTGCACCCGTCACAATAATGTAAGCTCAAGCGGAAGTGACCACCATTAAACCAGACTAAAATAGGATCAAAAATTAGATTTTTTTTCATTCTTCCTTATTCTGATTTTATTCTTTGATTTGTATGCATATTGAAAGGTATATGGTTGTGCAAAACATAGCACAATGATTCTAAGATTTCATATACTGTATGGATTACTGGCCATTGGATGGTTGATAGGGCAGTGCCAAGTGGTTGCTAAGGTGTTCAGGGCTGGGTTTCCCGATAACGATTGAACTTTACACTTAAGAGCACTTTCTACGAGCTACTAAACAAACATTCGTTGTTCATTTACGTGCGTTTCCCAAAGATGCACGTAAAACGATCGCTCGCAGCTGGGTTTTAAGTGCTACTTAAGAGTCACTATTCCTTTGTCAAATGCTGAAATGTCACCTATAGACCAATTTCGTGTTTGCAAACAGAGATGACGTTTTTTGTGGGCGGAGCCAAACTGGTTGCAGAAAGTGACTGCTCCGCAGTAGGGTTGTGAAGTGTTTTAGCATTAAACCGTGTTTTTTATGGATCCGGTGTTCTGTCGAAGTCTGATTCCCCTATGTTTCCCTTTAGTGCAATGTTTCTTATAGCGTTTTAATCACGTTACGTTTATTTTTTTAGATAGATAAAAAGTTTAAATGGCTTGGCTACTGATATGCATGTATGTAATGTATATATTGTTCTTTTTTGCTAAATCAATTATTTTTACAGTCTGAATCGCTAAAGTACATATAAAAGCAATACTATCATGTAATATATATATAATAGCGTTTATTAAATATTTCATAATTTTCCTGTTTTCTATTATTTCTTCCTTATATTTATCTTACGTGTTTGTTCTAAAACTATTATAAAAGTATTATGTTTAAACATACATTAAAAAGGCCTGTTTATATATTAATAACACTTTACATCATGTGTGTGTGTGTGTGTGTGTGTGTGTGTGTGTGTGTGTGTGTGTGTGTGTGTGCGTGTGTGTGCTATACTGTATCTATATATTTATCAAGTATGTAAACCAGGCCCAGTACTAGGCTTGCTGGACTGGGGGGCAGTCAGGATTTTTGGGTGGGCAGCCATTTCTCGACTAAAATGATTCATACACTAAAATTATGGATGTTTCAATCCAATATTACTTTGCATGTCTTATAATAAAAGGCAATTTATATGTCATTTTGCACGTTCACATTTTAAAAGTAGATGCAATTAGATTAATGATTTATAATGTTATAATGACTACACTAGTTTGACACATTTAGTCACAGTTAATGAAATCAGGCAAGCAGGTGATATAAATATAAAGCTGTACATATAGCTATATTTTATTAATGTTTACACTGCATGTAATCTATTATTTTACTTATAGATAAATTAAAGCCATTCTTATACCTACCCTACCCAACATATGCCTTTATTCTAAATAAACACTTGTTAGGAACTTTATTTCCACTTCTCAAACATTTTCTTCATGTAAAATAATGTATTTTCAATGTGATAAGCTGTATTGTCATTAATTCCTGACCCTATCATTGCTGCTTCAGCAACCTCAAATATCACAACAAAGCACAACGCTTTAAATAATATATTGTTGCATCATGTAAGCAATTTGACATGCATGAAAAATTCGTCAAAGGTTATCCTGTTTGCCTATAACAGCACCAGACAAAAGCACAAGCCCTAAAATACTGTAAGTGGGATTTGCGACAAGACCAAAGATAAATCACACTGCTTTGTTTATAACACATCAAATTAGATATTATAATACAACGCAACATTATAAAATACAACGTTTTACCTTACGATGACCTTGCGGAGTGAAAGCTCCTCTTGAACTTAAAAGTCTGTAGATTTTTGCGTGTGAAGTTTTTCTCAAACGCGAGCTGAATGAGCTGATGAATGACGATGACAAAACCGCTAAAATTTGATTTTAAAACTGCACTGCACGCGATGCTCAGCTGTTACAATACTGTATATTTACTGTATAACCATCTTATGTCATTTATATCTACTATATAGTATGCCACAACCAAACTGCATATTCTAATTTTAATAAACAGAACTACGTCTAAAACAAACACATTAAATGCTGCTGGAGACTTGCCATTGGCTGTTGTATTTGCATGAATAAATAATGAGGTGAGTCTAAGAAAGGATAAGGGGCTATTTTGGGCATGTTTTACTATAAAAAAAAGTTTTAATTTAATATGTGTTGGGTTATTACGTTTATTTAATACTAAATTGCATTGTTTTTGATATATATTTTAAAGATGCGTTTTTTTTTTTTAGTTACCGTCATAGAGAACAGTAGTACTTTTCCAAGTACTGCTGAAAAAACCTTCAAGGTTTGAATAAGCTAATCAGACAATAGTGGGCGGGAGCTGTAGACGCTAGCGCTTGCCTAAATAAGACGTTTTTTATGTAAAGAGACTCCGTTATTTTAAGGTTGGCTGGACATTTTTGGGGGAGCACAAGGAAAATCTGGGGGGGCAATTCCCCCCCAGCCCCCCTGTAGACCCGGCCCTGATGTAAACATAATAATTTTAGAACAAACAGGAAGAAGACATAAGCTAAGATATAAGGAAATAAAAAGAAATAATAGAAAACGAAAAAATTATGAAATATAAAAAAAAATTGTGATATTATTGCTTTTTCAGTATAAAAAAACATTTATTCTGAATAAATTATAATTGTAACGTGATAAAAACGCTATAAGAAACACATGGAGGGAACAGACTTCGACAGAGCACCGGACATTCTCTCTACTTTTCTATTCTAATTATTAAAAGATTTCCAGATGATTTCATCACTCCAGTCTGTCCGTTTAAGGGCTTATTGTAATCATAAACACCTACGTTTATCTTCAAATGATGTCTGCGACGATGGTATTCTATAGAAATGAAAGCCATCTTTTTTGGCATTCTTATTCTGACACTTAACAGCACAACAGGACATTTTCTAGTGAGTTATCTTGCTCTTTTCACTCGTGTCTAATTCATTTCCACTCTTTTTCTGCAACCGCATTGCACTTGCAGTGACGTAACTGTGATGTCTACTCTAAATTGGTCTATAGAATAACGCAAATTTGTAGCAGAAGCTTTTTTAGGCTAATTATCTTCAGCAGATGTGCACTAATATTTTTAATATTATTATTCATAATTGTTCAATTACTTTTTAAACGTTTTAATAATTTGTGGATAATGAAATATTATTTTCCGTATTTAGTTAGGAGTCGTCCCACTGCGAATTGCCCTCTGCATTTAATATTTTAGTTTAGATTTGTATTATTATTTGTTTTTATTATCTATGTTTATTTATTATTATGGATTATTGCATTATACCGTTAATATTTATTTGGTTTCTTTAATTAGATCCCATTTCCTTTCAAAACTATTTTTAGCTAAATTATAGCATCAATTGGTAGGAACCATTTATTTATAAATTTGCTAGTACCAACTTTTACCAAATAAGTTTTCCTTCTTTATTAATTTATGTTTAGTCATTTAAATCTGATTTCTCATTTGAATTTTAAATATAGTATATTATATTATATATTTAATATAAAATAAACAAAGAAGAACCAAATGAATAAATATACATTTAAAACATTACATTATCGTCATTGCAGGAGTGCAATTTGCTGGTTGTCCTGCAGGTGACCTTATAACTTTGTTTGTCTTACGATGCACTTATGAATGAACGATTACTCCAGAGCACTCGCAGATCTACTATGATTTTCAAGTGCTACTTAAGTTAACGGCCCGTAATTCTAAGATGATTCGTACGATCGTTTTTACGATCTACTTAGCCTTACAGTGCTTTTGGAAAACCCGGCCCTGGTTAGTTGCTTAGTAAGTCAGGTCAAAACATTATTTTGTACAAAGCTCACCGATCTGAAAAGCGCTTTGTCCCTGATTGGCCGGCTAATCTGTACTTTGGGCTGAATACCTTTGACGTCAGCTGGAAATGTGACGCTCCTTACCATGTTTAAAATATTCGCTCACAATGCAAGTTGTGAAATACAATGCTACAATGCTGACATGAGTGAACCTACAGGCTGTATTTCAGGGGCCTCATTTAAAAATGCTGCTTGGAAACCATCCTATATTTGATCTTACAATCATTTATCAAAAATGCATACGTGTGATTCATAAACCGAACATACGCGCAAAAAAACACCTTTACCTCGTTCTTTCAGATGTGAAATTTATAAATTGCAAATCATCTTGAACTTGTGCGCAGCTGAGCAGTTTCAGATATCCGTGTTTAAACGCTAGCTAATTAATTTCATATATAAGTATATAAGAGATTTATGTTGAAAACGATAACTCACATCATCGTTTAAATTAGGGTTTGCACCTTTGGCATATCGTTAACATTTACTAACACACACTTACACACCAAAGGAAATGTAAAATCGTGAATCGGACCATGCCCTTTAAAGCTCACATAACACACCCATTTTCCGCTTATCTCACGTTAATTTTGAGTACCTAAAGAGTGGCATTGCATCCCTCATATCTCCTAAGAATCTTTATTTTTCATTCATAAAAGACAAATCAGCTGTACCGATTCATTCCGAATAAACCTGAGCTCCTACAGACAGCTGGTGAAGTTTGTGTTGTTTACATTACATGCACGTACGCGCCGATTGCCAACAAAACACAGATGCAGATTTAATTACCGCCTGTGACTTATGACCCGGTTGTGACCGCCCCATTTCTGCAAATTCAGCGTTAAACAAACACACACTCATAACTTCGCTTCTACGCCGGATAAACAAACTATATCTCTTCTTTTCATAACGGAAACTGAAAAAGCTTAGATTTCCCTCACAAACAACAACACACTTCTTTGGTTACGGTTATTTCTTGTCAGCTCTTGGTCGATGTGTGTGTGTGTGTACTATTTCGGTTAAGTGCCCATATAAGGACTTCCACTGTACTTCCTGCACTGAAATTGCCTATAAAAGTTACCTTTTTATGTTAGAAAAATTTTTTTTGAAATTGTACAAAGTGCATTCAGCACAGAAACACTCTGTCATAGAACTGCTTTTTGGACATGTTGCCTATGTTTAACACGAGGAATCTAACTCTTAAACAGTGTTAATGAGTCTAAATGTATGAAATAGCTTTAGACCCCCCACCCCCTGTTTAAGAAAAACATCCACCAACACAACAAAACACAAAATGCACTTGCTAAGGTTGGTTAAGGACTAGGTTTACGCATCATATATATTGTATTACTTAAAGGTGCAGTGTGTAAATTTTAGCAGCATCTAGTGGTGAGGTTGTGAATTGCAACCAACTGCTTAGTCCACTGCTCACCCCTCACTTTTGAAACGCAAAGAGAAGCTACGGTTGCCGACACCCGAAAAACAAGTCACTTAGTAAAACAAGTTTGTCCGTTAAGGGCTTTTGTAGAAACATAGCGGCACAAAATGGCGACTTCCACGTAAAGGGACCCTAAGTTTGTAGATAAAACTCATTCTAAAGTAAAAAAAACATAACGGTTCATTATAAAAAGGTCTTTATACACCCCTGATAATATTGTTTTGTATATTATTTTGCATTTCTGTCAAGAGACCCTTCTAAAAATTACACACTGCACCTTTAAAATAAAAACTATTTGAACTATTTAAATCTGGGCATTTTAAATATATATTCTTGTTATTTATTATGCATAGCGTACATGTTTACTGATATTACAAAATAAATCATGCACAATTACATGACATTAGCTTAGCTTTGTGAATTCTGTTAAAACAGCATTTCTTGTAACAATCAAGTTACAAGACTTTAATGTTTTTATGGTGCTGGGATATTGTGCATGGTTTTACGCTGTTGTTCATTGTTTTTTGCTGTAATATTATTGTAATATCTTTATTTTTGCAACATGCATCTGTCACAACAGATGAAACTGTCTTTGTGAAAGCTACACTGATTCCTCTGCTTGCTGCATATCATCATCCAAGAATGAGATTATTAATGCATCATCTGTCCTTGAACTGACCCATCCATTACTGCAGAAAGTGCTTGCGTTCGGAGAAAGAGGTAACCTCACAGCATAGTGACAAACCCTGAAACCTCCTCTCATGCCTGCATTCAAACGTTATGCCTATCATTAATTCTTATTAAGTGACAGCTAAAGGGTCCGTTAGACACGCAGGGGATCATCATATCCCTGGTGTGTTTGCCTGTTTATCTCCAAAACCAAGAACATGCGAGAAACGTGAATAAGGGTAAACACATTATTTTCACGTTCTGCATGCCCGCATGCGCCACACGCTAAAGACGTGATGAATAAGTGCTTTCCTGGGCTTACGTGACGGTTACCGCAGTGAAAGGAAACGTGATCTATAAGGCCCTTGAAATTTCATGCCTCTTTGAAGTTTCCTAACGCAGGGCACTGGATTTGAAGAAGCCTCTTCATTCAAAGTTACATTGAGATAATAGCCGTTGAAAGCAATAACAGATGTTATGAGTCTTCATTAAAAGGCAATTTGTGCGAATTGCATCGTTAGCTGTACTCTGCAGGAACAAAGTGCTTGTTTCAGGACACAGAAAACTAGACGAACATACTTTCCCAGCATATATGAGACAAATGAGAGACATTTATCAGGATTGGGTAACATTTAGAAATTCTGCACTGGCTTCATTTCGAATCACGAATCACTGATGCTATTTTGCAGTTTCAAAAAACAATTGCGCCACTGACCAAAAAAAACAAGTCTAAAGTCAGTGGTTCATTATGCTATTTTAAGGGCGCATGCTTGACCATAATGTATAGCGTGCACAACGCGCACACACTTTGCTTATCTAATCTACACAGATGCAACAGTTATTTTTGCAAATCATAAATTGTTACAATAAAAAATATTAACACATGAGATAAGGGGAATCATAGTGGTGAGCATTGTGGTGATAGTTTTTATTTATTGTGTGGCTGCGTTAAAAAATTCTCATGCAAATAACGATTAAAATATTTTCATAAGTTTGTTGTGTGGCTGTATTACGTTTATTTTATGTAAATAATAATTCAATTGTTTTCATAAGAAACCTTAATGTATATGAACTTGATTTGTAAGTGTTCTTTGGGGTTGGACCTTGCTTGCGTTTCTTGAGTCCGTTTTCAAAGCCCCCAAACCCTTTCAGCCGTGAGGGTGGACGCAGATCTGTGTAGAGGCAGATGCACCTCCCGTTACACGGCGTGCCTGATTTATGCTGGCAAGCTTGGGATTCCCCCCGTCTCCTGACATCATTGTAGCGCTTGGCGCAACGATGGGGATGCCAGCTGATGAGACAATTGTGGCTATTTCCTCTCACGCCTGTTTAACCTACGCTGATTTGGGCGGGTTTCTCCCATCCCCATACAAAACAACTTCTCTGTCTTTGACTGCTCTTACAAGAACGTCGGTCTCCTCGGCTGTGAACCGCTCCTGGCGTGCGCCTGGTAAATCCGTCATAATAATAGCAACCCGCCATGGAACTTGCGCCCTTCGTTTAAAGGGAATGTTGGATGACGTTCTGATTGGTTTATTTGACGTTAAGCCCAAACCACACCTATGAATAATGAACCTACTTCAGACCAACCCCTTATTGATTTGCGCCTGGCGCAAGAGTTATTTCTCCCGCCAGGAAAATAGCAACAGCGCCCAAGATCCGCCCACAAACTCACTTGCGCATTGCGCTTCGCACTTGCGTTTCAGATCGTTAAAATAGGGCCCCTGGTGTTTTCCAAAACCATAGTTCAAAGGAACATTCGTAAGCTGCATTGCAAACTTGTGTGGATTAAAGGAAAGCTCTTCACCTGTCGTTAGAAGCATCGTTCCTTGTTATTATAATATGTAGACTTACGTTGATCTTGCTTTTGAACAAAATAAGCAAAAAAAAAAAAAAAAAAAACATGTAGTGCATTCTATATCAATGAATCTCAATATATATATATATATATATATATATATATATATATATATATATTTTATTTTAAAGGTAAACCGTATTAAAGCGCTGCATTAGAAAACTGTGCATGTGCCCATTACTACGAGCTTTGGGAGGAGTGACATAAGAGGGAACTTGGGCATAAATTAAATATCTTGAAAATAAACAACAGATAACTAAATCACGATAACAAAATCAGTCGTCCGGTGCAATATACGTTATTTACAGTAGTAATCTGACATTAAATTGATTTGCACAGATTAATTAGTACTTCACCTCACACGTGACATCATCAACTATGTTGGTAAACCAACATGGGTTAACTCTTTCCCCGCCATTGACGAGATATCTCGTCAATTAAGAGAAAACGCTTCCCCGCCAATGACGAGATTTTCCGTCTTTCCGCAATACCGCTATTATCTTTTTAAAACCGGAAGTATTGCCCTATGTCAAGCTGCTGAATGTCCGTGTCTGTTTTAAAGATCGCTCTGAATGGGATCTCTATGAAAAGTCCGTCACAAAAATGGAATTATTTTTGCTTTTTGCTCAAAATATGGTGTTTTTGCAAAAACCTACCCATATTCAAAAGCTGATTGCAAAAGAACCACTAAAGGTAGGATGAAACGTTTTTTTTTTTTTAAAGCAGAGGGTCTGTTCTTTCATTTGGTATATTGTATGTTTATTTATTTAAAGAAGAACATTTTCTGGAAGGCATTAAACTTTGGTGAAAATCATGAAAAACGCTGGCGCTGGCTGGCAACTTTTTTTAAAAACGCTGGCGGTGAAAGAGTTAAAAGACGAATGTGCAACAAAGTTACTATGCTTTTGGGAAACAGTCGTCGTTTTTCCTTAAAAGTTTTCCTGTACAGTGCAAAATCAATAATCCTACTTTTTGGGAAATCCCAATCTTAATAAAAAGTTTTGAACAACACAAAGTGGTGATTTGATCCAGAAATAAACTAGATTGGATTTTGCGATCCAATTGCTTCGAACAAACCATTTTGAAATTTGTATCTAATCCGATAGCCGAAATCCAAATGGATACTTTTTGAACAACTGCCCCCTGGAGCCATGTGGATTACTTTCATAAAGGATGGATGCACTTTTGGACCACCATGGACCATCATTATAAAAATTGTAAAGTAACTCAAATTGCTGAACTATTGCTTTAAGGCAATGTTTTAAATGGATGCGGAATAATTTATATTATATATTAATTTATATTATAATCATAACTTTCCGAGGTTATTGACAAGTTAATATATCTACATGATATCACGGAAGCAGAGGCGGTCTTACCATAGAGGCATAGGTAGGCGGCCGCCTGGGGCCCCCCACCAGCGGTCAAATTAGGGGGGCCCCCAACCAACCTAATAAATAGCCTACATAAATAAATAAAACCCTTATCATCACGAACACTTCAAAAGCATTGTAAATTGTATTAATATTCTTAAGAAATACGTTGAAACTTTGAAATAGTAGTTAAAATGTCCAGTTCATGTTCTGTCACCAAACACTTACACCCCCTTCTTTCACAATGAAATGGACTAGTCCATAACGGTGCGTGCTGCGGCGCGAAAGATAAACACAAAGTGACACGGGGACTGGGAAAGTACATGAACAGAGACTTAAAGACAAATATAAACGCGAAAATGGGGTTTGGTAAGTCAACCGGCTAGTAATAGCCCTACATTGATAACATTTATTTTGTGGTGAAGTAAATAATGTTACTACAGAAAAAAAACTAATGTAACCCTACAGGGCTCCAGACTGCGAGTAAATAGTCGCATTTTGCGAGTATTTTCCCTGCCTATGACTATTTTTTATTAAATGTCGCACTGGCTGGACTGTGAAATTTAAATACAATTATATTAATATAATGCGCAGGCGATTACGTCTGCGACGCATTCAGTCACTCTTCCTGTTGTTGCCCGCTCCCCCGCCTTTCTATCAGCTCAGGTGCATATCATCTCTCTAAACCCGTCTCTTTTGTCCACTTTCGACCGCTTCTGCCCTGATTGTTTTGAGGGGTGGTCTATGGAGACTGCGGGCGAGAGCCTCTGCTTTCGTTTTCGGGAGAAATGACGGGTTTAAAATAACGCGAACTAATATTACGTGATGTCAGAGTCCGGTGTTGTAATTTTTTTTGGCACAATTTTTATGTGTATGTAAGAGCTTTCTCTGATATTTCAGCGCAGTTGATGAAATAATCTCCCCACAACCTCCACACGCTCGCAAAATGACACTAATAAAAGAGGCGGAGATCAGCTGCTTTAGTTTAATCAATGAAAGCCTAAAAATAGCGCTGTACACTACGTATTCACGCTAGAAGTCAGAAAAAACGTAATACATTGTGCTCAGTACCTTAGATTATAAGTCCTGGCCAAATGATATCTTCAGAGTGCATGGAGACATTTTGTAGTGATTACAGCACAAGACTGTGATTTCTTTACTCAAGTCTGTGTTAAAGTAGCCTAAAGCTTTTACAACAAAGTAATAAAAAGTTGATTGTAAGTTTAATGGTTTACAATAAGGCAAATATATGTTAAAAATAATAAGTATGGTAAAGTAAAAAAAAAAATTTATGTTGTTAAAGTATACAATTATTTGTATTTGTAATTAAATTGTTAATGCATTAAACTTGTTTGGACTTAGGTTTTAATGAATTATTAATGCATTAAACATGTTTGGACTTAGTTTTAGTGTTTATTTTTTGTTTTTAAACCACCCAGTGACTGGTGCCACAAAATTGAGGCAAGTGCAACCTCTCTCAAATGTTAGTCTGGAGCCCTGCTGATGTTATGTTGGGGATGTTTTCGTCCACTATGGGGTGCTGTTGAGTCTTAATTTGGCCACAACTTTCAGCATATGGAATGATTTTTGGTGAAAAATCTTATGTTGACACATATTTTGGGAAAATGCTTTGAACATTTTTCAAAAACTCAACAATACACTGTGGTAAAATTCACAACCCTTTTGTTATGTTTGTGAAGAAAACATCAAAGAAAACATAGTTTTAATATAAAGTGATTGTAGACTGGATTTTTTTAAACCTTTTATTTGGGTATGTGGAAGATTAGTAACAACATTGGCTTTGATGCATTGCTAGTTTTTGTGCAGCATCAGATTTAAATTATTTCTCCCTCATTTACTGTTCGTGGCTGTTTTTGCCCCATTGACTTATTCTCTATTGGTTTGTGTAGTGCTGCACTTTGTGTGACCTCTGCTTTCCATCTTCATTTTGGAGTAAAAAATACCTTCGCCTAGGGCCCCCAATTTGCTAAATCCGCCACTGCACGGAAGTCGTGTTATAGTCAAACATTTTTTTATTAATTTATTTGTGTCCATGGCATGAAATTCAGCTTTTTTATGTGTCACTCGCACAAATTTCTATAAATACAGGCACAACTTTCGTTTTTGTGTCAATTTAAGTATTGTTTTCTATTTTAAATCATTGTCGCTAGGGGTTGGGGTTAGGATGTACTTTTATGTATTGGTTTCTTCATGTTTTTCTTCAGCTTTTAAAACTATTCTCGCCTGGAGTTGGGGTTTGGGTTAAGATGTCTAAAAATGTAACAAAAAGTGATTCTAACCCCAACCCCAAGCGACAATGGTAAGGAAATAGGAAAAAAACTATGAAAAAACAATACATAAATGAAACGAAAAAGACAGTCGTGAGTAACACCACAAACACCCACAGAAAAAAACTGAATTTCGTGGCATGGACACAAATAAATAAATCACATTTTTCGTGACTATAACACGACTTTCTGTGAGATCAGTCTGTAATATATATATATATTACATATATATATATATATATATATATATATATATATATATATATATATATATATATATATACACACACACATATATATATATATATATATACATATATACATATATATATATATATATATATATATATATATATATATTCCTATACTGTAAAAAATAAAAAGTTTATTATTACTAACAAACAAAACATATTTTTTAGGGGTTATCAATTAAAGTAATTTGTTTAAGGAGATCCACTTTTCTCTTTTTAAAGTGTAATTCAGTTCTGAATGGAGTACAACCCTGATATTTATTCCTTCCTTTCTTACAACCTTTAGAATCAACAGCTCACAATCTGTTAATTCCTCTGACAAATACAGGCTTAAAGAATTAGGGCGTATCAGATTAAAGATGAACTAAATTATTCTCACACATACGGAAAGAGAGAATCAATAATTGACCCGAATAAAGAATAGCCCAGATCCAAATACATTGCAACACATGCATAATCTTTATTTACTCTCAGGATAAATAAAATCAGCTGCCTCTCACACATAAAGGAGGATACATGTTAGTTCTGTTTGGCTAAGAACAGGAGTTAATGTTGTTAATATCATCATTTTTTTATATTTTAAGTGAATGAATTGCTCTGCATTAAAACAAGCATTTCATGTATTTTATGTGAAGATACAAGATTAGCCTTAGAAGTGTTTAAGTTTCCTGAAAAGCCAGCTACCCAAACATCCTTTAGGCACGTTTATGTAATATCTGTCCATTATTTAATGCAAAGATGAATAAAACATAAAAAAATAATTCAATGATCAGAGGCTTTAAAATGCCCCACTGGGGAATGATTTAATCTTCACTAAGTTTCTGTTAAAAGATTGCCATCAGCATTCAGGGACACAGGATTATATTTCTAAATAAATTCAAGAGATTTCAGATGTGTCTTTTTTACTTTATATTATTTATGCTAGGACTACATAATTAATTCATACCTATAATTCTGTATATTTTTAGCTATAGGCTAGACATTAAACATGCAGTTTATCTTGTGCATGAAATATCGTGGGCTACACTGCAGAGGCAGAAATATCATGAAGTGCCCTAAATCTGCTGCTATCATTTTACTTCTGTGCAAACCAGAGCTCAGCTTTCAATAAGACCCAAATCCTGATCTAAGCTGAATGTAACAGAGACAATTAAATGTATGTTGTAACCATTTAAGACTTCTATAGGTGTATAGACTGAATGCTAAGGAAGTTCATATGATTACATATCATCTTTGCAAAGTCAACAAAAAAGTTGTAGTAAAATCTGTTGTTATTTGTATGAACACCAATTATTATGCATTTATGCCTGTGAATCCCTATACAGCAGTTTAGCTACACCCTGTAGTGCATATGTCTCCAATTGAGTAAAAAGAGTCACATTTTGATCCCTGCTTTACAGACTTGTATGACATAACAGAAAAAAAACTAAATAACCAACCCACAATGTTCGTGAAGCCCAGCTTGATCACAAAACAAACTTTTTCTTTCCAGATAAAAATCTGACTGTGAAGCTAAAACACAGACTTTCAGTTAAGCGATTGTTTGTCTCGAGCCGTGATATGAGAAGCAGAAGAGTTTTATTTATTTCATTGTTTATTTTCAGCACCCATATACTGTAGGTGGGTGGACTTAGAAAGTTATGAGTCACTACACATGCACCCTTTATATTAACGTTGCACGGTTTTAATATTTATCTGTACTACTGTATATGATAAATACAGTATACTTTATGTGACCATAGTTTATGAGTTGAAAGGTATTATTCATTGTTTCGAGAGGTTTGGGAAACACTGCTGAAGATATAAGAGCTGCTCGTGTTTAATAAAGGTCTGCGAGTTCATACAGGGGCCAAATCCTCCGCCCTCGCAGCACATTACTGCCAAACCATTATTCCAAACAATATTCAGCATAGATTCAAAGTCTTCATTTCTAGCATTATGACTTTATAATGGCTTTTGGATATGGGCCGTTTCTGCTGTGTCCTGACATAGCATGACAATGACTTGTTTGAGTTATTTATGTAAAAGTATGCCCTTAAAGTCTCTATGAAATTAAAACAGACAGTTTTATCTTTTTTATGGAATATTGCAATGTTCATTAATAACAATTAATCACACTTATTATTTAAAAAATCATAAACTTTAAATTGAGATCTCAAAAAGGCGATCCTTCTCTGATGACATCAGCTAGACATCTTGGGCGGATCATTTGTAAACCCCGCCCCCTTGGTTCCATTTCTGAATGAAACGTCTACTATTCATGAATATCAGCTGACGTCACTCACATCTCAAACATGTCATCCTCCATTTTGAGTACCTGAAGTGGTCGCAAAAGAACTAGAAGCTATGCCTTCAATATGTTGTGAGCATCAAAATCGCTATATTTACAAAACTAAGAAGGCTCGACACAACATGATACTTTGCTCAAAGTATCACATGTGTCTCTACAAGTGAACTCGAGCATTGAGAACATTGTTTGTGAACACAGAGATAACTAAAAAGAAGGTTTTGAACAACTGACTTTGGTTGTTTCGGCATCCGCTCGTTGCCATCTTGCCAGTCAAGATGTATCGATCTCCGAATGCGATGTAAGGAGAGAGGAGAGTAAAGATTGATATCTCCTAAAGCATAGTTCCATAAAAATGCACGGATAATTCGTTTTGTCGCAAGTGAAAAACAATCCTGTATTACCTTATCGTTGAAAAAGGAGCCTCATATGAGATTCATTCATTCGCATTCGGAAATCTATTCTTTGTGTCTGGCAAAACAGCGAGCGGGCACCATAAAAGCCAAAGTCAGTTGTTCAAAACCTTTCTTTTTAGTAAACTCTGTGTACACAAACAATGTTCTCAATGCTCGCGTTCATGTGTAGAGATCCAGGTGATACTTCGAGCAAAGTTTCATGTTGTGTCGAGCCTTCTTAGTGTTGTAAAAATAGTGGTAGTTCGGTAACAGCGGACAGCAGCTGGAAGAACGCATCAGGGATCGAGTAGGCATCACACCTTAACCAAGATATTTTTTTTAAAGTAGCGTTTCTTTCATGACAGTCGAGGTGTGAAGTCTTTCGTAGCTATTTCCCATATCCGTAAAAATCATAGACAGTAAAAGATTAGAAATCTGTAAATCGTAGCAAGCTAGCCAATGCTTGTCAGTAGCCTACTGGTACTCGGTAGGTACTCAAGATGGTGGCAGGCAACTGGAATGACGTAAGAGGTCACATGACTGATATTCATCAATATCTAATCAATATACAGTGGAATACACAAACCACGCCGACTATGTTCTATATCTGCAGGTGAAAATGTGAAAGAAGTGAACCAGACTAAAATTGACTAAAATGTCCCTGCAATCTTCATGGGGTTTTATCTGTTATAGAGAAAATAAGAAAATAACTTTTCCTACTCTTTTCTTTTTGGTCCTTGTGTGTATATTTTGGTAATAAAATTAGAATCCCTGTGTCTGCATATGAAGAGACAGAAGTGAATGTGTTGTGAGTGGGAGTTATTTTTTCAGGCAAACATTGTTAGTCGGCCCACACGGTCCGATTCCTGTAAATGTTTTCCATTCTGAAGGCAAAGGAACGCAGAAGGACATAATTGTATAGCGTTATGTCCTTGAATGAAGGGAAATCTTCTGTCTGGAGACTACAGGAGAAAAACAACACAAGATGTTTCAAAACATGTTTTAACATCCAGAAGTAGATAGAAGTAGAAACAAAAATTAGACAAGTGTCACAGTCGCTTCTTTTTGGACATTTGGAAATTATGCAATACCAAATCATTTGCAAGATTTGGCTGTACGTTTTAAAATAATATCTAATGCCAGCAACACCAATCCTAGTATTGGGAAATATAACTATATATTTGTGATGATTTTGCGGGCAATATAAAATTAAATGGTGAGTACTGCAGTAAGGTTAATAGTTAATAGACAAAAAAGGTGAAAGATATTTAAAGTGTCCATAACACACGCTGTTTCTGTGTATCTGATATTAATCTGGAATACCTATAGAGTAGTATTACATCCTTCATATCTCCAAAGAGTCTTTTAGTTTTATCACATTTATAAAAGACTAAAAGATTAGCTTTGGCGTTTCTTTCCGATAACGTACAAAAAAATCGGAAGGAGGAGTTACGAACCGCGGGAGGAGCGAGTCACGAGTCAACACTTTATACAACACTGACTGAATTACTTATGATTCAATACACGTTCATGTCGTTTATATAATATGCACTTACGGGTTCATCAACCCCAGCTTGATCACAAAACAAACTCCTTCTTTCCAGATAAAAATCTGACTCTGAAGCTAAGACACTGACTTCTAGTTTTACTTTTGAGTCGTGCTATCAGAAGCAGAAGCATATTTATTTATTTCATTGTTTATTTTCAGCACCTGTATAGGTGGGTGGATTGAATTGGCTGTTAAAGCTCACACACGGTGTTTAAAACCTCCAGCTTTAGCATCTACAGCGACATCATGGCTTTCAATCGCTGCCACAGGCGTGCCGGTGCCAAGACATGGAGAACTCTTGTCAGCTCCGCACGTGTTGTCTGTTTTCCCAACATGCCAGATCGTGAGTCAATCCGTCGGACGAGGTGTTGGCAGAAATATGGCACATCGCATCTGCACCGAACTGCCTCTCGTACCTCACTGCAGACCTGACTGTACCTCCAAATTGGCACCTATGAAACTTTAATGGTTGTCTGTGACTGCACAGTGAATAATTGAACGAGGAAAAACCTGATTCGCTCCTGGATAAAGAAGCCTGCAGTAAACCTTAGTGTAAAGACAGGTAAAAATAAGGAAAGAAACAGTATTATCATGTTTGACAAAAATGCCAATTTGAAAGCCAGGATGCTCAGATCAACGTTTTCGTGATTCTCAATGGATTTTCCTTACAATCCAAAAGTATTTTCATACTGTTAAACATCACCAAAATGATCTACACAAAAATTGCTTGGTTATTTTCAGCCATTTGTTAAAGGATTAGTCAATTTTCTTAAAAAAAAAAAAAAATCCAGATAATTTACGCACCACCATGTCATCCAAAATAATTTTGGATCGAGAAGAAATTATGTTTTTGAGGAAAACATTTCAGGATTTTTCTCATTTTAATGGACTTTAATGGACCCCAACACGTAATAGTTTTAATGCAGTTTAAAATTGCAGTTTCTCTAAACTCTAAACGATCTCAAACGAGGCATAAGGGTCTTATCTAGCAAAACGATTGTCATTTTTGCAAGAAAAAAAATCACTTTTAAACCACAACTTCTCATCTTCCTCCGGTCCTGTGATGCTCCAGCGAAACCTCACGTAATTGCATAGTGACGTAGAAAGGTCACGTGTTACATATATAAAACGCACATTTGCGGACCATTAAACAATAAACTGACACAAAGACAAATTTGTTTCATTCCACATACAACAACGTCAGAACGGCCCTCTTTCTCCACACTTGTAAACAGTGGGGTGTAGTTTCGCATACATCATGTGTGACCTCTTGATATGATGACGTATTAAGTGAAGTTGCGCTGGCGCGTCACAGGACCGGAGTGCAAAAATGCATATTTTTTATTTTTCTTGCCAAAAATGACAATCGTCTCGCTAGATAAGACCCTTCCGCCTCATTTGAGTCCTTTGAAACTGCAATTTTAAACTGCATTAAAACTGTTAAGTGTTGGGGTCCATTAAAGTCCATTAAAATGAGAAAAATCCTGGAACGTTTTCCTCAAAAAACATAATTTCTTCTCGACTGAACAAAGAAAAACATCAACATTTTGGATGACATAGTGGTGAGTAAATTATCTGGATTTTTTTTAAGAATATGTACTAATCCTTTAATATTTAAAACAACCCAGCATAGGTAAAATTTCAACCCAGCATGTTGGTTTCAACCCCTTTTGACCCTATGTGGGTATCTTTTTAATGTTAGATACAAAAAGTCTCCTCTTCATAAAGCAAATTATTTAGGATGATGCTATAGTCTAGCGTGGCCACAGAAGGTCTGAGAACCATGGCAGCTTTGAATGGCCAAGGATTGCCAAGAGGCCATATAAAGCAACCAATCATGTTTCGTTTTGTGCCATGTCATGTTTAGGGGCTTGGAGTTATCACCACAATATCAGACCCGTGTGGAACCATCATTCATGAAGGTCTCTAGAGTTTATAACAGCAATAGCAAACACTTTAAAATACCTTGCATACTTTTGAACATGCAGTGTTTATTCGATCTTGATGAAGCATATTGTTAGAGATGTAAAGCTTTTTTCTTCGATCAGACGGCTTTGTGTTGTTTCCGGGCGGACCGTTAAGACTGTGACACACACATCTCCTGGAAATCCTGTATAATTCAACCAATCAGAGAATGACTTCAAAATCCGCTGAAGTGTTTCCAGAAAGGTCTTCCATATGCATCAGACCTTCAGCTAATGGTTCATTGCTGAGACTATATAGGGTGATGCTATCCACATAAACTTTCTTATCCTTTAAACTCTTACTTTATGAGACAAAGTTGATACCTCAATGATAACCAAGAGCTGAGTTAAGTCTCTTGAGCTATGAAACCTCTGAGCAATAACATTTTCTTTTGGGTGAGAGAGGAAACTCTGCAGCCGTTGGGTGTATAAGACCTTCACATCAGGCCAGTAACTATCAAAGGTATTTAAGTTAAATTGCAGCTTTCTTTTTTCCATGAGTAGAAGAGCTTAAAGGGACACTCCACTTTTTTTGACAATTGGCTTATTTTCCAGCTCCCCTGGAGTAAACATTTGATTTTTACAGTTTTGGAATCCATTCAGCTGATCTCCGGGTCTGGCGGTAAACACTTTTAGCATACTCCATTGAATCTGATTAGACCATTAGCATCGCGCAAAAAAATAACTAAAGAGTTTCTATATTTTTCCTATTTTAAACTTGACTCTTCCATAGTTACATCCTGTACTTATGCAGGGTTCACACCAGACGCGGTAGAGGCGACAAGTGCAAGTGATTTACATGTTAATTTGTGTTTCCGCGGAAAACGCGCAAGTTGAAAAATCTGAACTTCGGTGGATTTCCACGCCGCGTTAACCAATCAGGACCTTGCTGTAGTAGTGACGTGATTACAGGAAGCGAGCGGAGTGGCGGAGTCTCAGCAGAGTCGTAAAAGCCCCTCCCATGACGCAAATTTCATCGTGAATGTCTCGAATTACTAGAATTTAACGCGTGGCTTTCACGCCGCATCTACCACAGTTAGTGGGAATGCACCATAAGACTGACGGAAAATTAATAGTTGTGATTTTCTAGGCAGAAATGGCTAGAAACTATACTCTTAAACTGGTGTAGGATTAAAAATATAGGAATTTATTACTTCGTCACAACTTGTCACAACCCCCATTTCCCTACTGTACCATCTGCATTCCTGTGCTTACAAAGACTATTGTTACAGATGTTTGTTCAATACAGTGGGGGTTAAAGGTGTGGTCTTCTGATTGGTCAGTTTGAATGTATCATGTTAGGTTTGGTCACATGGTCAAGGGATAGAGAATAAAGGTCTTGGTTTTCATGAACTCAGGGCTTTTGCCTTTTGGCATTTGGCATTTGCTTTCTGCCCTCTGCTTTTCTTCTTCACCTGAGTTCTTGGGTTTAGGCCTTTAGGCCAAGATTCCAGTTCTTAATGGTGATTCTCTTTCTTCTAAACTTTATTTCTTTCTCTGTTCTCTATCTTAGCAGGTAATATCTCACATACATTGGAAACAGTTAATTGTTTGTATTAAGTACCATTTCATGCATTTATAGTGTAACCATTTCAATTGTAACTTTAAGTCAGTGCTGTTATTAAACCTTTTCATTTACAAATCTGTTGTTTAGTTTTGATTTAGTGTTAATACTTAAATGCTCCATATTGCAATTCAATATATTTATATTCTAGCAATGCTCTCCCACATATTTTGCTATTATAACTGCACTTATTTCCGTCGTTGGTATATGTTGCAGAAGGGTGAAAATTTACCAGAAAAACACAGTTTTATAATATCTTGCTGTTAACATTTCTCAGTCATTTCGGCGTTCCTACAGACTGAACCACTGTAGTGAATCCACCCTTACACTGGCATAATAATAATGAAGGACTTTGCTGCCATAACATGGCTGCAGGAGGCGCGATGATATTACACAGTGCCCTAAAAGTCCCCTGCTATTGAAAGTTACTAAAGGGACTATTTTCGGCTGCTGCGTAATATCATTGCGCTTCCTGGAGCCATGTTACAGCAACAAAGCTATTGATGTAACTACAGAAGAGTCAAGTTTTAAATAGGAAAAATATTTAAACCCTTTGGTTATTTTTGAGTGCGATGCTAATGGTCTAATCGGATTCAATGGATTATGCTAAGCTACGCTAAAAGTGGTAGCGCCAGACCCAGAGATCAGCTGGATGGATTCCAAAATGGTAAAAATCAAGAGTGTCCCTTTAAGGGTTCGATGAGTAACTCCAAGCTGTTAAACCATCACAAACAGCTCAGCCCAAAACATGACAAAGAAAAAAGTTATGACGCATTTAGCTTTGATTAACTGTTTCAACAGCTTCATGTTCGCCTCTATTTTAATGAACTGGGAAAGCAGTGACACAGCGTTATAATCAGGGACGTGCACAGGGGGGTTGCTCAGGTTGCCCGGGCAACTGCCCATATGCCCTTCTCGACTCAAGTTGCCCTTCCGAGGTGGAATTTTTTTTTTTAACTTTTACTTCGTTTACACTATGCAGCGTTCCTTCGTTACTGTATTTTAATTAATTACGAAATTTGTATTTTATTTTTAAATTGCTATCTTGTGTTTCTGGCGCATTCGCGAATTAATGACTCGTTTGAGTCGATTCCTTACAAAGTTTTGCAAAAAAACGAGTCTTTTGAATCGATTCTTTACAAAGCGAATGGGCCAAACGTTTAAATTGGTTCGCGAATCAGTTTGAATGAATTGTTCAGATCGCTGCAAAAACGGAATCGTCCGAAGCTGTTTTACTCGTAACCTATGTAGAAACACGCAGAATATAACTATTTTTGGGTGACGTGGAAATGAATTTACCAATCTTTTAACTAAAAGCAAAACTTCACACATGTACCCACGCGACCTGTTCGTCGTCAGACACAGTTAAACGCGTGCAACCTCCAGAAGCATTGTAGCACAGATTGAAGAAAATCCATCGATGATTGACATCTGATTCGCTGTATACTGTACTGTATGATGTAAGTGATTCTCACCAGGGACGTGCACAGGAATTTTTAGGGGCAGTTGCTCTGACCTAAATAAAGGGCACCCCCCCCCCCCTAAATATTTTTTTAAACACGGCCTATATGAAGGATTGAGAATAACAGGGTCTTTATTAAAATCAGCATGCCTAATGCCCACCAAAAAAATTGTAGCCTAGGCTGCTTGTCTGCAAGCTGTAGCTAGCTGCTATCTGTCTGATTATTTAGGCTTAAACGTGGCAAACTCAGCCTAGATTCATGAAGATTTTAACAGAGGTGGAAAGAGTAGCCAAAAACTTTACTCAAGTAAAAGTACAAGTAACTAAATAAATAATTACTCAAGTGGAAGTAAAAAGTATGCAATGAAAATAATACTCAAATAGCGAGTTACTAGTTACTCATGAAAAAATAAATCTAGATATACACGCGCAAACACACACACACACACACACACACACACACACACACACACACACACACACACACACAATACAGTGCCCTCCATAAGTATCAGAACTGTAAAGACAAGATTTTTCTGTTTGCTGTGGAGACCAGAAATTGGTAAGATAAGTATCAGTATGTCAGAAGTTTAGAATGTCACATTTTATTAACCTTTGTTTATGTTTCAACACATACATGCTTTAACAACAAAGAACAACAGCATTAAATGCTGACTTATGTATGTTGTACACAAATGCACATACGTGAATCAAACTGATCCTACACATTTTATGTTTTTCATGTGTAAACAATCAGGACACAGCTAAGTGACCATTAAAAAAAAAAATATGACAGATTCTGTACTTTTGTCTCATGTTCATCTTTTAATGTTTAGACATTTCTTGACTCCACAACAAACAGAAGAATGCTTATGAAGGGCACTTCTACAGTAAACTGCAACATACACAAACAGTACAGAAAAAAGAATACAAACACAGATTAGACAAGCATTTCAAATTAACAAATTAACTCTAGTATCAATGTTGATGTAGCTTATATCTGAAATATCAGACAAGTAAGCTGACAACAGTTTTGCATATGTATAAAGTTAGAAATCTCCTAAGATGGTCTGAGGACATTGACAGTTTACACTTACATAAAAATGATTTTAGAAAAAACTCATGTTTTCTTACGTTGTCATTTCACGTGTGTTTTGTGAGAATCACTTACATCATACAGTACAGTATACAGCGAATCAGATGTCAATCATCGATGGATTTTCTTCAATCTGTGCTACAATGCTTCTGGAGGTTGCACGCGTTTAACTGTGTCTGACGACGAACAGGTCGCGTGGGTACATGTGTGAAGTTTTGCTTTTAGTTAAAAGATTGGTAAATTCATTTCCACGTCACCCAAAAATAGTTATATTCTGCGTGTTTCTACATAGGTTACGAGTAAAACAGCTTCGGACGATTCCGTTTTTGCAGCGATCTGAACAATTCATTCAAACTGATTCGCGAACCAATTTAAACGTTTGGCCCATTCGCTTTGTAAAGAATCGATTCAAAAGACTCGTTTTTTTGCAAAACTTTGTAAGGAATCGACTCAAACGAGTCATTAATTCGCGAATGCGCCAGAAACACAAGATAGCAATTTAAAAATAAAATACAAATTTCGTAATTAATTAAAATACAGTAACGAAGGAACGCTGCATAGTGTAAACGAAGTAAAAGTTAAAAAAAAAAATTCCACCTCGGAAGGGCAACTTGAGTCGAGAAGGGCATATGGGCAGTTGCCCGGGCAACCTGAGCAACCCCCCTGTGCACGTCCCTGATTCTCACAAAACACACGTGAAATGACAACGTAAGAAAACATGAGTTTTTTCTAAAATCATTTTTATGTAAGTGTAAACTGTCAATGTCCTCAGACCATCTTAGGAGATTTCTAACTTTATACATATGCAAAACTGTTGTCAGCTTACTTGTCTGATATTTCAGATATAAGCTACATCAACATTGATACTAGAGTTAATTTGTTAATTTGAAATGCTTGTCTAATCTGTGTTTGTATTCTTTTTTCTGTACTGTTTGTGTATGTTGCAGTTTACTGTAGAAGTGCCCTTCATAAGCATTCTTCTGTTTGTTGTGGAGTCAAGAAATGTCTAAACATTAAAAGATGAACATGAGACAAAAGTACAGAATCTGTCATATTTTTTTTTTTAATGGTCACTTAGCTGTGTCCTGATTGTTTACACATGAAAAACATAAAATGTGTAGGATCAGTTTGATTCACGTATGTGCATTTGTGTACAACATACATAAGTCAGCATTTAATGCTGTTGTTCTTTGTTGTTAAAGCATGTATGTGTTGAAACATAAACAAAGGTTAATAAAATGTGACATTCTAAACTTCTGACATACTGATACTTATCTTACCAATTTCTGGTCTCCACAGCAAACAGAAAAATCTTGTCTTTACAGTTCTGATACTTATGGAGGGCACTGTATTGTGTGTGTGTGTGTGTGTGTGTGTGTGTGTGTGTGTGTGTGTGTGTTTGCGCGTGTATATCTAGATTTATTTTTTCATGAGTAACTAGTAACTCGCTATTTGAGTATTATTTTCATTGCATACTTTTTACTTCCACTTGAGTAATTATTTATTTAGTTACTTGTACTTTTACTTGAGTAAAGTTTTTGGCTACTCTTTCCACCTCTGTTAAAATCTTCATGAATCTAGGCTGAGTTTGCCACGTTTAAGCCTAAATAATCAGACAGATAGCAGCTAGCTACAGCTTGCAGACAAGCAGCCTAGGCTACAATTTTTTTGGTGGGCATTAGGCATGCTGATTTTAATAAAGACCCTGTTATTCTCAATCCTTCATATAGGCCGTGTTTAAAAAAATATTTAGGGGGGGGGGGTGCCCTTTATTTAGGTCAGAGCAACTGCCCCTAAAAATTCCTGTGCACGTCCCTGGTTATAATATTCATGAGACTCCAGTCCTCATTATAAAGACAAGATTTGCCTTTAACCTTGACATGTGTTTTCTCTGGCTACAATAACAGTGCAGACTCTAAAAAAACTTTTAATAACTTTAAGTCATTTACTGGTGAGTATTACTTCAATTCTGTGTCAATACAAACAAATGGCAAAGTCTTTTTTTAAGAATCACCTTTTAAAGGCTCTATTTAAAATAAAGTTTTATAATTATTATTAGAAAAATTGAGTCATGTAAAACGTATTTACACTGTACAGCACATTTATACAGCATTGCATTGTTTCAAAGCAGCATTACGTGAGGCTTCAGTAATCTTGCGTCTTTTAAAGGGGTCTTGGCATGAAAATTTGACTTTTTTATGTTTAAGTGCGATTGGGTCCTAAGTGCTTCTATCAACCTAGAAAATGTGAAAAAGATCAAACCAGTGACTTAGTTTTGGTAAACCATTCTCTATAAGCACATAATAAAATAAGTATTTGAAAATTTGCTCTCCTTATGATGTCATAAGGAGCTCTTATTATAATAATTCCACCCCTTAATCTGCCCTATCCAACCACAGCACTGCCATTTAGTGCAGAGAGAAAGAGAGAGAGAAAAATTATTTACAGCACAATTGAGTTTAAATTTAAACATACCACCATCATTGTGATCAGTGTTTGCACTTCATCCGCTCATTTGCATTTTAAAGGACACACCCAAAACGACACATTTTTGCACACATCTACAAAGTGGCAGTTTTAACATGTATAATAAATTATCTATATGGTATTTTGAGCTAAAACTTCACATATGTGTTCTGGGGACACCAAAGATTTATATGATATCTTAAAAAAGTCTTGTGACATGGCCCCTTTAAAAAGAAAAAACACCCTCCAAAACCAAATTATTTAAGCAATGCTATCCAAATGAATTCAAATGCATAAATGTAGACATACCCACATTCATTTTAATAGTTTTGTTTACTATGAAGATTTAACTTAAGCACATAACTTGATGGTGTCTGTTGAGCCATATCTAAATACCAGAAAAATATGAACACACGGAGGATCTTCTGACTTGAGTCAAAGTGAATCATGAAATTGAGAAGTAAATGAATAAGAAGTGCTCTACTTGAATTTGTAGATCCTTATGGAAAAACAAATACATTTACATTTTAAACCATCATAATGGTGAAGTCATACAACAAGAAATATTTATATAAACTCACACATTATAACTCGAACATCCAGATCTTCTTTTCATCTTTATCTGTGTGTTGTGTGGACTTTGCCCTTTCAGCCCAGATATTGTGGGAGCTTTGATGTGTTGTGCTGAGCATCCAGCTTTGATTTTCCAGCATCTTTCTCTCGTTCTCACCTGAAACTTCCTTCACCTTTTCTCCTAATGTATAATAACCATCAACAGAAGACACACTTTTGACCGCCATATGAGGACAAAAGAAAAAACATAAAAACTCTTCTGCTCTTCAGGCTGTATTTCAAGAGATGACATTTATTGTGACATTTTTGTTTTATGAAGGATTAATAACCCCACCGCTATCCACTGTTCTCCTCTCACGGAAAGGTTAAAAGATTTTCTTTGCTGTGAAATAGTTTTATCTAATCTTAAAGTGTAACACTGGCTAGTTCATACCTTTATATGTTAGACATCAACCACTTAAACCTCTGATAAACATGTACAGTATGAATAATGCCATTTATCCGAGTCTGACGCAATGTGGCTCAGACGCGCTCATACACTCAACGCTTTTTAAGATCATTAGTCATTCAGCACAATGCCAGAACAGCTAAATGTTTTGTTGTTGATCCTCTGTCAGAAATATTTCTATTAATGTCAGCACAGTCCTGTTCAATACAGTAACCTGATCTGTATCTGACTGCGGTTCGGTGGATTAAATCTCGTTTCATAAGTACAGTGGAGTCCAAACGTCTGACCATGTTAAAAATCTTAAATGCAGATAAAATGAAGAAATTTCTAAATATATGCAAATTGGACACTTTGTTAATTCCTTTGAACAAAAGGTCAGATTTGCTTGCTTTCATTGGAGAACATGATATGATCTTTCAAACATTTCTCCTCAAATCATGGATCATTAGTCTTTTCACAAATTTGGTTTCATAAGAGCAATAAGACACCAAAAAGCAAGTCTAAAATCATACTTTTTTGCTGACAAGATGCTACAGTTACTATTTTTATGATTTTTAATAAAAAAAAATTAATTTGGACCAAAAACCCAGTAAAAAGGATTCATTTTTTGAAATCTGAATAAATAAGCTTTTCACTGATGTACTGGTATGGTGTATTATGATAGGACATTTTTTGGCCAATATACAACTATTGGAAAATCGAGAAAATCTGAGGGTGGAAAAAAACTAAATACACTTTAAAAAAAAAAAAAAAAAATATATATATATATACCTTGCTACTTATGGTTTTGTGTTCCAGGGTCACATTTATTTATAAACCGAGGGCTTGGAACCAGAGGTGGCATTTGACAAACTTTACAGGTGAGCCAAAAAAAATTTTGACCACATTTCAATCAACTGTATTTATTAACCTTCAACCGCAACATTGCAAACACATACATACTTATATGGGTAAGTTCTTAAGTGAACATATTATGGCTTATTAACACAATGAACATACGCCCCTCTGGTTCCAAACAATGCTCAAACTTTTGTGTTAGGTCTTTGTTGTTTTGCTGCTTTATTCAGTACAGGTTGATTTCTGATGCGTCTTTTTGGCACAACTATAGAGCTCATCAAGACATTTAATTTTATATATAGAACTCATTTTCGCCCAAAATGCCAATTACTCCCCTCTAGTTCCAGGCCCTCGAAATGTAGTAAGTGAAAAATGTATTTATTGTCTAATAACTTACAGAAAAGGCATTAGAAATATAAGATTATCACAAATAAAACTTTGTTAAAGGTGTAGTGAATAAAAAATGTATGAAATACATAATGCATCACAAGGGTTATTCATAATATATTCAGAACTATATATCTATTTACAAAATACATTTTGACTGGTACACTGCAAAAAATGATTTTCAAGAAAAAAATTATCAGTATTTTTGTCTTGTTTTCAGTAAAAATATCAAACAATTCTTAAATTAAGATGCTTTTTCTTGATTAGCAAAACGACAATAAGTCTAGTTTTTTCCAAAAATATCAAATTTAAGTGATTTTGTGGATAAAACAAGCAAAAAAATCTGCCAATGGGGTAAGCACATTTGTCTTGAATTTAGTGTTTAAGAAAAATGTTCAAGATTTTTTTGCTTACATGATTGGCAGATTGGTTTGCTTGTTTTATGCACAAAATAACTTAAATTTGATATTTTTGGTCTATAAACTAGACTTATTTTCTTGGGTCATTTTGCTCATCAAGAGAAAGCATCTAAATTTAAGAATTTTTAGATATTTTTACTTAAAACAAGACAAAAATACTAAGATTTTTTTTCTTGAAAATCATTTTTTGTAGTGTAATTTCTAATACAAAATGATAATATTTAAATATATATCACAGGTTAAATAGTGTCCCGAATGACATACTATACACTTACAAATATGCACTGTGTACTTTACCATCTACTGTATGAATTTTAGAAGAGTAGTGTTGTCCCAAATGGAATATTTTTTGTCCCAAATTTGAAATATAAATTTTTACTAAACTGAACCTTAGCAACTGGAGGAGACCGACTGGAGGAAGATAATATTCCTGAAGTTAGTCATTTATTTTCATAGTCATTTATATTTGCTGTCATGTAATATTTTTATTACACATCACGCGGGTACGTTTCACGGGTCCGCGTATGTATTGTTTACAAATGAGGACGCGTTAGTCCCGCGGCGTGTATTTCTCTACATGTCGTGCAGTTTAGACATGGTAGTTACATTCGCTATTATGTTATCATGATAGTAAGGATGCACTACAGGATATTTTAAGTGTGTGCTGTAATATGATTCCATACATTGCGCTATTGTTTGCACGTGACGCGATGCCAGTCAGTTTATACGCGTTTACAGAAACACACGCATTAAAACATTGTTAAAATCAAAAGCTAGACAATTATTCGATGGTAGGGATGGGCATAATTAATCGACGATCGATAATTGATTGTTAAGAATTTCGTCGATCACGTTAATTTGTTATCAATTAATTGAATGCATTTTTTTTATCAAACCCCTGTTTCACAAATACTGCGTATGCGTTTGCCTATGTGTGCGGCGAATCCGTCAAGCACCCATCACTGCATGAAAAGAGCTGTATACGGACAAATACGGAATGGGAAATCCCTGCTAAACTTTAGGTTTGCCAGATTTTTGAGGCAGAGTGCTTGGAAAGGTAATACACCAAAGTAAACCCGTGAAACATCCAGAAACCTTACGTTTGTGGATGTATGTAGGAACTGGTGGAAGTTTCCAGGAATCCTTACAGCTGGTTGTGAGGAGCGGTGGGTGTGAGGTGCACTGTAAAAAAAAACCCCGTAAAAAAACGGTAAAAAGTCTGGCAGCAAAGTTGCCAAACACTTACCCTCAAATTACAGTGAAAAACCTTAAATTATTTTACGGGAAAATGTTGTTTTTTGAAAACGGATATTTACCGTAAACATTTTCTGTATTTTTACAGTCAACCTGCTGTAGAAAGAATAAAAAATTTCATAAAATAAATCTCCATTGAATGTTAAACGAAAGTATAAATCTGTATAAAAACTTTTAAAAATTGCAGAAATACCTTAAAATTACATAATTAAAACAAAGATTTCTGTTTTAATACAGTATTATTTAGTATATATTTAAGGTAATACAATTTATCTACGAGAACTCCTTGTCAAAGTAAAGACTTTTCCATTTAAAACACACAAAAAATTTAGTATAATTACCTTCAGATACGCTAATTTAAAGCCTAATACCAGTATATTGATCGACTTAAACTTTTATTTTATGTCATTATTCAATCTATTTACAGTAAATTCCTGTTAAATATTGGGTTTATCCTGTACAAAAAAATAAGATCTTGTGATATTACGTTTCATAAACATATTTTTAATAGTTATTTATTTATAAAAACATTATTTGACAGTAATTATAGACACATCTAAACTAAATTTAAAATTTTTACCATTAATGTATGCAGGTTTACATTATATAAACATTATTTGACATTAATTATAGACACATCTAAACTAAATTTACAAGCTTTTACCATTAATGTATGCAGGTTTACATTATATAAACATTATTTGACAGTAATAACAAGCAACTCTTCAATATATCTACATGTTTGTACCATTTAAATACTGGGGGGTTTACTTTATATAAAGATTTTTTGGCAGTAATAACAAGCAACTCTCCAATATTTCTACATATTTGTTACCTTTAATGTATGGGGGCTTTACCTTATAAAAAAAATTTTATTATGGTAATTATAAGCAACTTCCCAATATATCTACATACGTTTACCATTAATTTATGGGGGTTTACCTTATATAACCAATACTTGACATTAATTACAAAAACATCTCCAATAAATTTACATTTTTTTTACCATCAATGTATGAGGTATACTTTATATAAACATTGCTTTATACTAATAAAACTTTATATCAACATGACATTTACTCAATGCATGGGTTCACTTTATATAAACATAAATGGACAGTAATTACAAGCAATTCTCCCATATATGTAAAAATACACATGTTTATTTTATGTAAACAATATTTGATAGCAATTACAAGCAACTGCCCTATATATATATATATATATATATATATATATATATATATATATATATATATATATATATATATATATATATATATATATATATATATATATATATATATATATATATATATATATATATATATATATATATATATATATATATACACACACACATATACTTTTTCCATTACATCATGGGGTTTACTTTATAAGCCAGTGGTTCTCAAACTTTTTCAGCGTGCGGCCCCCCTTTGTGTACGGTGCATTCCTTCGCGCCCCCCCCAAAGAAAATTTATGACAAAAAACTGTTCTAAAACTTCACATTTTAATTAAACAAAACATTAAATTATACAAAGTAGTGCTACCTTTTTTTGGTTTAATTTAGTGATGCACCGATACCACTTTTTTGGAATACAAGTACGAGTACAAGTACTTGCATTTCAGTACTTGCCGATACCGATACAGAGTACTTCATAAAAAAACATGATTTAAATGTACAGGTAACAGCTTTAGTTATATAATTTAACAAAAAAACAAAGGACTAGTTTTCCAGTTTGTTGTAAACTCTGCCTCTTTGGACAACACGAGGCATTAACTCCTTACACGCTGCTCAAGCATAGACATTTCTCAGACCGTGGTATCGATTACAGGTATCGGGGGACTTTTAACGAGTACGAGTACTTTAGAAAATGTGGTATCAAGGCCGATACCCGATACCAGTATCGGTATCGGTGCATCCCTAGTTTAATTTCCCAGAATTCATTAGAATTTAATGTATTTTATAAAATGTCATAAAACTGGAGCCCCCCTGGCACCATCTCGCGGCCCCGGACCCCAGTTTGAGAACCACTGTTATAAGCAACTCCGATATATACAGACCTTTCTTATAAGTGCATGGGACTAACCTTATATGAATATAATTTGACAGTAATAACAAGCAACTCCAATATATCTACAGACTTTTCTTAATAGTACATGGGATTTACTTAATATAAACATTATTTGACAGTAATTGCAACCAACATTCCAGTTTATGTCCACACATTCTGTATTAGTATATTGTGTTTTAAATGTACAAAAAACAAACAGAAGGTCTATGTTAAGTGCATTTGCATCAACAACTTTTTCACCAAATACATACATACATAAATACATACTTCTGATATTTTACAGCAATGTCCTTTCCATTCACTGCATATCCCCATTTGAGATGTACATTTCCACTCAAAAGAAAAGTGTTCATTTTAATGTTAAGTGCATTCATTTGGTGCACTTTAAAAGCAAAATAAATAAGCTATGGCTCTATGAAGAATGTTACCCTATTGTTAATAATTTTGGGCCCTATGCACACTATTCCTACACCCCATGACGATTTGCGCGAATTATGGGTGCGACTTCTGGCGTGTAGTATCAGTAAACCAACGTTTTCCATGATGATTACGGTCATAAGCAGCAAAACAAAGGCGCTCTAAGGGAATTGAAGCGTTTTAGACCATAAAACATTTTTTGTTACATACCGGAAACATCTCCTCACTATCTGCTTGCTGCCTGTCCGTTGATCAAACTGTAAAAAAACGCGATCTCTGTAGACAGCCTAGACTTCACAAACGGCAATATCAACAAGTGGCCAAACCTAGCATCACAAAACAAAACAAAGTATTCCAGCCAATAAACGACAAAGGATTTGGGGGTGGGGGTTGGGCGCGTTCATGAAAGCACGGAAGGGAGGGGGAGGAGTTAGCTACGCTCCGTCTGTTTGAAAACAGTTTCAAACGTCAACAATAACTAACGTCTCGCAGATTCGCTTAGAGAGCCTTTAAACATGTGGGAACACAGCTTGTTACACCTCAAACAGAATAATGTTGTTATCCACATTATTTTCAAACGCGGGAGTAAGAGATGTGACGTATTTCCCTTCTTTGTGCGGGAGCTCAGTTTTAATGGCCAGCCAGTAGAAAACAGTGTGTTGGGAGCACGCATAAAACATGATTAAAACGGTTATGGTAAATATTTACTACACCAGCCATGTATGAGCCAGTGTGAGGATGAAATTAAGAAGTGTCCTGATATATCATATGAAGATATATTCAATCGTTTCATGTTGTTCCTAGGGGTGACGGGTCTTCAATGCATGCAAGTTTTTTTAAACTGCAATTTTAAATCGACTTTTGAGTTTTTGAGTGAACTCAAAGCTAAATGCTATCGAAGCGTCGCAGCGCGCTCCAGCGCTTACGTGCACGCACACAGATGATAAAGGGATGTATCAACAATTCTTAGTTAAGGTAATAACATATTATTGATATATGTTGAAATATGAAAATATGAAATAATATTGAAAATGAGTAGACTATTCCTTTAAAATATGTGATTTATGTGGGTCTTTTCCAGGAGTATGACGTGTTGATAAAGTATTAATTAGACATGTTTATGATATTTGTTTTAGTTAAATTAAGTACAATCCGAGTCATGCTGAAACGTTTTAAATTAAATTTGGGCGCTGGTGTGTGTCTCGCATTGAACATTACGCCGCGGCAGTTGTGTGTGGCCTTGCTATGACGACCAGCTGCATTTAAGGGGTACTATCTCTGAGTATGATCTGCAATGGAAAATGGAGCACGGACAGAGCTGGTACGGGTAATGGTTGTTTAAGTACTGTTCATGCTTAACATCTAGAAAATGCACATAGGCTTAAAACTCCTTCTGTCAAACACAATAGAAGCTAAGTTCTTTCCAGTAACAAACAAACAAGTTCATATATAATCAGTATTAATATAAAGATGTGAATGTGCATGCTAAAAAAAGTTCATTTGGCAGATTGATATTCACCCACGTCCTTTCAGAACTCCAACGATGGCTATGATCCTCTGTAGTGGCTTTCACCAGGCCTTGTCCTGAAAAATAAAAAAGATGTATCATGCTTGCAAAAATTCCTACACATCAGCCGTGGCCACATTGTATTGTTTTCAATTTACACACAATGGCAACTTTGCCTCCCTCACAGCATCGCCAGAGCAGAGCCATTAGGTTGCCGCTCAACAATAATTTCAGTTTGGAGCTCGAATGAAAATTGAGCATGAACAAACTTTGCCTCTATTAATGCTTCTAATGCAGGAACATTAAAAGGCAGAGTCCACGATGTTTGAAAGCCAATGTTGATATTTGAAATCACCTAAACAAACATGCCCCTACCCCAATAGACTCTGGACCTTCTGTTGATAGACCCGCCCCACACATACGCAACCCGGCAAGGATGTCGGTTAGTAGACACGCTCCTTACTGCTGATTGGCTATAAGTGTGTTTTGGTAGTCAGCCCGTCTCCTTTTCCAAAGCGTTTTTCAAACATCGTGGACTCCGCCTTTAAGGGGTTAAAATGTCTTAAAAGGGTTCAAGCTGCTCTGTAGATGTGATCAACAAAATCTTAAATCCACTTGTAAATAATCTGGATAAACCAGTTGGATTTCCATACAAATCCTCACCTTGTGTTCATTAAGACGTGCTTTTCAGCTCTTCTTCGAACTCCTTTGCCGCTTCCCTCTTAGCTTCCAGGGTTTCAGCCTATCATGTTCTCAGCCATCTGGGTCACCAGCAAAGTAGAGTTTAACTTCACCCGGGCGATTCAAACTGTAGAGCAGGTTCAGAGGCTGGCTGTGCGAGAGCTGTCTGGTCTGGTTCCGACTTCACCACCTGGGGCCGGATTCACGAAAACATTCTTAAGACAAAAAATAAGAAAGTTCTTAAGATAAATTATAAGAAGTGCGTAAGAATGTTCCTAAGTGCAATTCTCAAACATTTCTTAAGAAGTTCTCAATTTTTTTCTTAAGAATATCTTAAATTTGTGTCTTAAGAATAAAATGACAAGCTTTAAATGAATTATACCCTGCTAATGAGGTAACAATACATTTATCCATTAATCTTTTGACTACCTTGCGATCATTAACGCGATACAAACGAGTGATGCATTAAGACTACCACAGGATGTTATTCGCTGTTGTAACAGAGGTAGCTAGTATTAAGGCGGTGCGGTGCGTAAATATAAATCCATAATGTCCCAATCGGTCCGTCATGCAGGCCGAGCGCTCTGAGTGTGCGTGCTTCACTCTCCGTGCCCACGGCTTTCGCCTCCCGCGACCCGCGCTCACGCGTCAAGAGACGGACGCGGAGGGTCAAGCGTGCCCGCAGTTTCGGAGCCCTCGACTCACATGACGGAGCGATTACCGGTCCGCCTCCCGCTAAGAGCGACTTTAAGCTGTTAAGTAATTTCATAATGAATAGGCTATTACGGAGGAAGTTACATGTTTGCTAATATTATCACTAATACTTATTTGTGTTGTATGACATATTACTGAGTAAGCTATTAAACTTCATTATATGAGTGTTGAATTCCTCTTTAAACTAATCTATGTGAAGTAAACTGATTAAATTGCCATTTCAGACTACAAAATACAACATGTCACATTTAAAACAATCACATTAACTTATAAAACATCTTACATTTTGAGATTTAAGACTACTGTAAGGTTATCCTAACTTTAAGATGTTATTTAAGACAGTTTATTTTTCGAGAATTGGAATTCTTCTTAAGTTTTTTCTTAAGAACATACTTAAGGAAAAAAATAAGAACTTTCTTAAGAAGCTTTTTTGAGAATACAAAATATTCTTAACTTTTTTCTTAAGCTTGAATTTAAGATAAAAATGGCAGTTAAGAAGATTTTTCTTCTTAAGAATGTTTTGTGAATCTGGCCCCTGGTCCTTGGCCTCTTGATCCTTGTCAAACTGAACACAGAATATGAACCATAACATGGGTGAGAAAGATTTGATAAACCCCTTTAGCGTCATATGGACAAATGTACAAACATTAAAATGCTACACATAACGTTAACTTACCTGTCCAAGTGGATTTCTCTTCCAGAAAATGGCCCTAACGTGATTTCTTGTTATTGAACAAAGCATTTGGTTTGTTAGATAATGATAAACCTTAACACCATCAAATAATTTTACCTGCAGCCACATTTATCCTATTATGTCTGAGGGTCTTTCCCTTAACAGTTTCCAGCAATTAAAGAAAGGACTGGTGAAGGTGACATGAATCTCCCCTTTCAGTGCGCCACTTCAGGAGAAGAAAGACAAAAGGACAGAAAGTTGCTCAGATTTGTAGAATGAAATGTAAGAAAGTTTATTTGGTTACTGAACATAGGACAAAATATATTTACAGCAATTTCATTACAAACAAGGGGGGCAGCCGGAAAGGTGTAGGCTAAAGCCATGGATTATTACGCCTACCCTGTGTTACTTTATGAAATACAGTATGAAAATCATACTTAATACTATCCTTGGTTTTCGAATAGTACGTGGGTAAAATTGACTTACTGTAGTTGGTGAATGGGTCTTTCTGTTGGTTGTTCTCCCCCGATAAAAATCTTATTCCAATGCTTGATCTAAACAAGTAAGTTAAACAAATCAAATATCTTTTCAATGTCATTATAAAGAGGTTATGTAAACATATACTCTAACGAATAAATGACTGTTTTATCACTTTAAGTTACTCATTCCCACGCTTTTTTACCCCTCATGCGTTTGAGTTTTAAACTAACATTAGCTGACAACATTAATCATATAACGTCATATAAAACACAGCAATGTCAGATGGTAATGTACTACGAACACATTGAAATACGTGCTAATATCGCTACGCTAATAGCGAAGCAGTACAAAAACACACACAGCGATAACTTATTTAAGTTATCCTATGAGGTTGCAGTAACGTTATGCTACCCGTGTCCCTAAACGTTAGAGTGTTAATGAAAAATGATCTCTTACCTGATATGCAGCGAGCACCACTTGAGTATTTTTACAGACCCCGTACGACCCCTTCTTCTATTCACATTCCAGCTTTTGTTCTTCATTGACACATCAACTAAAATTCGCTGAAAATTTAAGAATTTAACAGGCAGATATAAAATAATCCAGGTCTGACAGAGAGATCAACGCAAAGCAGCAGCTGCTCCGACCGATAGTAACGGACGTATTTTCAAACTTAAAATAGGGGCGCAGACCCGCGCACAATATATATATATATCAACGTTTAAACAACAACTGACATTATTTTAATCATATCGACGTTAAAGGTAGATCATGTGCCGGCTGGGTAAATATATTAATTTACCTTTAGTGAAAGCTGAATATCCTGAAAACGTTCCATACTTTATCAAGGCTCTCTACTCTGGCCACTGCCAGTATGGCGCGATCTTACGTTATGACGTATATCCCCCTCCCAAAGTCAAGCGATGTTATTGGTCGAGATTGCCTCTGCCGTACGATTCGTCCAATGATTGTACAACATTCAATTATTTGAATCTGCGCGCACTTTCTTGATACCTAAAGCACAGAGAGAGAGACTAGAAAAACAATTACGATGATTGTTTACACTTACACGGTTGTTTAATGTTTCAAGCATTTTAATGTCTTCAATTGCTTCACCCCCAGTTTACCAAAGCTCAAGTTTATGCAAGAGCCTTGGTTGAACTGTTGAGCCCCAGAATAAATTCCTAGTCTTTCACACATTGTTCACCTATTGTAAATTAAAAAATATAGCACCCCATTGTAAAGCTTTATTCATAGTGTGGCTGTTTTCCCCATCAACCGAGAAAATTGTGTAGTGGCCTAATGATTTCACAGTGAGGGCCTTGAATTTTGTTGAATATACAGATTGACTTTGTGTCTTCAATGTTTTTAAAGTGGACATGTGCCAATATAGTCTATGGTCAATATATACGATAACAGAAAACCACTGTCAGGGCAGCATTTCAAACAGACAAAAAGGACAATTTCACCCTTAAAATCCAAGCCAAAAGAGGACATATCAGGACACAAGATTCAGTCCTTTCACATCAACAAGCAGACAGGCATTAGGAGGTTAGTAGTTTCCAGCATTCTTAAGCCTGGTTGTCTTGCAGAAAAACTGTCCCAAAGCATGATGCTCAGAGACTTGAGGCTGCAGCACCACTTGCCAGACAGCAGCAGCTGATACAGTCCATGGGTGGGGTCTGAAAATGTTGCCATTCAATTTTTCTCTGCCACTTATGAAATTGTTACAGAACACTTCAGAATTGTAAACACTAAGTCAGTGCCTGACAGTAAAACACGGGAAATATGATGCATAAACAATCACTGACTATTCTTGATTTCAGAATTTTATATAAAACTTAAGCTGTGCAATTATTACCTGTACAATAACTGTATAGGCCTATTTAGCTGTGCAACAATACCTCCTGCAGTATTTCATCTTTCGAGGCAATATTTTTAGATCTGTGTCTGTAGTATAACACACAGTTATTATTATGTTCAATTTTTATTTACAACATATCTGCATGAAAGGTAGCCTACATAGCGCTTTTTATTTTTTTATTTTATGCATATATTTTTTATCTATCACTCTTATTTCTGCACTTGTTGAATCTTAAGCTGATGTGGCCAGCAAAGTTTATCTTTGCTTCTGAAATATAATACATTTCTTAATTGTATATTTCTGAATTGGTTGCAGGGGACTTGGAAGTTTTGCAGTTGCCCTGTATTTGATAGGTGTGAGGTGCTAATTTTAATTCCCAGCTGTCTGCATGCCATCTAACTGACATCAGAAGCCAAAGTTGATAAGATACAGACACAAAGTATGTACTGCAAAGTATGTACTGGAAAAAGAGCCTCAGGCCAGCATCTGTAATAGACTTTGGGGCTCATGGGCCCATGGACTCCGTAAAAGTGGGATGAAGATCACAAGATGGCCATTAATGACTGTGAAGTCAAAGACTTCTAACATGTTAGGATAGTACAAGCTTGTTTTACTCCATTCAGGTCGTCTGGCTCTGTCTGTCTCTGTTCTAAATACCCTCTGTGTACTGGTATTTTCATTCTGTATTTAGGCTATATGTTAGGGGAGTGGGCGTATGTATGATGTGAACTGGCTGCATTGTACTTTTTTTATTGCTGTGGTCGAAAACGGAAGTGTCCACAGCTAGCCACCGCCCGCCATTTCAGCAGCAATGTATAATGGCAATGGCATGCAACACGTCAGCCAAGTATGGGCAATGATGGCACTAGATCCATGATGGCAGGTAACATTTGGGCCAATTGTGGGTGGGAAGTATGTGGCCCAGATCAGTTTAGTGATTGTAAGCCACATTTGAAAACTGTGATTTACAATAAATAATTATAAGAATTTAAGTATTTTTAGGCTTTCTAAATCTTAATGTAATTTAACCCTTTTTAAATAGTTTTGTAATAAAAGAAGCTAATGTATTTGGACAATTATGTTTGTTTACATTTCAGTTACATAAACATGGTTTCAGATCATGGTCAAGATAATTTTGTTCAAGTGATCCTGAACTTCCAGACGTTTTTCTTTCTGAATTTTAAAGTATTGATAACGTTTCTTGAGCTGTACCATGGATTGTTTCTATTTAAATTTGCTTTTGCGCGCTTTTCATTGTAGCAGGGGGTTTATTCCTGCCCAACGAGAATTTTGTATGTTGGTGCTTTTGTTAATAAAAAAAGTTAGATACTGTATAAATAAACGATATATGTTTCACTGTGCTTTTTGCCTGCCGAAGTGTTAAAAACGATCGCGTTACATTTGGATGCGTAGTTTATTATGCAGTGCATCAAGAACCTACAAGCGGATGACATCAAAGTACTGCGAGAACGACTCGAAAAATCATGCGCAGGATTATGATCTCAAATCCCTCTCGCGTTATTTTAACGTCATCCGTTTGTACGTTCTTGCAACGCAGCATTATGTAGAACACCTTATCAAAAATGATTGAGATGGCCAATCAAATCAAAAAAAGGTGAGTGCCACTGGCCAATCACATAACAGATGACGAGCTTTCCTCTGCTTTCCTGTTGACGCAAGCCGAGCGGTGGCCAATCAAATAAACCAATAGGCGGGGTAACCGTTACAGGAGCAACGCTGCCTGCAGCCGGCCATCATAACGGACACAGATTTCAAAGCGGGTGAAAGATACTAGTTGCCAACCGCCAATAAAAGTTAAAGAAGAAGAAAGAACAAGATTACTAGTAAGTACCTGAACTTGAGTATTTAAACTTTTTCAATCATAAAATGTTTTAGTTTAAATGTCTAACAAACGAATAAAGGGATGCAAACGTTTACGTGATCATGTAGTATGTGTTATAGGCTATTGCAGTTTGACGGCCATTATTAGCTGTTGTTAGGCATAAGAATTACTGTAATCATATTATTAATGAAGTTAATTAAATTGGTTATCTGGTCTTCCCGTTGTTAGAACATTTATTAAAAAAATAATATTTGAAAATGTATTTCTGTAACGTTTAAATTTTCTTTTTTGGTGAAAGTGTGTCAGGTCTGTGTTCATCAAGACTTGGAAGACTCTGGAGTAGGACAAAAAGGATGATGGGGTGTATATTCCAGTAGACACGTAAAACATCAAGGTAAATTAAATGTTGAGGCTCATGTTGTCATCTTTTTGTTTATATCCACCTGTTTCTTGACGTAAATGCGGGCGCCGCCATCTTTGAGCTTTCCGGTTTATGACTTCCCGTGAGCCACTATAGCTAACGGTAGCCTATTACGAAGGACACAAGTGTGCCGTTTTGTGCAATCAGGGGTTGCTATAATAGCTAACACAAATGCAGTAAATCTCTACAAAACATTTGTTTTAACCCCATCCAGTAAAACCTTTCATAGAAACTACCAGTAAACAATAAATACAAGAATTGTTTAAAAACACTTAAAATGCTGATAAAAAAATATGCTGATTTAACGTTAGCTGATTTATTTATTCTGCTACTATATATTATTACAAAAATGTGATTACAGTACATAATATACATGACATAATCCGCTTAGTTAATGTTTATAATAGTTCTTAATGTGTTTGAGCTTATTTTTGTTATGTTTTAAATAAAAAAGCAAATACTTTCATAAGCTCATGTCTCCACCTGCGTAAGAAGCGATGTTATAATATTTTCATAAACAAAAACAATACTCAATACATATGGAGTAGTTTAATATGTTTATTAGGGTTTGTTCAAATAACTTGCACGGGTTGGTTGAATGATACTGCTGACTGTGTCAGAAAGCATCTTTTGCAGCGATTTTTGTGTGAGCATATCAATGAACACCCCTGACCACTCGGTGAGTTTCACGTCTTTGTAAACGAAAGTTTAATGCATTTAAGAAAGGATTGTTCCAGTGCACCTATTAGACCCATTATAGAGGTGGGAGGTGATACAAGAAACACCTGAAAATTCTCGGGGCAGCCACATATCTCGAAATTTCAGTCAAAACCGTTCTATTTCATCATAAACAATCCGAAAACAGGGCTTTAAGTGTAAAATACCGAACTTGTCCTTTAAGTACATGCTCAGATCTCATTTGCTTTTGAGTACCTTAATGAAAAGTACGTCTTTAAGGTCTAAGCTATGTTTCATTTTATTTAGACATTTAACACTTTCGTCCAAAGCAACTTCTAATGGTCTATCTGTCTGTTTTGAAGTATATCTTTATGCTTTTAATTGCTGTATTATATGGCTTTGGCTTAATAACAAATATTCATTTGCATCTATTTTCTTTAATATAACAGTGGGCTGCTGTAATGTTTACGTCTATGGAAAGAGGAGCTGAGAAGCAGTACTTCTTGTTGAGGACAATCTTGAACACTTTCTCATACACATTTATTATTATTATTAGTGTTGGATTGTTTTTGTTTCAATTTTATTAATTGTATTGTTTTAATTTTTCGATCGATTTGAAATTACCTCAGTTAGATTCATGCTAATACTTTAACCCTATAACTGTCACTGTCCCACAGGTGGGATGTTTGGCATTACATATTTAAAACAATAATTACATAGTCTAAACCTACACCAATCTTGACAAACGATATACCGTTGGAAAGCTCTAAGAATGTAGTTTTAATATATCAACACCATTTTGAAAAAAAATGTATGTAGTAAGAGTCATTTTCTAAAATATCGCAGACCAACAGTTGGGCCCAAAATGTTATTACATATTTATTTGTAAATATCCCATTAACCTGAAATAACCTCGACAAACTATATATTGTTGGAAAGCTCAGGGAATGTAGTTTTCATATTTCAAGGCCATTTGATGATAGAATTTGTATAGGGACAGTTATTTTGTTAAATGTCACTCACCCCATAGGAATACATATAAATGATTATAAATTTATAACACTAATACCCTATAAACTTGAAATAATCTTGACAAACTATATATTGTTGGAAAGCTCTAGGAATGTAGTTTTCATATTTCAAGGCCATTTGAGGATGGAAATTTAGTAGGGACAGTCATTTTGTTATTTGTCACTGACCCAGTAGGAGTCCATATGAATTCGTATATATTCATAATTCTAATATTCTTCAAAATGAATATATGAATCTTCAAAAATCTTGACAAACTATATATCGTTGGAAAGCTCTAAGAATGTAGTTTTCATATTTCAAAACCTTTTTGCATTAAACACAATGCAGAGACAGTAATTTATCAACTTTTGACAAGATATTGCAACTAACCGTTGACACCTAGTGGCCTTGGTTGGTAAAACCACTAAAAGTGTGACAGAAACTTCATTTTTTGTTATTTTCACCTAAAATTTGGTTCAGAACTAGTTGAGACTTGTGTCTTTACTGGTGTGGTGTTTTGAGAGTAAAACATTTTAATTTTTATATACATTTGATTAGAGAGTATATACTTTATTGCATTATTTTTATTATTTAAAATAAATTTAAACGGGTATAACTTTTTTGTCATTTAATATTTACAACTTCAAACACCTCAGTGTAAAACTATAAATTGTCTTCTTAAAAAAGAGACCAAGATTTTGCTTCTAAACCAAAGAATGCCAGAGTTATAGTAATTTTAACGCGCAGATCACCTTTTCACCCCCCCACTCAAAAGGGGCAGTGACAGTTATAGGGTTAACTGGAACTTGTATCTTTCCGTAAAGCTGACTGTAGAGTTGGTTTCACATACACATGAAGTTGTAGTGTTTCTAATTAACTTAACTAACTTTTAAGTTCAGTTTGGTTCAAACTTGTATTTACCCATGGTAATTCATTTAAATTTTAATTCATGCTAATATGTTAATTTCAATGAAAAACTTCTGTATTTGTGTATAGCTGGTCATTTGGGCAAACTATGTTTCACACACCAGTGTAACTGTCACAATGTTTTTTTATTTTTTTTTATTATTAGTTTGTTCTAAACTTCTGTTTGTTTACTAAGGATTAAATTGCTTTGTAATTTAAGTTGTTGGTGTTAGATTCATGCCAATAATGTATTTGAACAAACTAGTATTTTTGTTTATTGCTGGCAGTTTATATTAGAATAGTTTTAACACATACAATGTGGATGTCGTAGTGTTATTGACTTGTGTTATTGATTAATAAAAATGGCAAATAATTTCAAAGTAATTTTTTGTGTTATTTATTAATATAATTTGGGCAAGATCAGGCTGAGTTATGGCTCAGTTTTGGAAGTTCTGGTTAAATGCTGGTTTTAATATGGTGACTTATGGCTGAGAACTGGTACCAATTAACCTGATCTGGGCCGGTTATGGGATATTATCTGGCCCTTGTCTCTAATCCAGAACTGGGCCATTGTAGGGCCGTCATTATTTGTTGTATGTGGGCCGAGGAAAAACTTCTTTTACTTTTGCCAAAATTGCTATGTGGGTCCTTAAATTAATGGGATAAGAATGTAGATATATTGGAAAGTTGCTCTTAAATACTATAAAATAATGTTTATATAAAGTAAACCCTATACAGTAATGATAAAGTAATGTAGATATATTGGATAGTTGCTTTTATTTACTATAAAAAAATTTATATAAACTGAACTTCATGAATTAATAGGAAAAGTATATAGATATATTAGATAGTTGTGTGTAATGACTATAAAAGTAAATTTATTCAACGTAAACCTATAGATTAATGGGAAAAGTACGTAAGTGTATTTGATAATTCCTTGTAATTACTATAAAAGTATGTTCATTTAAAGTAAACCCTGTAAATTAATAGGTAAAGTCTGTAAATATAATTGATAGTTCCTTTTAATTACTATAAAGTAATGTATTTATAAAGTTAACTTCATTCATTAATGAGAAGAGTCTGTAGATATATTGGATAGTTGCTTTTAATTACTATAAAAGTATGTTTTTTTCAAATTAAACCCTATACATTAATGGGAAAGGTATGTAGATATATTGGATAAATGCTTGTAATTACTGTGCAATATGGTTTATATAAAGTAATGACCATAAAAATATGGCTTTGCAAGCTATTTTAATGTGATCTTATTTTTTCTACAGTTTAAAAACAAAATTTAACAGGAATTTAATATTAATAGATTTGATAATCCCATAAAATAAAAGCCTAAAGCTGTTAAAATACGGTATTTTAAGTAATGTTATGTAACTTTTTTGTGTTTTACATCTAAAAATCTGTACTTTGACAGATAGTTCTTGTGGATGTAATTGATAATGTTATGAATTTACCAAAGAATACTGTGTAAAAAAGAAGACTTCATTTAATTTTATCATTTTGAGGTATTTCTGCAATAATATCCAGTTTATATGCAGATTTATTCATTTCTTTTACATTCTACAGACATTTTTTAATGGGATTTTCTTTTCATTCTTCAGCAGTGGAACTGTAAAAATATAGTACATTTTACGGTAAATATCTGTATTTTAAAAAACAGAATTATTCCGTAGAATAACTTAAGGTTTTTTACTGTAATTTGAAGGTAAGTGTTTGGCAACTTTGCTGCCAGACTTTTTACCGTTTTTTTACGATTGTTTTTTTACATGTATTTACCTTAAAGTTAAGGTTTCATATTAAAAAAACATATAGTTGTCTTAATTTTAAATATGTGATTTTTTTTGTATTTTTACATAGAATTCAATGTAATTTAACATTCAAGCCAATTAAAAATAAGAATAATCCTGTAAAAAAACTATGATTTCTCATTAAGTGAAATTACAGTTTATTAATTTTATTTTATGGTTAATGTTTTTAATAAAAGTTTTTTTCTTTATTTTAATGACATTTACACGTAATGTAAAAAAAACAGAAAATTTCAGTAAAATAATACAGTATATTTCTGTGAAAAAAAATTTTTTTTTTACAGTGTGTGAAGGGCTTTTTATATGTTAATGACCCACAGGTAGAGGTGTCTTCTTTGTTTTCAGAGCTGAGTGGGGTGGGGGGGGGGTTAACCATGTCTCTTTAAGACAGCACATACAGTATTGTGGTACATAAGAACTGTGTTTTCTAAATATGTTTATTATTAATATAATTTAATTAGTCTATTTAAGAAACTAAGCATCATTCAAAATAACTAAAATTCAATGGACACAATTACAATTTTAATGTGTGAAAATTATGTCTCTGACTCAAGAGAAATGCAACAAATGTTATTTCAGAATATATATTTCCAACACTTTGAAAACATGTCTCCAACTGCCCTAGGTCAGAATATTGTGAACGTATCTCTCAATGCTGCATACATCGTTTAAAGGAAGCTGTTCAAATGACATCATGTAACTCATTTTTGCTAGCTAGGATGTTGATAAATTAGTCAGTGAAATGTAAAGCTGCTTATTTTTGCTGATGTCTCATGATTTGAAGTTCATTGTTTCTATTGTTATTATAATTCTACCCTAACATTTCATTAAATCTTTTAAAATAGAAACAAAAATATCAATAGACAGGTCCATAATCTAAAAGACAGTCTTTCACATGTGGATGCAAAACATGTTGGGTGAAACAGACTGACAAACTCGGGTAAACATATCTGCAGATACCTGTCAGCTACTGTACTTCTAGTCCAGAGGTGCCCAAAGTTGGCCCACAAAAGACCTTAAATTTTTTTATGTTTCATGCATACTTGAAGGTGTATAAAATGCATCACAAAACCTAATGAACTCGGGTACTATAGGCTAAAAATGAAGAGGTTGCGGCAGTGGCACACAGAGAAAAGGATATTTAAAATTGATTGGCAAAACGATTTCTTTTTCCTACAAACAGCCTTGGAAAATAAAACTGCATTAGTTATGCATAAACAGAGTAGTGTTTGCTTATTTATTTTTTAAAATATTAGAAAATTATAAATTAGGGGTTATCAGGGCAACTTTAATTTTAATATAACACAACAACATTTACTTTTGGCCCACGGCCCTCAGTCAGGTTTGGCCCTTGTAAGGAAAATGTTCGGGCACCAATGAATGTTCAAGTCTATCTGAGGAGGTAACTTTTAGCATTTGATAATGCATGCTTGCACAAAGTCAGACCACATATTATAATGTTTGTCTTCAATCAATCAATTTAAACAAAAGAGATGGGGACTTTATAATATAATAAGGGTCCATATATCACAGTGAAAAAAGACATACATGTATTTTTACTTTAACATGAACTAATGCTGAGTTACAGCATATCCTAATAATAAACTATTGAAGAGTCATCATTAACTACGACATGTTTTTCATTGTTAGTTAATGCAGTCATTTACAATAAATTAATTTGAGTTCATGTTGTAGTTAAGTAAGTTCAGTAAGTTACATGTCTTAACTCAGCATTAGTTTATATTTACTAATATTTAAGTAAGAATTCATTTAGGTATACGTTCAATGTTTCCAATGATGAGCAGTTAATCCACTAAACCCAGAGATAATTCCTGAGGCATGTTTAAAGAGTTTTGTATTTCATCAAGAAGGTGCTGCTGATTCACAAAGATTTTATATTTAAGAAAATCTGAGCATCATTCCAAATAACTGTTAACATGTTTGTCAACTAAACATGTTTTGTAAACGTAATAAACTTTATAAAAATATTTTTTATTTTTTATTAATAATCAAGTATAAAGAACAATGCATAGTGTGAAAACGCGGATTATAAAAAGTATATTAAAGAAAAGGACTACATTTCCCAGAATGCACCTGCACCTACTCATCTGCCCCCACCCTTCAGGTGCGACTGCTCAACCTATGGGCTTGACGGGAAAATTCAAAATCGCGAACCGTTACTGCCTGGACTACTCCGTCTCTTGTTTGCTCATTAACAGTAAGGTAAGTTTGATTTAATTCATTTGTCTGCATCGCGCTGATCGGTTGCCTATTTGTTCATATTATGTTATTAACTATGATTCGTTTTTGTCTTTATACTAGAACTGTTTGAATTTAAAGCACAAACAGTAAAACATTAAGGTTATACGTGGTACACAGCGGTAAACATGAGGTTAAAAAGACGCGAAGTAACATTCAAACCGGGCTGTTAAAAGATTCAATTCGATGTTTAAATTTTTAAAAACAAAACTTTAAAGAAGCCAAGATGAGACGTTATTTGCTTAAAACAAACAAAACAACAGTAACTCGTGTGTTTGAAATGTTAGCAGCTAGCAAGTGTCTCTCTGCTATTTTAAATGGTACAGACGATCTTTTGTTGTTTTAAAAGCTCATTCAGTTCTGGTAGATGCTGCTTATTTTTCAAGACTGTTTTAATAGCTTTATATTGATTTGTAACAAAGCCAGCTTCACTTTAAGAGAACCTAGATGCTAATTGTAAAGAAGCTTGGAGTCATAATATATTTAAACGTTATATGTTTGCTGTTCTTCATCTTTTTAAATATGAAGTCTATACATGTTTGTGTTTACAGAGGTCATGTACACTGTGGTCAACTTTGTGGACGATGAAGAGGTTTCTGGGTAGAGCTGATGTATGTTTAATCATTCAATGATTACATTAAATTAAAATCAAACATGTTAAATAGTAAACGGATGTATTGTGATATGTGATTTTGATTTTTAATTCTGTGTTTGCCAGAGAAATATAATGAAGTAACAGTGAAAGCTAAAACATCAGACTGATCCAGACACTGAAGAAATTGATATCACTGCAATCTGGCCAAAATGATGTAAGTTTAATAATTAAATTATTAAATTAAAAAGGTTAAATCGTAAATAGATGTGTTATGATGTATGTGATTCTATTTTTTTTATTCTGTTTTTGATAGACAACTATATTGAAGTAGCCTACTGTAATGAAGCTGCAGAACAACACAGAGACTCTGAGGACATCAACACAGAAAATGAAGTAAGAAGATGTATATTATGAAGTTCTTTGATCATATATTGTTGTATCTTTGTACAGTTTAATGCAGTGGTTCTTAACGTTATTCCTGGAGACCCACTGCTCTGCACATTTTGTATGTCTCCCTTATTTAACACACCTGATTCATATCATCAGCTCATTAGAAGGGATCTCCATGAACTGAACTACGTCTGTCAGATAAAAGAGATATACAAAACATGCAGGGCAGTGGGCCTCCAGGAATTACGTTAAGAACCACTGGTTTAATGTTAACTTTCTAAAATGTACAACTTTAATTCTATGTCATTTGATTTGTCGTGTGTGTGTATGTGTATGTGTATTAGTATTATGCCAAATACTTATATGTACTTTTATATTTCCAAAGGGCTCCAAAGAGATGTCTGTCCAGATGAGGGTGCATCAACGTTACCTTTGCTGACAAGTATATGCTTTACAATGTAAAACCTAACAGTTAACTTAACTCAAACCATTTAAGGAAATCGGTTGCCTTAACCCATTAAGTTTAAAAAAAAACATACATTTGAGTACTGTGAACTTAAGTCTTGTGCAATAATGCACAGTTATATTTAGTTAGTGTGAACTTAAATATAAGTGCATAACTGCATGTGACTCAATTTGTTTAAGTTCACAGTACTCAAATCTATGTGTTTTAAAACTTAAATGGTTTAATGCAACCGGTTTTCTTAAATGGTTTGAGTTTAGTTAACTTTTAGGTTTTACAGTGAGAAATTCTTGAATAATTCCAAGACAGAGCTCTGCAATTGTATCTACACTGCAAAAAAATCAGTTTCTAACTTAGGATTTTTATCTTGTTTTTAGTAGAAAAACTAAAAATTCTTAAATCAAGATGTATTTTCTTGATGAGCAAAATTACCTAAGAAAATGTCTAGTTTTTAGACAAAAATATACAATTTAAGTAAATTTGTGCCTAAACAAGCAAAAATATCTAACAATGGGGTGAGAAAATTGTGCTTGAATTAAGTTTTTAAGAAAAAAGAAAACTTAAGATTTTTTCTCACACCATTGGCAGATATTTTTGCTTGTTTTAAGCACAAATTCACTTAAATTGTGTGCATTTATTTATTTTGTCTAAAACTAGACTTATTTTCTTAGGTCATTTTGTTCATCAAGAAAAAGCATTTTATTTAAATAATATTTCTACTGAAAACGAGACAAAAATACTATGTAAGAAAGTCATTATTTTGCAGTGTAGGACTGATTTCTTGAACAACAACTATATTGATCTTGCTTTATTTTATTTAAATATTTACTACATTACAGTGGCAGGTGGTGACTTCTTTTTTTGTGAGCACTCGATGCAAAGTTTGTCACAACATGTATATAGCCAGTCATTTGTGTGGTTCAAAATATGTGTTCTGCGTGTATGTGCATCATGTGTTTTGACTAAACCCGTGATGCACATGGTTTACATGAAGCAACAAACACATTTTAAAAACACAAGCAATACACATGACACTCCGAACACTTATTTTGAATTTGCACCCCTCGGATGAGCAGTCACGAGCCGCCACTGCTACATTACATTGTACTGCTTTGAATGTAATTTTTATTGTTGCTTTTATTTTGTTTTATTTTACTCTAATATTGCTTTCTCTGTCTGTATATTTATGAGTTTAAATAGTATTGTTTATGTATGCAACTTTTAATATTTGTGTATAATATTATTTTGTGATTGTGACAATTGTGAATTGTTCAGTTTTTTATTAAATAAACATTTCAAAGTCAATTCAAGTTTTTTATTTTACATAAGGGTTTTGGGGTGTATCTGAATATAAATATGAATATATATATATATATATATATAGTGGGGGGGGTTTTAGTCTATCTGCATAGCAGGCAAATAACCAATCAAGTCACTAAGCTATGAGGGCTTGGGTTGGGCTTAATACAAAGTGTAACCAATCAAATGATCTCAACTGGAAAGTTTCAAAGTTGTGTCCCAATAGTTGTCAGAGTTTTGGGAGGGGGTTTTAAAAGCAACCAATCAGTGTTGAGATTAAACACCAATGGAGACACTAGAATTGTGCAAAGGTGTGAAATCCCAGTACCTCTGCAGGTGTGAAAATGTCCCCTGACAAAATCTTCAATGGGATTATTTGCCATGGCAACAAATGGCTGCATGTACCACAGGAATATCCCATCAGCAAGATACATCCGAATTGGTATCATTACGGGAGTTTCCTAACTTGGTGGAATTAGAAGTTTACCCTCAGTGGAACTAGTAGATACATCCGAAAATCAGTGGTGTTTACAGGAGTTTCCTAGTACGGATACACCTCTTTTCATGCAGTGCATTGCAGTGCGCTGCTGATCGCTTATTCTGCATATAAAATGTTCATGTGATTGACACTTTCTGTGAACACTTTTCCGCATAAACAATAGAACAAAGCATCATTTTTTTTTCACAAAACAATATATGTTAGATATTATTTGACAGACTAGTAAATGTGGATTAAGGATGTTTAAAATCTCTAGCCTGGTGGTCAGGATCTGAATGGATCAAATCAGCAGTTTTGCAATGCTTTATTTATCTCCACATATATCATAAATAAAAATAAGCAGAGTAACTTTGCAAGTCTACCCTTCCACATTATATATTTCCTATGTATATGATTTCCAAATAATAAACGAGAGTATTCAACGACAAAAAGCGTCTCATATGGAAATAAATCCTCACAATATTATTATTTCTCAAAACTTTATGACAAAAATAAGCAACTGTATGAATTCAAAGACGCACACATTATTCCGCATATATTTGAATATTATACAAAAGTATTCATATAACGGCACGTTTCATATGGCAAATAAATATCCTCACATTAACATAACAGCATAATGAAATGAATAAACAGACAATGAAACAGGATTGAAATATAACTTGTATTATTATTACCGGAAAAAAGCAATATTGCTAAAATAATCTCTGAGGTAAATGCGTCAAAAACGCTGTTACCCGCACAATAAGTCTAAATGAGCAATTAAAGTGAAAAAAGCATTATTAGGCCATGTCTCAAAACTTTATATAACAAAATATATTTAAAAGAAATGTATACTTACAATTATTTCAAAGATGCACACATTATTCCATATTACTCCCGTTTATGAGCACGTTTGTCTCTGGCCTCGCTCTGTTATGTATAATAGATTGACAGGTGCGCATCTCCGTCTTTCAAACATATATAATTTTGTAATTACTACCTTAGGAAAATTACCCATGATTTTATCATTGTGAAAATGTTTTTTTTTTGCAAATTAAAACGATTTGTATTTCCGCAATTTTACAACAAATACCATGGTTATGGTATATTGTGGAGTTGGAGACCATAGTAAATTTGTGTCTACTGTTGTTTTACAACAAATAAAAACTAAAAGACTATGTTAGTATAATTAAACAATGGTGAATGGGGCTCACAAAACGCACGCTGTTTCACACATACTCTGTATGCGGAATAAGCCAAGTTAGCGCTGAGGTACCTGTGCATCCCGGTCAGTCTCCTCGGAGCGGGTGTTTTCGGCGGCGGCTGGACTGACGGTCACCATGGGTTGCGGTCGCGTCTGACCCCAAAACATGCTTTTATTTCTCAAAAAAAATCAGTAGACTGGTGCAGAAGTTTTATGCCAGTTACTTAAGTTAGTTATTTTTCACAAGGCTTTAAGTAGCCTAATTTGTTATAGCCTAATGTTAGGAAGGCTAATATCTTGCACTTTCTTCTGGCTTGAATAATTTTAAGTTACATTTTGACAAAACCTTTCAGATCTAAGTATTATGTGTTTTGTTTAATTTAATGTTAAACATGAATCTGTTATTTTTTATTTATTTTGGAAATAATGAGGTCTCTGTTTAAGAACGCTGGCTCGCAGCTGCAGGTTCCGCTGCTTTAGAGCACTCCACATGCACGCAAATATATGTTTGAAACATAGTTTAACTGTCTGCCACAAGTTGATCTTGTAATAAAGGTCTCATCGAGGAAAAACACGCTGTATATTTGTATTCATTGCATTTTTTAAGTATAAAAGTTAAATAACAAATTTTATTATAAAAATATTAATGATTAATCGATAGTCGATCGTTAATTCTCCCGACGATCGACAAAGAAAACTTAATCGAATGCCCATCCCTATTCGATGGGCATCTGAAAACAGCTTTTTATAACTAAGCACTGCACTGTTGACCAAATGCTGAGAAAAGGCTATAATTATCCACCTTCATCATCCTCACACGCAAGCAGATAGTTTTGAACACTGGCTGGTTATGTATTTTCTCAAAAATGTTTCTTTGGATATTTTTAAACCCAAATAAGTGCCGGATTGCAGCTTTAAATTAGATTTAAATAAGATTTACTTTAAAAAAAAAAAAAAAGGAGATTTAGCACCAGCGTGCAGTGAAACTTGCAGGGTCAGGACCATGGACAGCGCAGCCGCAGGATCAGGACCGTGGTTTCCTTGATGCGGTCAAATGACATTAAACGCATAGACCAATGCATGTCAATTAAAATTAATTTGCACTTTTCATTCATGGCATCTGATAGCCCGCCTCTCTTCTGTTACATAAGAAAAAAAGGGCCAACTTTAATTATTCGATTGAATGAGTGCATCATCCGAGTATCAAAATGGCACAGAATAGTACATACGTATACAATTTGGGATGCACCTGTAGTCTATGCACCAGTGGTTTCAAACTGTTGGACCACACTGCCAACCCACACCCTCTTGTGTTTTCCACTTTGCCATGCATAGATGTAATGTTTCACTAAAAAAGTTTCTTGGTAAAGTCGTAACTGACATTTACCATGACCTTTCTGAAGGCTCAAAGCTACTGTATCTATTAAAACCCCAATAAAGCTGCCAATGAGCTTGTCCAAATGTTATTAAGCTCACACACCTCTGCATTGTTTTACAAGGCTTTGTTTATCCATCTGGCTCTAACCCAACACTCCACATCCATCTATAAAAGAAAGAGAACCGTGGGGTTTCCTCCCCATTCAGATGATTTAATTTACCTCCGGTCACCTCAGAATAATTCCACTGCGTGTGACTGTCATATGCACATGAGGTACTTTAAAAAAAACACTGATGCTAATGTTAATAAGACTTGAGACCCAGAATATCTCTACGGTAGATGAAGTGTAAAAAACAAAGGCTCCACTCAATTACCGGCGGTGAGGTGCAACTCCTGTGTATGCTTTTAATTTAGTGCATTGCTCTCTTCTGATTCCGCCCCATCCTCAAAGGAATGCTGACGCTAGTCAACTGGCTTTGTTTGGGGATAAATCTGAAGGAAGCAGTTTTAACACTCTACTCGTGAGGCAGATAAATGTTTGTCATTGGCGTCGACACGTCTGTCACAAGGAATTCGATAAGACAGTGAAGACACATGATAATTGCGCACCGAGGTAACAAATGTGACATTTAACAAACAAACACCGCATAAACAAACAGCTGACACGGGTAATTCCACAGGAAGGTTGTGGGCCATTGAATAATCCCCATATCAGCTGAAGACCCTTCATCAGGGTTCAGCGGGTGTACGATCGTAAGTGTGAGATGGTGAGATTTGTGTTGATTTAAACACAGAGGCTTATCTGCTCAACGCATGGGATTTGTGAGGACAGATCAGATGATTAAAGGTTAAATGTACTTGTTTAAAGGATGGGACTTAAGCCTTTGGGATGCATGGATCTCCATAGCAAATGAACACATATGGACACACGTGTCAGACAGAGGAGGCGGTCAGTTTGAGTGGTCTAGTTGTCTTTTAGATGGAGCTGCCTCATTACCTTCACGCTATGTGCTGTGGCAACAGATGATGCAATAATTTGATAGCAGTTTATCTTTGCTACATAATATATGATCTACCAAGTTCTGGTTATCTGTGCTCAAAAATTGAAATATTCAAGACCCATAAATGCCACAAAATATCCTGTATTTGTATTAAAACAGAAGGCTAAAGAGTATTTACCTTGATCAATGAAGTAGGCGATTAGATATAAGGGATAGATGTAAGTATTCTGGGGAGCAATTTATTAAGTCAAAACTTCAAAAACACATAATAAAGTGGCACATAATTGACTAAAAATCAAAGTCCATTTTAAATAAGATTTAAATAAGATTTACTGTTGACTTACAAAGGAGATTAAGCAGCAGCGTGAAGTAAAATGTGGGATCAGGACCATGGACAGCACAGCTGCGGGATCAGGACAAGACAGCACGCCACAGATCAGGACCATGGACAGCAAAGCTGCGGGACCAGGACAAGACAGCACGCCACAGATCAGGACCATGGACAGCAAAGCTGTGGGACCAGGACAAGACAGCACGCCACAGATCAGGACCATGGACAGCAAAGCTGCGGGACCAGGATCAGGACCACGGACAGCACAGCTGCAGGATCAGGACCATGGACAGCACACCACAGATCAGGACCATGGACAGCACAGTTGCGGGACCAGGATCAGGACCATGGACAGCACAGCTGCAGGATGAAGCCCATTGACAGCACAGCTGCGGGACCAGGACCATGCACAAAAAATCCAGCTTGTATTAAATGACAGTCTTCATTTGATATTAAGATTGTTTGGCCTTAGGGCAAATTTTTAGTCAGCTCTGTTAATTCCTTCAAAATCCTAATCACAAGAACATCATAGATAACTCTAAATCTGTACAAAGGTCAACAAAAGGTTAATTGGAGATAGAACAGTCTTTAAGCAACTGTGACCTATGCGGTCATAAGATTGATGCCTAAATCTAGTCTGAATATTACATGTTTTAATTTAATCACAAATATATTTAAGTACACTACAAATTTTGCACCGCAATTAAACTAAAGAGAGACACAAACATATTCTTTATACTGCTTAGTAGTTGTATAAATAAGTTTATGTATGTGCTTTCTTTTAAGGCATGTTGGGCTAAAATGGAGGATGGACAAATAGTTCTGCTGTTATTATCTTAGACATATCAAACATTTACCAAGCCTTATGTACAAAATTTCATGCCTGAAGGATTGTGAAGTTTAGGGGGTTTAAAATGCCACAAGCCAGACCAGACATTGACAGACATGTATGTGATCAGTGGACCTGACACAATTTAAGACAGGCAGGACAGGCATCATTTCTTTGACCTTGTTTATCTTGCCAGAATAATGCAAAGAGACAACATTTGTTTGTCTGCAGTTTTATTTGCAGTTGAGCGCTTTATGCAAGTGCCGTCACACTGGAAAATGTGATTGTATGAAATAAAGATGTTCTTTAGCACTGCGATAGTATTCATGCAATAATGATATAATCATACAATAATCATACAGTTTGGTCACGATGACCAAACACATCCAATGAAAGTCACTGTTAAAGGTCAAGATTTGGCATTAAATAATCTATTGGGTTTATATAAATATGTAAAAAATGTAGTGATATTTGCAGTGGCATTATAAGGAGTGCTCAAACAATCATCTTCTGTGGATCCGCTTCTTCTTGTGATATGAAGACAGTCTTAAGGAAATCGATAGTTCTCTTGCATGAAAAGCTTTAATGGTTTATCAGCATAGGATAAAGTAATCAATAGTGCAGGAGTTAAATGATGGTGGTATATTCATTCATGTGATCGCAGGTGATGAGATGAGCTTGTGGCTGTATAATCACATTTCTAGAAATATTCCCATTACACTCCAATGCCTCAACATTGTCATGAGCTACTCAAATAGTTGCTGACAAAGCTTTCCCTCTAAGGAGATGATAGTAAAGTCCGAGGCCATACATTTTCAATTGGTCCTTTTGCAGAACTGACAAAATTTTCATCTTGGCAGCGAGCAATGATAACGTTTACATTTGATTATAAAGTGTAATAATGTTGCCTTTGCAGCCAGTTATGTTGGAAATGTTATGAGTCCAACCTCTTTTATGTGCATCACAGTGTGATCACATGAGAGTTGCACCCAACAAAATTCTGCTAATGAAGTTGAATGTTCACCGTTTTCTTCTCAAGAGTGTAACACAATGACAGCAGGTCGCATTTTAAAGTAATTATATTAAATGAACAAACAAGTGAAGAAAGATATATTTAGACTGATTATAATGAGTAGTACAGCAAAGACTTCCCTATCACCCTTAAAAAAAGAGACTGTCCTCCAAAAATAACGACCTCGTAGGTTGTTTGTGCAAGCACCTTATTACGATCTAAAGTGACGTATTACAGTTTTTCTGAATTGCTAAAACACTAAACCCCAGTCTCTGAACCAAATTCATAGTGGTCTAAACCCTTTTGTCAAATCATGCACTCTTTTTGCAAAACTCTAAACACAAACTTCTCACTAAAACACACATTTCACACTGCAATGCACTTGCTTTATAAATGCTAAACACAGGCAGGCAAAAGTTGAACACAATTACAACACTGTTATCATCGAGTAAACACAACAACTCAAAATTCTACACACTTTTATCTAATGGTATTTTTTACCAATTGTGTGGAATGGAAACAGTCTGAGAGGCAGATGAAGAGTATGAGGAAGAAAAGGACACCAGAGACGATGCAATTGACAAAATTTGCAGTTGGATTGCTGACTTTTTACAAAATACAAGTGCTGCTTACAGTAATATTGAAAATGCACTATTACTTGCAGTACTTACAGTAAAGTATTCACTACATTCACTGAACAAAACATGTGATTACAGTTATAGAGATTTTTAACAGTATTTGTCAAGTGTCATGTTATATATAATAAACATGTATTTTTCTGTAAGCAGATGTCCTGGATGTTGTGTTTTCCATTTTTTAAGATAGTGTCTAATGGATGCTTGTAGTGTTTTATATTATAGACTTATGTGTGTATGATTTGAAAGCTTAGTTTGATTTTGAGTACAAGTGAAATGGTTTTGAAGGAATTGTTTGATTTTGCTGGAAGTCAGGGGTTCTGTAAATTGTGTTTAAAATTGGGATTTGTGTTTAAGGTTTTGAGAAAATGAGCAATGGTTTCAAAAAATGTGTTTTAGCAATTCAGAAAAACTGTAAGGGATTAGTGTCCTATAGTGGCAGTGGCTTATACAACCTGTTGTTACGTTTTAAGGTTTTTGTCTTATAAATCAGATTAGACACATTTCATTTTATGAATTTGTAAATATAGAAATGGTTTCATAAACATTTATGGTTTTAAATAGCGCTTCACCTTGTTAGATGACGTAATGATGCAATCGATCACGAGACACACGAGAGCCAATCCCTTTTCCCAATCATAGATGTTGTAGCATCGCGGCAGTTTTTGAATCCGTGTACACCGGATCTCATATTTACAGCGGATTGTCATTACTTTTGCATCTTTTCTTCAAATAAATCGATCGTTTGACCTCGGCACACTTGGAATATTTTAAGTACATTTAAAAAAAGTTGTGACTGTTTTGTATGCTGTGTTTATATAATATAATAATTAACCCTTGTGTGGTGTTCAGGGTCTGTGGGACCCGTTTTTAATGTTTACCAAAAGAAAAATTATGCAATTAATTGTTGTTTCAACCTCAGATTCATTGGCCTTGGCTCATCTTCTATAAAGAACATAAAAATAATCAACTTTATAATGACTGAACACCGTACAACCCCCTACACATTTATATTACATATGTGGTGTTCGGGTCCACTGGACCCGGGGGTAATAAGAGTGTAAAAATTGAATGTGCTATGTAACTTTACTCTGTTTTTCTCTTATCTGGGACTCCTGTGAGTGCATGAGTGTGTTTGTATATATGTCTGTACATTATGTGATGGATGCATGTCAGAGTTTTGTCCTTCTGCACTTGCTGTAACAGCGTAAGGATACAACCTGTTATCTATCAAACATGAACACTTGTCTCCCCCCACTGTCCCAAAAACTTTACCTTTTGTCTAACAGGAACCATTCTACATTTTACCATTATATCACTTACAAAAAATAACCATGGTTGTATTATAGTAAAAGTGTAGTAATCATGGTAAATTGGTGTATTGATTACCATTTGTAAAACCATGAGTTTACCACAAAACCTATGGTGTCTGTGTGTGTGTGCGTGCGTGCGTGCGTGCGCGCGTGTTCGCGCGTGTGTGCGCGTGTGTGTGCGCGCGCGTGTGTGTGTGTGTGTGTGTGTGTGTGTGTGTGTGTGTGTGTGTGTGTGTGTGTGTGTGTGTGTGTGTGTGAGAGAGAGAGTGAGAAATAGAGAAAGTAAAATTTCATATCCAAGCATTTTCATCATTTTAGGTTGAAGCCAAAAGCAACACATTGTACTGCAGTGTGTGTGGACATAAGATGGAGAGGAAGACACAGTATACGTCTATAAAATGCAAGAAATGCACATGCAACACAGCTACACAGTAAAAATCTGCTTCTTATGTGTTGTGCAGGCTGTCATGAACAGATTATGTGTTCAGGGTGGATGATGTGTTATGATACCGCATCTTTTTAGATGGGGCTTGTGCTGTATAGACTGACACAAATGTGTACAATTTCAAACTAAGTTCAAATAATTAAACATAAAAGTGATGAAAAACTTATTTGAGATGAAAAAGTGCTGAAAATACTTATTTTAGAAAAACATCTGGAAGAGAATGGAATTTTCTTCTCTTATTTCATATTATCCCAAAAACGAATAGCACTTTAATCTATAAATAGTACTCTACCAGTGGTAAATGACAAACATTAACCAAACATTCTGTCTATATTACTTGCAATAAGGCTAAAGTAATCATCTGTAAACAGTTATACATAAATTTGTATGACTGCATTGGTTTAAAGATACAAATAATACAGCGGGTCCACTAGACCCACAAACATTGTCTAAGTAACAGAAATATGAACACCACACAAGGGTTAAATGTGTTTGTTATTTGCCCTAAATGCCTGAATAGTGTAATGTGTAATAAAATACAATTAATCTTGGCAGTTTAAATTGAAAAGCTTATCCCTGTACATGTCATCATAGCAAAATGATACCCAAAATATAATTTTATATCCTAATAAATTAAGTTTCACCTGCTGCTGGCAGAGGCGCTAATTTAGTAAATGCATCTATTGGTCGTATTTGGTGTAATGGACAAACGACCAAAGCAATCGTATGGGTTGAAGAATAGGTTATTAAAAAAGCTGATTCTATTTTGTGCGATAGTTTTTCAATCCAGTGGCCCCAAAAGTGTAAGATATGCTGAATGATGCTAAGGCTTTGTATCATGTAAAGTACTTTGCCTAATTGTATGATATGCTTTTTTTCTCCAGAATCACTGAACTGTCTAATTGCATTACCCTCTTAAATGCTAAAAACTAAACAAGCGTGTTGAACGCCTCCTTTGGCAGAGAGAACTGGTGCATCAACCCTGTTGAAATAAGGGCAGTGAGTCAGTGACCAACAACACAAAACATTTCATTAGAGTCAAGCTCTGCCTCCAGAACAGATGTTCAAAACAGATAGCACTTTTTTAGACCGACAGACATTTTCAGGCTGGAATTAGAACAAAATCCTGTGAGCATTTCTATGAGTAATGTATGCAGAGCTGGTGGGAGATCTACTGTAGAGAGGCGAGAGAGGACAGCTGCAACTGCATGTTAACAAGGAATTGCTCAGTTTGGTTCTGTGCACACGGCTCAGGCTTAACAGAAATGTTGTCATTACCTTATCATTTTTAATTTGGTTGGAGAATATGGGTTTCATTCCCATAAATAACCAAACTGAACGTGTACAAAATGGAACAAAAAACTAAAGCCCAGAGTATAATATGTTTTTTACGTGTACGCTAACGTATGCACACTGACGAATGCACAGCCTTGCAAAGTATAGTTTGACTCGTACGTGTACACAGATGTTCAATGTATTCGAATTGCCACAAAATGCAATGCATCTACCGGGCAACAAAAATCTGTCATTGTGCGTGATGACGGAAGTCAGTCACACTGTACTTGGACGTTGGACCACCGCTCTTAAAAAATGGACTTTACTTCGGTCTTTTAACTCTCCTGTTATGTTCAAATTTGGGTAAAACTTGCTTTTTTCAGTGAAGAGACTCAGAGCACAACTATTACAATGAAAACAAACATTCAGGAATGATTCATGGAAAGCCAGGCACCAGATTGAGTTGTCCTGCAGTTTTTCTTGTCTTAGGACTGTCTATTTCTGTGCACCAGATCTCGGCTTATTCAACGCTGAGCTACACTGACTGGTGAAATGTTAAAGATTTACATGCTTGGGTGGAGTTTCAGAAATAAAACTTTAATAGAGTTCTCACTAAGTGCCTCAGTGGCAGTAAAATGCATTCGTCTTGCCGCTCATAAGGCCTTTTTGTTAACCCACTTACATTAGATGATCTTTTTTTATCCCAACATTTTAGTGAGTTTGTACTTTCGCCTTCCTTAGAGGACAATGAATCACAGCATTTTATGACTTATTGGCTTGAGCTTTACATTGAATCAATTTTCACTGAAGTCCAGAAGAGATTAGCGATGATGTGCTGTGCAAGTCTATTGTGGAGATTTACTCATCGCTCATAGACTTGTAATATCTTAAACTCTTTACTGTGTTTTGGCTGAGCATCTATGTCCGACTAATATCAAAAGTTATCAAGCATGGTTCATTGGGTTTTATGTAGGTTTATTGGCGAGGTTTTCTGAAATTCTTCGCACCTACATAAGGGATAGTAATGGAGAAACTATTATAAAAATTCACTACAAATAAAAAAGATATTTAAAAATAACACTACAGTAGTCTACATAGTTTTACTGTACCTCAGTGGTGGTTGACAGTGCAAAAAGTTGTGGGTTTGATCCCAGGGTTTACTTTGTTATGCATTGTTACATTGTAAAAGCCTCATTAAGTTATGTGTATTTACTACTTCTATTTAAGTCAAATAACCATGGCAAATTTTGAATATCAACCTCATGTTTGTAGGGTTCCAAAAAGTTAAACGTAAAGTTACACATTGTCTCAACCACTTTGTGAGTTGAAAGAAAGCACATCAACAAGTTTATGTGCATTTTTAAGGCAGCGGGCAATTGTTTCGTTTCTACACTTAAACATCTTGAAATGTTTTACAGTGAATTTGGTTTTGGATAAAAGCATCTGCATAAATGTAAAATGTGCATTGTTTCACAGAAACGCACAAATAAAATTGGTGGAAATGTGCATCAAATCTTCAGTCTACACTGTAAAATACGATATCAACATACATTTTTATGTGACTTTAACTTAACAAATTAAGTTAAACCTTTTCGACTTATTTTTTAAAGTTATGTTAACTTATTACAAGTCAAAACCTAAAAAACTATGATGGATTGATTTGCATCATTATGCATTTTTATTTAACAATGTATACAAAGTAATACAGTAACTTTTAAAGTAAAGTAACTTTTTTTACAATTACTCAAATTACTTGCTAAAAGCTTTAAAATATACTCACTAAAAACAGTTGGGTTAAAAATAACCCAATAAATAACCCAATGGTGGGTTACTATAGCACCGACCCATTGTTGGGTTATTTTAACCCAATGCATTGGGTAGAAAGTTTTACCCAATTAGTTGGGTTATGAAATAACCAATTTGTTGGGTTATTTTTGCAATGCTGTTTTAACCCCATTATTATTATTATTATTATTATTTATTACTATTATTTGCTTTATAAATAAATAATTCAAAACTTACAAATACATTTATAATGCTTTAATTTCATTTAGTCATTTGCACCTGCATTTAAATGTATAAAAACATACATGTATAGAAGCATAAATACATACACACATACATACATACATAAATAAACAAAAACATAAGAACAAAACAAATCTACTCAATCTTATCCAACTAAAAACTGCTTAAAAGCATAGTTCACACATTTTGTCATCATTTTCTCCCTCTCATGTTGTTATAAACCTGTATATAAGTCTTTACTTTGATAACCACAAAGGTATATTTCAAAGAATGTTTAAAAAATAAAACCGATCATGAGCCCCATTCATTTTCATAGTATTCTTTTTCCTACTATGACAGTCAATGGGGCTCATGATCTGTTTGGTTTCAAACATTACTCAAAATATCTTCCTTTGTGGTCATCAGAACAAAAAAATGTGTACAGGTTTGTAACGACAGGAGAGGAAGAAAATTATGACAATTTTCATTTTGGGGGGAACTGTCCCTTTAAGCAGGTGACAGTGTGTTCAGGAAACATCACATGGTACAAAATGTATTGTGTGTTACAGAAACTACTTAACAGTAGTGAAAGGCTTGGAATACTCTGTATAAAATGTAAAAAAAATATTAAAGCACATGTCAACTGCTGGTCTTGCTCCAGGGCCATGCCTCCCCACGATAACAAAGGCTTGTGATTAGTCAAATTCATCCCATAGCAGAACATGGGGTCTTCGTCATACCTCCTCCTCCAAATAATGAATTATGTTTGTTTTCTGACCTGAAGACAGAATTTTCACAATGTAAATATGCACACATAGACAGGATAAAAAAACTAAGTGTCATAAATGATACTTACAGGTTGCAAATTAATAAATGTTTGTTTTGCCTCTTGGTACTGTAGGAAGGCTGAATCATCTTGCTGGCCATTTTGTAAGGTTTTTAATGCAACATCTCCAAGAATGTCTACATTTAAAGAAAAGAATAATTAATTAAATCTCAAAGCAAACACATATGGCACGCTGAATAAATACTTTGACAGTAGATGGCGCTGAATTGCAAATTCAACCGTTACCGGGGTTACAGTATACAGTAGTAGACGTGCAGCGCTTTATCAGGGATTATACTGAAGTAAGACGACAATAAAATGCCATCGAGTCATTTCTTAAGACATTTACATTCAGAATCACATTTATATTACAGCTCTGTGTCTATAACACAGACCAGCTAAAAAAATATTTGGAGCAAAAAACAGCCGGTTGCATCCCTTACAAAAGTTAAAAAACGGTTTTTACTACACTTTAAACAAAACAACATTGTCTGTTACAGAAAGCATGGCTAAAGCAATATGACAATCAATACGCCGTTATACTACTAAAAAAAGAAATGATTCATTTTCGTAAGGGCTCATGCTGTTGGTGCTGTTTAGTATTAAAATAAATTGCAATGTCTCTCTACGTTTATGATTGCTTAAAAACGCGTTTGGCATCGATAACAGTTAATGAATGGAACAGGTGTAACGGACAAAAACTAGACAACAGCGTTTTTGTACACTTATTTAAACGTGACTGATAGTTTACTGTGTGTTAGAGCTTAAAGACACTTTGTAGCAAAATAAAACATTACACAGAGATATATATTTTAAAACGTACCTCTCGTGTCTGTCCGCACTCAGCAGTGGCACCGGTCAGCCGTTGAAATTCAAAATGCGTGACGTGAGCCCGATTTTAACCCAACTCTCTGGGTTGTTATGGAAATAACCCAATACAAGCTAGAAATAACCCAACAGAACAACCCAATACGTTTAACCCACCTATTGGGTAAAACAAATAACCCAACGGTTTTTAGAGTGTACAGTATATATAAAAAACAACTACTAACCTGTCAAACTTTGACAAATATAGTGATTACCACAAGCTCTTACAGTGGTTTTTGCTGATCTCACAAATTTCCGTGGTATATTCATGGATTATTTTTCTCATGGAATATTTTGTGACATCTTCGCATTTTTCCGTGGCCATATCTCAGACTTTGTTTTCTGTGTCATTGGCACGGATTGGCTACTCAACTGCTTTTTCCTATTTTCTTACCATTGTTGCTTCGGTTTAGGGTTAGATTTACATAAAATGACATCCTTACCCAAACCCAACTCTAATCCTAACGGCAGGCGACAATGGTTTAAAAATCTGAAAATGTAAAAGAATAAATCAGAAAAAAATTGTATAAACCAATACTTAAAGTGACATCCTACGCAAACACCAAATCTAACCCTAGACCAAAGGGACAATGGTTTGAAAATAGGAAAAAGCAGTTGAGTAACTAATCCGTGACAATGACACCGAAAAATTAGCGAAATATTCCGTGACTATACCACAGAACTTTGTGAGATCATGTTGGTTCAAACGAACAGCCGTGATTAAATACGTGTTTAAAGAGACCCATGGGAGTGAGGGACTCGAACCAAGTGTGAAATAGCAGAACTCCATGGCCTGGTTTGCAAAGACTTCTATAAATAAACAGCATTTCAGATTTCCGCATGCACAGACCACAGAGTTTGTGGAAGTAACGCACAGCGGTGGGTGGCCAGCGCCGGGTTAGCCTGACTGAATCAGAGCGTCTGATTAACATGCTCATGCAGCGAGAAGTAAAATCTGCGCCCCGGGTGTTCAACTCCCATCAGTGGGAATCCACAGAAGAGGGTCTGTAGATTAGGAACACCCTCCCATCCCTCTTTAACTCATAACAGAATGCTGAACAACTGCCGGCTGAGATTATGGTTCCACTGGACCCAATGAGAAGATGCTCTGTAAACTTATAAGAGGTTTGAATGAATAATGATGAATCAGCCAGGACAGCAGAGATAAAGCACTGAATATCTGGTAATGTAAACGCTGTGTCGTATCGACAGTAATAGAAGAAAAACAATATAAGTTAATTATCGCCAGCTTTACTCTTCTAATTAAACCATAAGCTTGCTAATGCTTAGGATTTGGTTATGAATACCAATTGTTGTATAATTAGTGAGCTGTTTACTTATAGTGTCATTAGTGTTTTATAATGTATGTGGTCACCTTTGCAACCCCTGAAGTCTCATTAAAACCCCTGTCATCCAAAAAGCCACGGATTACATGTCTAATTCCAAATTTTGATTTCGAATTCAAAATCCAGGATTAAAAAATGCCCAGAGGAGACTGTAAATTTATTCAATGTACGAAAATCCTTCAGCGTTGACCAAATTTATTTCTAAGAATTAATATCATAAATCCACTGGGAAATTATGAGGACATTACTGTATGTGTTTTGTTGAATAAAGAAATAAAACAAATCCTAATACTAACTAGATTTTCAATGTGCTTGCCATTTAAAACAAAACACCACAATGCAAGAGACCTTTACCTTGTTGCCTGGATGTAATGCTATTGCTACAGTACATCTACGTAAGATGTAAGTGGTTAGTAAGGTGTGCTGGGAGGTTGCTATGTGGTTGCTTACGTCATATATAACTTAAATGGCATGTTTGCCTCATTTTTAATAGCAAAAATGATAAGTTTGTTTACAATAAAAGCTGTTCAGATCTCTCTTCAAAACAAGCCACAGCACTCAAAGTGTTATTTATGTCCTTAGTACAAGAGGCACCCCAAAACGTACCTAGGGTCAATCCATAAAATATTGCACCAGAGATCCATCAAATTAAAGCTTAGATGGGATTTAACCTGTTTACTGATGTCTTATTGACCAAGCATATTTCTGAGAGTTTTTCAACCTAGCGTTGGGTCAAAAAAGGGACAAGATGTTGGAACCATAGATTGTAAAAAAAAAGATGGATGACACCCCTTCGCTCTTTTTCATTGGTGAAAAGTGAAGCCGCCAGTGTCCTAATATGGCGCTGACATCTTGGGTCTTGAGTCTGCGCAGTAGTGATTTCGGGACCAGTCCTGCGCAGTAGTGAGCAGGAGGTAAAGCCGCGAAATCAAGGCCCCGCCCTTGCTCTCGCAGAATGCGCGTATCACAGCTGTCAATCATGACGTGACACCACCGTTTTTAAAACATTAAATAAAATAACTAACTAAAAACTAAGTGTTACTAAACTCGTTGGAAAAGGTAACCAAGCCAAAGTTAGTTGAGCTGACCCGACCTGACCAAAACCAAACCGTGGGGTACTATGCAATGTATATCTGCATAAATTTAATATCCTAAAATATCTTTAAACCTAGTCTATCATCTGTATATGTCAAGAACGAAGGGTGTATTTCACCAGCATTTGTTTTTTAATAATACAGACCTTCATGCTTATTAGCAGGTGCAGAAAGTAAGTATAAAATTAAAATTCACTCAATGCACATTTTTATTTGAATTCATAATGTATGTGTAATTTATTGTGCTGCAAATAATGCACTTGTGTTCATGTGTCTGCGTTTGTGGTGGAAAAAAACTATAAATATCTGTAGTTTTAGCATGAAAAGATATTTATGTAGCCTTGGACATTGACCAACTGAAACCTTCCTTATAATCATGTTTACTTCCATTAGAAACAGAAAAAAACTGCACACTGCATTACTTTCCTTCACTCTTTAGATTCTGCCCTCAGAAAAGCCGACCTGAATATAAATGCTTTGTGGGATATGAACGCAATAATCAAATGCGACAGTTTGCACACAATGTTTATTCAGATGCTCAACAAAGATGAAACTTGTCAAGGATGTGTCAACTCACTTGACAAAGTGCCCATTATTGTGTGTTAAACTTCCCTTTTCACTCTTTCTAAAGCTTTTAGCTCTGATTGAAGACTTAAAGGTTGTGCAGTCACAGTGGCAGAACGGTTTGAGGTTTTGATGAGACTCATAGTTTCACAGACGAACTTTCTTTTACACAGAAGAGCTGCCTGAGTGGTCAGTAGACATTGGTAATACACCTAAACCAGAAAGTGCACATTTATTTTTGTCTTTAAAGGGGACATACCATGAAAATCTGACTTTTTCCATGTTGTAGTGCTATAATTAGGTCCCCAGTGCTTTTATCAACCTAGTAAATGTGCATAAGATCAACCCAGTAACTTAGTTTTGGTAAACCATTCTCTGCAAGCATGTGAAAAATAGGTCATTGAAATGTGTCTCCCCCTGTGAAGTCACAAGGGGATAACACCACCCCTTAATCTGCACTATCCAATTACGGCACTGCCATTTAGTGCATAGCTCATTTGCATGTTAAAGGACACCCAAAACAACACATTTTTGCACACACCTACACAGTGATGATTTTAACATGTTATAATAAATTATCTATAGGATATTTTGAGCTAAAACTTCACATACGTACTCTGGCGACACCAAAGATTTATTTTAAATCATAAAAAAGTCTTGTGAAATGTTCCCTTTAAAGTCATGCACAATAAAACTGATGTAGCGATTGTCTTTTATTCCTCATTACTATTTATATCCGAGTGAAGTGTTCATCATTATGAACGCTAATATATTTATCATTATAGTTACGTTATAATGTGAACGGCCCTTTAATTGGATTGTTGGAAGTTGGGTCATGTTGCTATTTACTAATCCCTGATATCTTTTCCTGGGACTTGCCCATCTGCCATACCACATGCCTGGAAGTAAAGAGAGATTGTTTCGAGGAGATTTGCATTTTTAATAAAAATGTTAAGGTCATTTGTAAAAAAAAACACAATGTTAAGTTTTTAATTTTAATTTCATTGTAATTTTAAGCAATCTATAATATTCTGTTTTAAAAAGTGAACTTGACATATTTCTTAAAAATAAATGCCAAAAAAAATCCTTGTGTATTTTCATATGCTAAAATCATTCACACCCTCATGACAGAAGCCATTATTCACAAACATCAATCACTCACCATCATTCAAAACAGTTGTGACATGTGACACAGCCAAAATGTGCACGGTGCCCTTCGGCGAGACGGATTCTCTGATGATGTCAGAGGTGACTAAATGACAAGAGACGTCTATGAATGCTCAACATCTCACAAATGAAGGAGGACAGCAAACTTCAACTATCTGAGAGACCCAGTGCAGTCTGGTACAGGAGATAATTATACAATTCTGTATCTTGAGTAAAGCTTCCCTTAACGTACGTTGACAAAAGCTCAGCGTATGCAAACTACTTAATAAGCACTAAATAAAAAACAGAAAATCCCTGTTGGAATTTGAAGGCAAGCTAAAGTTGCCATCTTTTCTCATTTGTGTTGCTTGCTGGGGGGGTTAAAATTGAAACAAAATATATTCTCTCAATTTTTAAAATTTAAAACAAACCCATGACCTTGTTTCAAGATAATGCAACCAGACAGTGCACTCCCCTAAAGGATAATTAAGAACATCTGTTTAATTTCTCATGAATGCAATTATCTAATCAACAAATCACATGGCAGTTGCTTCAATGCATTTAGGGGTGTGGTCCTGGTCAAGACAATCTCCTGAACTCCAAACTGAATGTCAGAATGGGAAAGAAAAGTGATTTAAGCAATTTTGAGCGTGGCATGGTTGTTGGTGCCAGACGGGCCGGTCTGAGAATCTGCTCAGTTACTGGGATTTTCATGCACAACCATTTCTAGGGTTTACAAAGAATGGTGTGAAAACGGAAAAACTGTGGGCGAAAATGCCTTGTTGATGCTAGACGTCAGAGGAGAATGGGCCGACTGATTTAAGTTGATAGAAGAGCAACTTTGACTGAAATAACCACTCGTTACAACCGAGGTATGCAGCAAAGCATTTGTGAAGCCACAACGTGCACAACCTTGACACGAATGGGCTATAACAGCAGAAGACCCCACCGGGTACCACTCATCTCCACTACAAACAGGAAAAAGTGGCTACAATTTGCACGGGCTCACCAAAATTGGACAGTTGAGGACTGGAAAAATGTTGCCTGGTCTGATGAGTCTCGATTTTTGTTGAGACATTCAGATGGTAGAATCAGAATTTTGCGTAAACAGAATGAGAACATGGATCCATCATGCCTTGTTACCACTGTGCAGGCTGGTGTTGGTGGTGTAATAGTGTGGGGATGTTTTCTTGGCACACTTTAGACCCCCTTAGTGCAGTTGGGCATCGTTTAAATGCAGAGGTGGGTAGTAACGAATTACATTTACTTCGTTACATGTACTTGAGTACATTTTTTGTGTAACTAGTGCTTTTAGAGTAAATTTAAGATTAGGTACTTTTTACTCTTACTCAAGTAGATTTCTAGTGAAAAAACTGTACTTTAACTTCGCTAAATTCAGCGGCGTTACTGCACTACTTTCAAATGGTAATAATTAATGAATATATATTTTTTAAAGTTTATAGAGCGTGTTCGAAAGTTTCGCGAGACAGGCTGCGTCACCCTTTAGCGCGCGCGACCGCACGTAGATGATAAGAGAAGCAGATGAGGGCGCGTGTGCGTTGTGCGAGATATCGGAGGCAGATCATGCATGGCGGCTTCAAGTTCGGTCTATGTTTTCACTCCAAGAGGTCAAAAAGAATAGTTTCATGATGCGATGCATGCTTTGTTCAATGAACGAGCTGACATCTCAGCGTACAGGAATTCAAGATCCAACCTGAAGTAAGTGTCACAGTATTGTCTATTTGAACACTATTAATGGTCATTTCACACACTGTCCGAGTTTTTTTGCCATATGCACCCTTGTGCAAGCGATGACAAAACCTAGTGTAAGTTAAACCATACAAGCAGCACGTTCACATCTGCACATTTCCGTATAATTTCCCCACAACTAAACAAACTGAACAGCAAAATGTAAGGACGTCTTGCATTTATACACAAATCCGGACACCTCACTAATGTGTAGAAAATACATTCAAATAAAAACGGGATTGTATTTTATTTAAATCCTTCCTAAAGAATGAATGAATAAAAATAAAAGAATAAAGTTTGATTTTAAAGAAACATGTATTATGTATTATAATAAATGTAGAGTTGATTTGCACAAACAGATAAGTTCCATATGAAATTCTAAAATGATCATTTTTATTAAGCTCCTGTTAATGTTCAGTAATTGCACTTTAATGGAAATGAAAATAACCTATTCATATAAAAACATGATAACAAACAGACATACACGTTCTTTTTTGTTTACTGTTTGCTTGTTTAAAGGCAGATGCTGACAAGTTTGTGTTGTGAACATGAAAATAAATACAGAGTTAACCGTCAGAAAAACATCTGTGTGTGTGTTTGAGATTTTTTCTCAAATGACACGTTATGTGATGTTAATGTACCCATTGCAGGACTGAGATAGGCTGCTTTACTTGTTTATAAGCAGAACAATGAGACTTTTAAGGAGAGGTTTGTGAAAACCCTCCAAGTAGTCTGAAATTCAGTGCTTTTGCGCTACTTCTCTATCAGATCGGAAGTAACGAGTAACTAACTACTTGAGTAGTTTTTTCATCTAATACTTTTTTACTGTTACTCAAGTAAATAATTAGATTGATACTTTTACTTTTACTTGAGTACATTTTTGTATAAGTACTTGTACTTTTACTTGAGTACAGATTTTGGGTACTCTACCCACCTCTGTTTAAATGCCACTGCCTACCTGAGCATTGTTTCTGACCGTGTTCATCCCTTTATGACCACTATGTACCCTACTTCCAGCAGGATAATGCACCATGTCACAAAGCTCGAATCATTTCAAATTGGTTTCTTGAACATGACAATAAGTTCACTGTACTAAAATGGCCCCCACAGTCACCAGATCTCAACCCAATAGAGCATCCTTGAGATGTGGTGGAACGGGAGCTTCGTGCACTGGATGTGCATCCCACAAATCTCCATCAACTGCAAGATGCTATCCTATCAATATGGGCCAACATTTCTAAAGAATGCTTTCAGCACCTTGTTGAATCAATGCCACGTAGAATTAAGGCAGTTCTGAAGGCGAAAGGGGGTCAAACACAGTATTAGTATGGTATTCCTAATAATCCTTTAGGTGAGTTTGACAGAAGAGTTGAGATTTCAGGATACATATTATTATGTATCCTGAAATCTTATCTCTTCTGTCAAACTCACTGATCAAGAAAGTAAGGCAGATTTCTCTCCGATGTCCTGTAACATATTACAAGAGCACAATGCAAACACTTGTATCAGACTGAATTACAACTCAATTTGTGGAGAGACGGCGAATGCGCTCACAGAGTAAATTCAATCTGTCGCCTGGCGTGTTTTGCACAGGGACGTAATGTAAACAACTACTTTCACCGAGCTATAATAAAGGCAACAGGCCACACAGAGCAGAAATGATGCAGATAGGGCTTGTGTGTTATCATCCACCTTCAGAGAAGCACACAGCGCTCTGACTCCCACACACAGACGCCTGCGGGGAGCAGGAGTATTAATAAAGGGGCATGAATATGTTTGAGAGCCATAAATCCAATAGACTGGGAACTCTGAAGACCTGCGGAGCCTTTAAATCTAATGACAGATGCGCGGAGAGAGTTTTCACTCCCTTTAGCCCCTGAGTCAGCAGCTGCTGAGCCTCACAAGGCGAACGCGAACGAGAGCAGGACATACATCAAAACTAAGGTCACCTCGTGTGAGAGAAACACTCACGCTAACTTAAGCGAGACCGACTCAGACTCACAAAAAGCTGGTGGGTTCTCCAGAAGCGGATGGTGTTAGTGCAGTAAATTATTAGCAAATTACCATTTGAAAGCCACTGGATTTTTTGGAAAGAAATTGGGTGATGAGAGGAAGAGAGAGATGAATCTGAAATCAAGCGAGGTCCTTATAGCTAGACAGCATTTTAATGCATCACAGACATGCTGTTTAAGCAAAAACATTGTAAAAAGAGATTTATATTTATCTCAAGAGTTTTTAAACTCTGGATTTAAAAAGGACTTGACTGCCTCCAATGATACCTGGTTAGGCGGGTTTTAGAGGAGTTTAAATCAAGATTCACAGATCTTAAGCTGGTTTAAAGTCCATGTAAGTAATTTCAGAAAATCGTTTCTAAATTTTGTTAATACAAAAAATGTATTGCTAAAACAAGTTACCAATACTGTGAACTATGTAGTTCTGAATAGGAGTTAGATTATTAAATAGTTTATTACCTTTTCTGAGTTCAGGATTATTTGGGAGGGGCTAAAACTGTGGCTCGAGGATGCCCTGACACAATCGCAAGCATCCATTTAAGGCCCTGTCCAAAATGACGCACTTTCGGTCTCGTGGCCTTAAAATGCGCGTGCTCACTTCGTCTCACGTCCGTAGGGTGTCCCTTCTGTAATTTTACGCTCTTTTACGAAGAGCACACTTTTACGAAGTGTGCTCATCAGCGCCCCCTTTGGTAAAGTGCGTGACGCACTTTACCAACCCAGAAGTCCTTGCGAAAGAGCAATCAGACCAATCAGACAACGACGGAAGGGAGAAGTTCACACTGATGGGCAACTTCTCTTCCTATTTTCGGCGTGACGCTCAGGTCTGTCCCAAAATACGACTGCGGTGCACCCTCTTGGACTAAGCTATATTTTTTTTATCAGGATCAAATCCCAAAATCAATCTCAAAAGGTATGTTGATTCATTTTGGGATTGTTGAATTCCTAGCACTAAAAATAAATCTAAAATAGCATTATCTTAAAAATGATTTATTCAATAGTGACAAGTACATTAAGGGGTGGTTTCCCAGACAGGGCTTATCCTAGTCCCAGACTAAAATGCATGTTTGAGATGCTTTATTTAGGATTTTTTCCTGTTTAAATTTAACATATTTCGTTGACATTGTTTTGTTATGAGTTTTAGCCGTCATATCGCTGTATAGGTTAACTATCGTCCAGCTAAGATGAAATGATATTCAATCATGTAGGCAAAGTCAACAGTAATTACAAGGTGTTTGGTTTCATTAATTAATTAATTTATTTTATTTCATTTATCTTTTAGCTATGGTTAGATGTATATAAAATTTTTACTCAAAGCCTTGTTTTAGCCTAGACATCTGGGCTGTGTTTGGACGCTTTTAGACAAAATGCATCATCATGGCAATTTGTACATATATTACAAGGTGGCTAATTTATATTAATTCATACGACAACATTCATAGATTTTTTTACAATTTGCCTTGCCCCTGTGACGTTGGGGTTAGGGTTCGGGTTTCGTTAATGTTTTTTATGGTAATCGTACATTTTTGCGCAATTAACTTCATATAAATTCTAATTAGCCAACTCATAAAATATATACCAATTCTCGTGAGATCACTTTATGGGAAAAGGCAATCCCAGGATGCACTGCAAAAGATGAAAAGTTAATCTAATACTTGATTATAAATATTTTTTCTAAGCTAAAAGGCACAAATAAAATTAATATATAATATTATTGGTAGTGGGGTTGTAAAAAAACTTGACTTTCATTTGTTTGCACTATATATTTGTATGTATTCTGCATTGTTAACATTATAAAAACATGCTAAGAACAAAGTTAACTGGTATGAACTGAGTCAAGTGCAAAGCAATATTTGTGTGGCACACTGAGTTGCTGCATACCTGCAGTGTTTTTTTACTTACAGTATTCCCATAAGAAAATCCATCTCAGTTATTGTAATCTTTCAAATGAGCTTCCTATGTCAACAAAGCACTTCTTTAGGTTTTGAAATAGGGACCAATAGAGTTAGAGTGTCAGTTAAAGTGTATTACAGCAAGTGAGACAGTGATTTGACATTAACAATGTTATCAACACAGATGACCACCATGGGCTGTGTTGTTTGTTGAAGCGATCTGCAGGTTTGGCTTCAGCTTGAGAGCTAAAAATATCTCTTGGCAAGAGAGCAGAAAGAACACACAGTATGTCGGAGCAATGACGCTGTGTTTATACTCAGAGTCTGCAGTCTCACATGTCTACTCGTGCCCACTTTACAGACAAGATGTGTGGCATCAGTGATTCAGTAAATCAGACCCAATGAATCAGACAGAGATGATGATTCAGTCACTGAACCCAATGTGCATCACACAGATGAAAGACACAACTCTCAAAAATCCCCCCACCAAAAAAAAAACCTTTTTCCAAACCCATATGACCTTTTTTATTCTGTATATACAGTATATTTCTGAAAATAAAATTGTAAACCCAATGATCTTAAAATGCACAACCCCTATAAATAAAAAATAAAAAAATATTTTATATTTTATTTAAAAAAGGTGTTTGAGATTATGTTAAGACTACTTGGTTGAAACCAATTTAAAAGTCTGTAATCTGAGGGTACAAAAAAATCTAAATATTGAGAAAATCACCTACAGTATAAAGATGTCCAAATTAAGTCCTTAGAAACAGCATCCACTCACAAAAGTAAAGTTTTTATACATTTACGATAGGAAATGTACAAAATTTTTCATAGAACATGATCTTTACTTAATACATTAAATATTGATTTGAAATATTTTATTAGCTAATTTTTTTTATTAATGCAGATCTTCTGAGAGGAAAACCAATTATTTTCAGATTTATGATAAGAAAAGACTTTCAAATGTCACAAAGACACTATTTGGTTTTATCATTTGTAAAAATAATTTCATATATATATATATATATATATATATATATATATATATATATATATATTTATTTATTTTTGTGCAATATTAAACTGTACCTGTCAAAATTATTTGCAACATCTGGGTTAAAATGTTTTTCCGATCAATTTAAGTCTTAACTAAAGACATTTCTCTTTAACAAATCATTTACATAATTTGTCTGGGTAATATACTTATGCCGCAATAGCTAGCCTGCCTGGAACCAGGCGTTAAAAAAACACAATACTGTGACACTTGCATTACATGTGAACGGCCCCTACGCTTATAGGATTTTGTTTCTTTCTCCCTGTCTTGTCCTCGATCCCGAGGATAATTACACTTACAGACCCGGTTCTGGCTGCCTTGGAGGTCATGTTTTAATTCCCATAAAATTGTATAAAATCGTACTTAATATACCCTCTATAGAATCTATTGTCTCTCTCTCCCAAGGGTTTTTTCCCTCCTAGGACTTTTCCCGCAGGGTTTTTCTCATAGGGGGATTTTTGAACCCCTGGGGAGTCTGTTGACATTGGCTTAACCTAGCACCCTCTTATATATGTTACATTATTACTACGCCCGCTAGTACGGTTAATCTTAACCGCTGTATTCTGCTGCTTATTTTTATGATTTTTCTGTGTTTTCTCCTGCATCTATTAATGTAAAGCTGCTTTGAAACAATTAAACAATTGTAAAAAAAAAAAATTTGAATTTTATTCGCTTTGAGCGGTTGTTATCTAGGAATAACAAACCTGCAATTGTCGCGACTGGCCAATCAGATTCAAGCATTCCAATGAGCTGTGTAATAAAAATCAATCATTTTGACACTCTTTTGCTTCAAATATACCTGTGCTACCTGAAACTATCATAAAACACAGTTTTTGTCTACAGCTGTTTAATTTTCATTTAAAACAGCCTAACCAATATTAATATTTGTAGGAAAAACCGGCCACTGGTAGTTTGTGTTAACATGCTGTGCTGTAATGTAAACTCTGTTCTCCTGCTGGGCAGTCCGGTTTCATTTCCCCATTATTAGATATATTTACTTACACAGGGTCACTTGTGATGTAGCAGCATGAGACGCTGCTTAATGTAGCCAGCTGGCATTACAGTGAGAGCAAAATATGATAGCGGGCAGAGAAGCATGAACCACACTGCTGTTTAGTCCCAACAAAGCCATTAAAGAAAACAAATACCAGCTATTTAAATGGCACTGATGTATAGAATTGATTTCAGTGTAATGACGCCATAATGTGCATCAGCGATTTATTGTAGGGTGTATTTGATATCTGTGTTCAGTGTGTTTACTTCATATGGCTTTCTGTTTAATGGAAAGATATCATCATTGATGAAGGTACAGGGCCACGGTAATGCAAGCCAAAATGTAACCATTTCAAATGCTGTACGGCAAGAAACAAACATCTGAGCATTATTGAATTATATCGCAGATAGCTAAATCATAACATAGTGTAAACATTGTGCAGTGTGCTTAAAAATCCAATGTACGAAATAAATAATAATTTAGCTTTACAGTTCAGTTTTGAGTGTATATGTTTGTCTTCACACAAAATATATATTTGGTGAGTTATTTTTATTATTCAGGAGAGCATATATTGCTTAAAAGAATAATAATAAGCCCTGTTCGCGCTTTCTGATTTCATAATGGGTCACCTAAGAGCAGATCCACATGGCAGATACTTCATGAAAGTAGGATTTTTTTCCTTCATATCCATGCCGATTCCCTTGGGCTTTTAACAAGGTGGAAGATCTTTGAAAGAAAACAGAAAGCTTGGGCTCATTAATCACACAAAAATAGCCACTTTGATCTACTGTATTATGGTTTGATACATTGTATTTATTTATATTTTATGATACATTTGTTTCTTTATTATGATAACATCAAAGCCAGCGTTACAGTTTTTGTTTTTGTTGTGGATGATTAACTTATTTTATTTGGAATAAATGAATGCAAAGCCAAAGGGAAAATGTTTCGAGTCAGACTTTCAGTGTGAGGTACAAAACACAGCGATATTAAATCTATGTCTACAACAGTTCAACAAGAAAAAAAAGAATACATTTTATTATCTGTGCTCATCACTAGCAAAAAGTGTAATTCTTTTCTATCTCTATCACAATATTTTTTATTTAGACATCTTCAGAAATCCACCTGGGGCGTATGACATGGTTGCCAGAATAATTTGGATATTAAAACTACAGCACAGCCTTTACAGAAATAACAAAATTAAACAAAATGATTTTTTTTTTCAAACAAAGTGCCCTGGTTTATATAGCAAGTTACCTAACCATTAAAGTTTGGCGTACAATATTATAAAAACTTTAATGTGTCACATCTGTGCACTGAACTGGAAAACAATGACTGTTTTTAAAACCCTGTCTTCCATTGGTCTGACAAACAGATCCTGCCACTACAAGCACACCTCATTGGTTAATCCAGTGTTGCTGTCAGTGTGGGGATTCAACGAACTGTACGGAGAGACAGATGTGAGAAAAGCATTAAACGTGTTGTCTGGTTAGAGTAAATTATTTAAACATGTTCCTAAAAAAAAATCCCTAACCCCAGGCTGTACACACAGACGATGATCATTGGTGACTTGTCTGAGAAGATCCATTTTGCAGATATGAAGACATCTCATCTCTGATTAACTGAACCCTATCAACATCCAGCATCACCACAGGATAGCAGTTAATGAGTTATCTGGCACAGACCGCCATCTCTTGTGTTCATAATCCTGATGATGAGTCTTTGTGGCAGATGTTGGAGATCGGAGGGAATACTGGTATTAGAATACGGTGGTGGGCAAAACGTTGGCTTGTCACTTTTGCTTTTGTTAAATCAACAGATGTCTTCTTCAGCAGCAGGATTATAGGTTGCTTTTGAAATCGCATTCTGTGACAGTAGGTACTGAATTATATATATCGACTGTTAAAACAGTAGGTACTATAAAGTATTAATATGGATAGTATGAATGTATATGGATGTAGTACATCGGCCATGTTGATACATCACGCGACATGTCGTCATCATGACAACAAGTTAGTCGTTAACTGGAATGACATTAAACTAGCGCAAAAATACACAAGGAACAGCTGTTTAATATATCTATGATTGAGCCGCGTAACAGCAATTTTTGATTACAACAACACCCCCTGTCATCTTCTTCGTTGGATAACTCCTCTGCTGGGGGATCACCGGATAGCAAAGTGTCAATCGAAGGAACACTTTATGATCTTACCGGAAGTAGTAGGTCATCCGGGTTTCTTTCATGTACTGCTTTCCAAATACTATAAAATCAGACATACTATTAGCCTCCCCTACTGCTTTTTGCCAACTATATAGTAAGGAAGTATGCAGTTTCGGATGCAGCCAGTCATTTAAAGGGACAGTAAAGGGCGATTTATAGTCGTGCGTACGGCGTAGGCTATCCGTAGCCTGTGCGTAGCTCTGCGTAGCCTGACGCGCACCTCGCAAAAATTTTAACAGCGCGTCAGATCTACGCGGACCGCAGGCGCTGTGATTGGTCCACCAGAACCCCTCCCGTTAGGTAAAAAAAACTGCGTCATAGATATTTCCGTTTGTGACGGTGAAAACAAAGAAGAGCCAAGTTGAGGAGTGATTTAACTCAAACTGCATCAAAAGTCGCTGTTTATTTACTTCCATCTTTGCTGGTCTTCTCAAATTATACACAACAAGTTGCTGTTTCTTCTTCGTTTGTGGGTTAACTTGCCAAGCTTCTTATTCTCTGACGATCGCGCTGCTACTGTGGTTACACGCGTGGATACTGCCCACCAGCGGTCGCGCATGTGTTTGCACGTCACGACGGATGACGACGCAAAAGTATAAATGAAAACCGACGCGGAACCTACGCCGTCGCTGCTACGCCGTAGGACCTACGCACGACTATAATGAGCCCTTAAGTAGGGTTTTAAGTGTTTCAAATCAATGTCGTTATTCATAAATATGTCCTTGTTGGTGTCAAATGACCTCTGTCAGTGATCTGACTTTTCTTTGTAAGCTTAGAATTTCTTTTCATTACTTACATTAAACGGGTAGGTCCAAGAATGCTTCCATGTCGTCCGCTGTATTGATAAACTATAATAGCAGAGAGGGACAAAAAGCACTAGCCTACTAACGCATTTCCACAACGCATTTTCATTCAGGACACGTAAACTAGCTGAAACAGACACGGAGATCAGTGATTTCATAACGGCTACCGTAGTTGCAAGACGCATTTGGAAAGGCGAGGCGCTAGAGAGCACTGGTCATTTGAATGCAAACTACAATTTCACCACTGGATGCGGGTAAATCCTACTTATTGTCCCTTTAAAAAACTTTGTTTAAAAGCATAGGAGTCTCTAATACTGTTTGTCCACATATTGAAAGTTATTTGTTGAAGGAGATACGTAGAGAGAGAGAGAGAGAGAGAGAGAGAGAGAGAGAGAGAGAGAGAGAGAGAGAGAGAGAGAGAGAGAGAGAGTATATACATATAGCGAGTGAATGATTATGGTTCAACATTACAGACAGTCATGCGTCAGGATTTCTGGCATGAATCATCTCACTTCAATCAATAGAATCGACTGCAGAAGATAACAACAGATGCAGATGGAGATGGTTTGTCATTTTTGTGATGAGAGTCCAATAAAAATTCATATTAACTTTGAGATCTGGCATTTATTGAACATATTTCCAAATAAAAACAAAATATTAATCCTAATTGTCTGTTATTGCTAACAAAGATAGATACAGTAATGTGAAGTGTGTATACAAACATCTAACTTTATTATCTTTAGTTATATCAGTGCAAAGCAAAACAAAAAGTAGGAATTATGGTGTAGCACTTGCAGCGTGGTGCTCATGTGGGTGTATTAGTCTTGCTTCTAGAACTTTCTTGTTTATTTTCTTTATATAGACATAAAAATGCAAATGATCATAATATGGCTCTGAAGTTTTCACATTTTATGTAAAAAGCACACTCTAAAAGGGACAAACCCAACCCGTTGCGTTGTAATTTAACTTATGAAGGGTTGTTTCAACCAAAAATGCTGATTTGTTTAAACATTATAGGTTAATATAAACAAGTATAAACATTTTCAGGTTAAATCTGGATGAGTACGTCCCTTTTTCACCCAACGCTGAAAATAACCAAACATGTTTAGTGTATAAAAAAATAAAAATTATGGATTGGCCAAATATTATAAATGTTATCCTGGTTTTAATTATACAATTAAAAAATGGGAAAATAATCAAATATGCATATAAATATGTTGTGTACACTGTAAAAATGATTAAGTAACTAGGTTGATTTAACTAAAAAAAAATGAGTAAACTAAAAAAAAATCAAAAATTTGTTTTTAGATAACATAGAAATCTGTGTCATTTGAGTAATTCTAAATAAACACATTATTAAGTAGATTTAACTTCATTTTATTATGTATAATCCACTTAAAGTTGTAAAAAGGAAATTAATATTTTTGTGTTAAAACTACATGAATGATTTTGGTAGACATAACTAACTAGGCGGTGGACTTTGCTTTGCATGGAAATACATTGGAGAGTAAAATATGAAATTAAACGCTATTTTATGTGTTTTTAAATAAAGAGAAACATTTGTTAGTGTTTAATGTTCATTTATCTTTGAGATGAAGAAGAGTATCTGGTTCCTCTATGAGTTTTTGTTCAGAAGGGTTTAGACTGTATTAACACACATGATGTGTGTTAATTCACAATAACTGTGCTAATGCCAGTACTAAGACCAGTCTCTTCTTACTTGCTCATCATAATGTGGTATATAATAATAAATATGTAAAAAATTGGTAATTTTACATTATTAAATCAGTAAGAGAAAAGCCTTTAAAAGTACTAAAATGATTACTCTGCTTTCTTTAAAAAATCCAGATATTAACTCACCCCCATGTCATCCAAAATGTTGATGTCTTTCTTCTACCCGTTCTCACCAAGATGCGTACAAATGACACGCAGTGTGATTATCGTGCAATAGATACGCCAAATTCCGATTTTGCGTGCATATGATACGCCAGTCCTTCCCATTCACTTATATGGCGAATCGTTTCGTGTCGTTTTATTTATTGTTTTCTCATTTGTTTTCTGTTTTTTAAAACATTTTCGCTTGGGTTTAGGGTTAGATTTCAGATTTGTTTAAGTAGGTTATTTAATATACAGGTTTCTCTATGTTTTTGTCTATATTTAAGCCATGGTCGCCCGGAGTTGGGGGTTTGGGTTAGGGTGTCATTTTTATATAACAAAAAGTTGTTCTAACCCTAAACCCAAGCGAAAATGTTAAAAAAACAAAAAACAAATGAGAAAACAATAAATAAAACGACACGAAACGATTCGCCATATAAGTGAATGGGAAGGACTGGCGTATCATATGCACGCAAAATCGGAATTTGGCGTATCTATTGCACGATAATCACACTGCGTGTCATTTGTACGCTTTTTGTTGAGAATGGGTTGCTTTCTTTGTCGAGAAGAAATTAAGTGTTTTGAGGAAAACATTTCAGGATTTTTCCCAATTTAATAGACTTTATCGGACCCCAACAGTTTACAGTTTCAATGCAGTTATTGTAATTAAAAATACAGTTATAATGGCATAAACTTTCCACAGAAGTAACTCTTAATCTCAGAGCTCATACAAGGTTTGTCTCTAAAGGTTTTTACTCTACAGAGAGAAATCGTTTCTACTTACTAAACCCTATAGTGTCTTATTTGTTTTGCAGTATTTGCAGATTCAGCACATCCGAGTGCATGAGAGAGTGAGTTAGCATGAGGAAACACTTAATGTCTGCCAGTACTATATACAATCCCACAAACACAAACAAACACCAGCTACACTATTCTTCAACTAAAATCCATTTTAGCTGCCATTACCATCAGTTATGACAATGGCCACAGTTTCAACAAAACAACACTAAAATAAATCTAATAAAGTCTCTTCAACCAAACAATAGAAGACAGGGCGAATGTTAGGAAGATAGTCTTGTCTTTCTTCAATTCCTTTTGACAAGTGGAACAGAAATTTCACATCACAACTTTTAAACAAAATGAAGATGAGGCTGTGAAAGCTTCTTGTGGGCATTGTAGGTATTTTACAAATGGTCTCTAAATAGTAGAAATTCATTTGAGTTTTGTACGATTTGCAGGGGTGGGTTATTATTATTGAATTTGTTTTAATAAGCGATTCACTTTATAGCAATTGATATCTCGTCAAATATATACAAATTCCTGAAGTTGGTTCAACATACCACCCACAATCACACTAAGAACACGTAGACATACTGTAAAGACATTAATAACAGTAATCTGAGTATACATCATACCAGGGTGATTTAACTCATGGGGCCTCATTTATAAAGCGTACAAAAATCCACTGCAAAGTCCATATTTATAAAAACTGTCTTTGACTCATGGTCTGAGCAGACGAACGCACTTTTGTTTGTTCGATTGCTGCAGGCCATTCTTGCTGCTCGAAAAGGGTTTAAACATCGACAAGCGCTCTTTTTATATCAATGACATTAATTAGGCATCGTTTAAAGGCGGAGATCTGAAACTGCTCAGCTGCGCACAAGTTCAATTTGTGATTTATAGACTTGCCATCTGAAAGAAAGAGGTACACGTGTTTTTCTGTGTGTACATCCACTCTATGGATCACACGTACGCATTTTGAATAAATTATCTTAAGATCAAATGCAGAATGGTTTCTGCGCAGCATTTTATATATGAGGCCCCTGATCTGTTTTATTAGGATTGAAGCTCAACTCTGGAGGACAGTGTCCCTTTAGGACCTAAAAAGATGAGAAGCTCTGCCATGGCAGATAGTCAGAGTGACATCATGGATTGTAACAGATGGTGTTGCTTTATAGCACCACATGCGTCTTTTTCAATTCTCACATTTAGATTTAGGTTCCGGGCATCTTATTGAGTTATCATGCGCTCTGTGGTTCTCTCAGGACCTGATCGTTGAAGTTTCTGTGTGCTGGACATTCACTAGACGAGACAGTGTAGGAAAAAAATATTTTTAATTCTGCTTGCAGGCAGGTTAAAGCTGGTCAAATATTTTAATGAAGTTTATTTAACTTAGTTCGGCATGTTCATGTAATGAGACCAATCAGCGAAGAGGTCTCTATACAATATATAGCATGTCCGCACCTCCATCCCGCAACTGTTTTTGCAGGTACATCTATCTGGGGGGGGGGGGGTACTCTGGGTTCTGGCTAATATTCAGAGCTCGTATCCTTCCCTTTGTACAGCACGCCAAATACGCTGGCTCATGTTAATGCGAACTTGTGAAATACAGGATAAAGTAAATATATGCTCAAGAGATTAAACATGAACAAATCCTAATGCTTATTTGCACCTTTAATGATATCATTATTTAAACTAGAACTCTGTGATGTTCATCTCTCTATTGCCATCTCTTTTTGAAACATAAAATTGCTAAATACACTGCAAAAAATTTTTTGTCTTGTTTTCAGGAAAAATATCTAAAAATTCTTAAATTAAGATGCTTTTTCTTGATGAGCAAAACGACCCAAGAAAATAAGTCTAGTTTTTAGACCAAAAATATCAAATTTAAGTGATTTTGAGCATAAAACAAAAATCTGCCATTGGGGTAAGCAAAAAAATCTTGAACATTTTTCTTAAACAGTAAATAAATAAAAAATTTAAGAAAAATTTGCTTACCCCATTGACAGATTTTTTTTGCTTGTTTTATGACAAAAGCACTTAAATTTGATGTTTTTGGTCTACAAACTATTTTCTTGGGTCATTTTGCTCATCAAGAAAAAGCATCTTAATTTAAGAATTATTAGACATTTTTACTGAAAACAAGACAAAAATACTACGAATTTTTTTCTCTTGAAAATATTTTTTAGCAGTGTACTTTACATACACTGCAAAAAATGACTTTCTTACATAGTTTTGTCTTGTTTTCAGTAATTTTTTTTAATTCTTAAATTAAGATGCATTTGAGCAACATAACCTAAGAAAATAAGTCTAGTTTTTAGACGCAAAATATACAATTTAAGTGAATTAAAAACTATGCCAATGGGGTAAGAACATTTTGCTTGAATTTTTCTTAAATTGTTAAAAAAAATTATTACCCCATTGGCAGATTTATTTATTTATTTTTTGCATACTTTAAGCACAAATGCACTTAAATTTTATATTTTTTGGTCTAAAAACTAGATTTATTTTCTATGTTCATTTTGCTGACCAAGAAGATACATTTGATTACATTTTTTTTTTAGATATTTGTACTGGAAACAAGACAAAAAACTAAGTAAGAAAGTAATTTTTACAGTCTACTAATGAGGATTGAAAAAGTCATCTAGCGAAAATGTTAAACTTCAATATATTATCATATATTTCAAAATGTATTTCAGGGGCAACAAAAACAAAAAATTTCTATTTTTACAACCTATATTGTAAAAAATATATATTTTTCATGCCAAAATAATTTTTTTTTACAAAATGTATAATGTATTAGATTATACATTACAAATTATAAGTATCTTGCAGTTGAGCAGTTTAAATTTAATTTGAACCTTTTAAAATCTGTCATGTTTACATGTTTGTAACACAAGTTTTTCTTCCAATGCAATGTTAATATAAATGCATTAAAATATCCTTTTTTTAAAATGTCTTTCAAAATATACAAAAAATGGCCAAGAAATATCTTGTTTTTTTTAATTGTAAACATATATCAGCACATATACTTTTGTCCATTATTTGTATATATTGAAATATATTTAAAATTATATTTGAAAATATCTTTTTTTTTTTTGCTGTGTGGGAGATTAGGACATATGTACATAATGTGAACTTCCCCCAAAGCTTTAACACAAGGAGTTCATAATTATACCCGAGACAAACAGCATTACTCACAGACACAGGACACGTTCAGTTGGACACACCTGTCAGTCAAATGGCACCTTCCTAAATGAGTGGATCTCGGCCAGAATAAGATGTAAAGTGAAAAATGTTATCATTTCATTCAAATACATTTTCCAAGTGTTATCAAGTATTTTTGTCACTTTCTCTGGACTAGAGAGGTCCTTGAAAATGAATTACTGTATGGCTTTTGTGTGAAACAAATCAAACATTGCTCTGTAGACACTGTTTGCATTTTTAAAAAAAAGCATTAAATCACACTATCAGAGACAGTCTGAGCCCACAATTTGTTTCTGAGACGTGCAACTGTGCTAATCCAAGGATTTTTAGGGGGAAATTTTGAATCTAGAGGTTTATAATATTGACCATTTCTGTCTCTCGCTCATAAATCCTGCATATCTCAGTGATGGTGGCATTAGAATTAAGATTTCATTAGGTCTTCATTCCCATCTGGGACAAGCACACATGTTCTCTCTGTCCTCCACCCTCTTTCACATACACAAGTGGATATAATCTCTGTAACATACAGTTGCGGACATAATACCTTGTAGAAGTAAGAAATATCATTTTTTTAAATTACATCTTGCACTTTAGGCCATTTCTGAAAGTAAAAGTTTTTGCCAAATGCAATCTTTGTCTTAATAACACCATAATAAGATTTTGGACTGGTAGTGCAGGTAAGATGATCAGACATTTTATTAAACTCAATAGAATTAAAACTGCTTGGGAAAATAAGTCAAATGGATTTATACTAAAATCTGATTATGTATATTTTTGCTAATCTTATATTTGTGAACAAATCTGGACTGGTTAACAATGTAATTATTGTGACATACATACAGAGAAAAACACTGAGCACAAATGCTAAACCATACAGTAGGTTATACAGTAGACTCTTGCAAATATGAAACGTCAAGGTCATTGTCAAGTTCGGTAAGTTTCAGAGGGATTTTTCAATCTAATAATAGGAAATATGACTGGCCTTATTAGTGTTATGAACCATCGCGCAGGCCCAGGAAAGAAGTCCTGGCTCTTCTTTATTAACCTGTGGACACCGAGCAGAAATGAGCCATAACTGAAGTAAGGTGAAAGCGCGCAGGCTGTCTGACTGGTAATTATAGACGGACCTTGATTAATGATTTTGCATGGACGCAACGTTGAATCAGAGGTTCTTGGCAAAGGAAGTCCGTTAAATTAGCTGAACCTTCACGAGGCTCATTATTATCCATCCAGCTACAGAATGATATGCTTTGCAAAAAAAAAAAAACTCATAATGATTTTGTTGGGAAAATGTTGCCATCATTAGCGCAGCGTGTGACAGGCCGCCGCAGGGGCCGACTGTGGAGAATCTTCTTGAAGTCATTGAGTAAAAAAGCAGTTCTTTCCTATATGAACTATACAGTGCCAAAGTTGACTTACTGTCCTCTGATCACAGTAAAAATACAGCTCTGCTCCAGCCTTTACACTGTGAATTTAAATGCTGATCTTTTGATGTTTTATATTCTTGGCCAACAATGTGACTACAAGGCTTTCTTTAATGGAGGAACATAGAGCTGATGTGTTGAGACCTATATGTTAACATAACCAGCACACTCAATTACCAGGATCAGATCAGCTTTGTTTCCGATGGCAAAAGCAATACGACACATTTTAAAGCAAAGTTTTAATACTTTTTCTATTTATACTTTTTGCTGTCTACACTGTAAAAGAAAGCAGCATGAAGTTAAAACCATTTGGTTTTGCAAGTCAATTCAACCTACTTTTTAAAGTTTTGACTTCTGATAAGTTGACATAACTTATAAAACAAATTGGAATTGTTTAAAGGTAGGGTTTCACATTTTGAAAAATGCGGTAGCCGCCTAGCAATGAAATGATGATCCCACCCTCCAGTCAAATCGCCATCCAAAGTCACGCCTCTTTCAAAACACACACTGTAAAAAACATATTGTGAAATTCACAGTAATTAACTGGCAGCAATTGACAAGTAACTTACTTTAGAAAAAGCACAGTAAGTTACTTGTCAATTGCTGCCAGTTAAGTACCGTGTTTTTTTCTATAGTAAGTTACTTGTCAATTGCTGCCAGTTAAATACTGTGATTTTTACAGTTTTAAAACACTACTGTAATTTCACACTGAATGCACTGTAATCCACGGTGAACTTTATTACAGTTATTTGCTGTGCATGAACACAGTTAATTACTGTAGATTTCACAAGCATTTTTTACAGTGCATGAACACGCACAGATCAGACGGTCACATCTCATGTCTCATTCACCAGTGAGAAAACTTTGCAGTACAAAGTGAATAACATTTCCAAAATAACCAAAATAAACAACTGGTTTACATCAGAATTAGTTAAAGCACACTTTCGGTTGTGTAGACGTAGTAACTATATCGTTACGCTAATCCGTAAACGAACACAAATTTCATAAGCAACACAGTGTTTCATCAAAGTATCTGAATCCATCTCAGTACAAACATATCGCGTACCTACCTTACCAAAATAAACAGTGTAACGACCCTTTCAGACCCTTTGCCTCCTGCAGCTGTTTGCATCTCGTGGTAAAGCAGTAAAGTTACCGATGTTAATTTGGGTTTTTGTTCTTTGCTGATCCAGGCAGTTTTGCTGTTGTTGTTATAAAAGATGTCTTTCGTTTTGTGGCTCCTGTGTAGGTTGTCAATTCAGCAGAAAAGTTTGCCATTCTTGCTGTTTACAGACACCAGGAGGTGAGCACACGTGAACGCGCCGATGACGTATGGCGCCTGCGTGGACTCGCTGCGTGGTGGGCATTCAAATTACGCTTACGTATGAGGGACAAAAAAGGAAATGCCAATCTATGATTGGTTGAACATTTTTTGGTCCTACGCCATCACAGATGACATAAATATCTACAAATACATTTAAACAACTTAACACAGTGATTGCTATTAGGATGTGAGGAGACTTTTAACCAGCATAACTAAAAATGTTTCAGGATCAAATCTGTTACCCTACCTTTAACTTTTTTTATTTGTTAGGTTAAAGTAACAAAATATATGTTGATTTGACATCATTTTTACAGTGAGGAAGAAAAAGTTGAAAAATGATTGTGAAACTATAATCAATTATCTTCTAAGGCCATGAACACTGGTGGAGATGAGACGAGACGCTACGTCATACGCTGGAAACGCACTTACTGTGAACGTACATCGGTTGTTACCAAAAGCTAGTTATTTTAGTTTGTAATTTTTTTGAATATTGAAATATTTCTTACAAAATTGCTTTGGATTGCCCGCAGAAGGCCTTTATTAAATCTTTCCCCACCATTGACGAGATAACTCATCCATTAAGAGAAAACGCTTCCCTGCCAATGACGTGAATTTCCGGCTTTCCACAACTTATACAACCCGGAAGTAACGCCTCAAGTGACAGAGAAAGAACTCTGTGTATGTTTTAAAGATCGCTCTGCATCTGATCTCTATCAAAAGTCCTTCACAAATATGGAATTATCTCAGTTTTTTGCTCAAAATTTAGTGTTTTTGAAGAAACCTACTCATATTTGAAAGGTGATAAAAATGAACTAATGAAGGTAGGATCAAACTTTTTTTTTGTTTTTTTTTTTAAAGCAGAGGGTCTGTTCTTTCATTTGATATATTGTTTGTTTATATATTTAAAGAAGAACATTTTCTGGAAGGCATACAAATTTTGTGAAAATCATGAAAAATGCTGCCGCTGGCTGGCAACTTAAAAAAATGCTGGCAGGGAAAGAGTTAACTGCATGGACCCGTGACTACAGATACCAGCTTAGCTTAGGGTTTTTGAACATTATGTTAATACAGCTTTCATTATTACGATCTGACTTCAATGCTAAAGGTTTCACTACTTCACCTGCTTATGAACCGCTAAAGTAGCCTGGTTAGCCAGACCTACATCAAGATGTAAGGTCTGGCAACTCTTCACACAAACGGCTCAATGCAAGGGGCGGGATATAAGGTTGTCCCTCAAAATGCCTCTGCACGCAATAGGATAGCGCTATGACCAATAAGAGCAACGAAGAAGGTGACGTAGTTACCGTAACCAGTCGGCAAAACTCCAAACACATCTTTCTTGCTTAAAAAGGACTTCAGTAGGGTTATTTGCTCTTCTCTCAAAGAAAAACATAAGTCTAAGTCCTCCAGAGTCGCGGCCAAAGCCGCTTCAAAAGAAAGCTGTTCGCCAGCAGCAGCAGCCATTCTTTGTTTTCAAGTAGGAACCGTTGCAGCTCTGTCGTCATCATGTTAAGCCCGCCCCACAGACGCTACACACGATGTGATTGGCCTGACCAAATTTTGGTTTTTGGAGCTGTTAAGTGTATTGTGAGTGCCTAGACTAAACCCTGGCAGCAAATATATTTTGCGGCCGCTAGGGTGCGTCTAGATTTCTAGGCTTCCGCTAAAGTACAGTACTTGTTAATATTGCAGATTCATTAGGTATTCTTAGTAGATGACATCCTTAACACCGCTAATTAATATTATTTATTACAGTACATTTGTGTATGAGGAAATACATTTGCAATACAATGTATTACATTCTAAAATGTTTTCAAAATGTCCATGGTTTTCTTATTTTTCTGTGTTTCTTTATTTTTATGACCACGAAAAGCTACTTTGTAACAATGTAAAATTGTGAAAAGAGCTTTTTAAAATAAATTTGAATTGAATTTAACATCTTTAACATGATGCATCTCAACAAAAGTGCATGTGTGTGCATAACACCTTTTGTGTGCTTAAAATATCCATTTACACCCCCACCATCAGGGCATAGTCATAACAGTATAATGCTATTCCACAAAGATGCATTTTTCCACTCAGTAGCATGTGTGTCAACCAATACTGCTGGCTATGGGGCAAAAATTCAGGTCACATGAAACCGTTCAGACCACAAGCATGTTTTGCCGAATATCCAGAATGGTGATAAATCGTCAGGTGACCTAATGTTTTCCCTCATACTCTCTGGCTTTGGCCTGTAATGAGCTATTAATGCATCTCTCAATGTGGGTGAAACCCTATCGTTCAGTGCATGTGTTTCCATTAATAACAGTTTACACCACGCTATGAATCCCATAAAAGATGCAGGCAGAGGTCAGATAAACAGCCGAACGAATTGTGCATTTATCATAATCATTCAATGGAAAATTCAGTAGGGTGGGCCACAAGCTTTTGGTGAAATGTACAAATACACAAACAAAGCATTTAGTTTGAAAACATCTCCTCGAGCTCGAATTATAAGACAGATGAGTCTGACTTTAACTCCGACTTTAACACCGGGGATCTATAAACTTTTGCAAAGTTCGACTCACACTTCTGGTAACTTCCTGCAGTGTCGCATAAATCTTGCAAGTCGTTGCATCATGAGAACAAATATCGCAGAGGGTAACAGTTAGCGACATTTGTATTCAAATCCTAAAATATCCTGAGGTAAAGAAAACTGGGGTGTAATTAATACTCATGAAAATTCCTGCATCTTCTGAATGATATCTCTTGTGTGTATAGAGTCGTGTGCATAATGTCTTCTAAACTTTACAACTGATGCTTGTTTTATTGTAGCAAATGACCCTGATGGGATCTCGGGCAAAAGAAACTGTGTAATATATCAAATCTTTATTAATAAAACTATATTAATAATGCATATCAACAAAATGCTAGCAAAATTATTCTTAGAATCAAACAATGTTCAAATGAGTGTTTCTTAAGCCTCAACAAACCTCCAAGTGGGCCCCAGGTTTACATTTTTTTTTAAATAAGACAAAACAAGCATTAAATTAAGTTGAAATATTTTCAGCTTTGTTTCTGTTTTTATTTGTATTCTTTATTTTGATTATGATTATTTTTATAATAAACATCTTTGTTTGAATATTTTATTGGATTGAAATTGGGAGTGACAGAATTATGACAAGTTATGATTTATTGGTTTATGTCAAGTTGTCATAACAAAGACATCTCAAACAATGTCATCTTTGCATTAAAAATGACATAATTGAACAAATAACACTTTGGGACCTATTTAACGATCTGAAACGCAAGTGCGAAGCGCAACGCGCAAGTGACTTTGTGGGCGGATCTTGGACGCTGTTGCTATTTTCCCGGCGGGAGAAATAACTCTTGCGCCAGGTTCAAATCAATAAGGGGTTGGTCTGAAGTAGGTTCATTATTCATAGGTGTGGTTTGGGCGTAACGTCAAATAAACCAATCAGAACGCTATCCAACATTCCCTTTAAACGCAATGGCGCAAGTTCCATGGCGGGTTGCTATTATTAGGACGGATTTACCAGGCGCACGCCAGGAGCGGTTCACAGCCGAGGAGACCGACGTTCTTGTAAGAGCAGTCAAAGACAGAGAAGTTGTTTTGTATGGGGATGGGAGAAACCCGCCCAAATCAGCGTCGGTTAAACAGGCGTGAGAGGAAAAAGCCACAATTGTCTCATCAGCTGGCATCCCCAGGACGTTGCGCCGCAAGCACTACAATGATGTCAGGAGACGGGGGAATCCCAAGCTTGCCAGCATAAATCAGGCACGCCATGTAACGGGAGGTGGATCTGCCTCTATACAGGACCTGACGCCAGCAGAGGACATCGCTGCGTCCACCCTCACCGCTGAAAGGGTTTGGGGGCTTTGAAATCGGACCCAAGAAACGCAAGCAAGGTCCAACCCCAAAGTACACTTACAAATCAAGTTCACATACATTAAGGTTTCTTATGAAAACATTTTAATTATTATTTACATAAAATAAACGTAATACAGCCACACAACAAACTTATGAAAATATTTTAATTGTTATTTGCATGATAGTTTTTTAACGAGGCCACACAAAATAAATAAAAACTATCACCACTATGCTCAACACAATGATTTCCCTTATCTTATGTGTTAATATTTTTTACTGTAACAATTTATGATTTGCAAAAATAACTGTTGCATCTGTGTAGATTAGATGCAAAGTGTGTGCGCATTGTGCACGCTATACATTATGGTCAAGCATGCGCCCTTAAAATAGCAAAATGAACAACGCGAAACGCGCCACTGACTTTAGACTAGTTTTTTTTTTGGTCAGTGGCGCAATTGTTTTTTGAAACTGCAAAATAGCATCAGGGATGGTTTGCGCCAGAACACGCCTCCTTTTTTGCACTGAACCGCCCAGGGAGCGCAAGTTCATTCCCTAGTTTGCCGACGGGCGTCTGTGGAGGGAAAAACCCGCTGTGCGCCAGTGCAAAATACGAATGATACATGCGTCACTGACAAAGTCAATTGCGCTGGGTGCAAGATAGGGCCCTTAAAGTCATAAATGTCATGATTATGAAGGTGTCATGTCAGTCTTATGAACACCCCATTTAAGTAAAGTGTTACCAAGTATCTTTTTTAAACACAGTTAGTATTCATGTCATTCATGTCAATGCAGGAGATTCATCGCATGCGATGAGACGCCCAAAAAGACCGAGCCCAGCTCCACATTCAATAAGTAATCAGACACTTAATCAATGCAAAGTCTCTGGGTGAATTTGATATGAAATTAAAAAAGCATGAAATTTAAAAAAAAATCTCATTAATGTATCCCATTGTTTTATTGACCACGCTTTTAATGCCTATCACGACTCTTTAAAATTGTACCATATGTTTACAGCTTCACGCAATAACTGCGTACAAGCACCAGTAAATTACACACCTAAATCCGTAATGTGATTGGATGCCCACCAGTAAAATTTTCCAATCTGAGAAGATTAATCCTGGATAGGAAAGAATTACTGCAAGAGAAATATGAGTACGGTAAGAAAAAATTAAAATCTGACATTGTATATTGATATGCCTGCGGTATTTATGAGGCTCAATAAATAAAGTATAAGAATAGCATGTGCCAGACAGATGTGGCCATGGCACATTCTCATAGAAGCATGATGAGAAGTGGAGACCAGCTGCTCGACTCTGACCCCATCCAACATAAATTACACACACGGTCCCGTCCTTTCTGAAGTTGTCGGACAAGTGAATCAAAGTTGCTTAAAAACAATGAACTGACACTTGTTGTCACTTCACTATCTAGACAAGAATGGCTATAATAGGACGAGACATAATGAGGTTTAAACAAAAAGGACACATCAAAATGACCCATCTGGACACAAAAGAAAACCTTTTACATTGAAACTTTTTTTGTGGATAATTATTATTCTGAAATCGTTGTTAATTTTCAACCCTTCATAAAGCAGGCAGTATCAGACTCTGTCAATTTCCTTCATGGCTCTCAGACTACAAAAAATTTACTTATTACAGGACACAATAATCATTTTCAACATCAGTTTAATTGTAAACACTACACAACAGACTGCAGGTGCATAAACAAACAAAAAACAAAAAATCTGTCATGCGCAGTGATGCCTGTGACTTCTACTCAAAGGAACAACAATGCTAATGAGCTAGTGATGGATCATTTGGGAACGAGCTGGCTCTGAGAGAAAATTCTTTGTAGACGAATCTTAATTCGCAGGCAGGGGCGGGACCTATTTGTATGTGGTGCACAATGCATCCAATTAAATGGGAAGACAGACTAGGGTTATACCATTACGTAAAAGAAGAAATGGGGATAGACGCTCCAAAAGCCAGTGTAGTGGTACAGGCCAGGTTCAAAGCGATGGAGAAAGGCGGGGAAGCCGGATTTAAATCTAAGCACGTTGGGAGAAAGTTAAAGAGACTTTTTTTGAAAATATGCTCATTTTCCAGCTCCCCTAGAGTTAAACATTTGATTCTTACCGTTTTGGAATCCATTCAGCTGATCTCCAGGTCTGGCGCTACCACTTTTAGCATAATCCATTGAATCTGATTAGACCATTAGCATCGCGCTAAAAATAACCAAAGAGTTTCGATATTTTTCCTATTTTACAGAAAAAGTCCCATGCTATTGAAATAACCAAGGGGAGTATTTTCGGTCAGTGCGTAATATCACTGCGTCTGCTGCAGCCATGTTACATCATCAAAGCCCTTGATTATTACGCCATTTTTAGAGTATAGATCCTAGCCATATCTGCCTAGAAAATCGTAACTTTTGGTTTTCTGTCGGTCTTAGTACACGATGTAAGAACAGCAGAATCAAGTTTTAAATAGGAAAAATATCAAAACTCTCTGGTTATTTGGTAACGCTTTAGATTACAGCCCGGAAAGTACTGGGTAAGAACAGGGAATTTACAGCGTATGTTTCTGTAATTATAGTTTACTTATGAAGTACGTACGTGTAATTATAAGGGAACAATTTATAATATTTGGGGAATAAAAGGGTAACAACCAGGAAAAATACAAATAATATATGCAGTAAAGTACTGCGTAAGTACAGCGAATTTACAGCATACATTTCTGTAATTATAGTGTACTTATAAAGTACATACGTGTAATTTTAAGGGAACAATTTATAATATTTTCGGAACAAAGGGGTAACAAGTGCCACTTTAATTTACAGCCCGCAGATGTTGTATTTACTCTTTAACTACGTGAAACAAGGGGGTAACAAGTGCCACTTTAATTTACAGCCCGCAGATGTTGTATTTACTCTTTAACTACGTGTAACAAGGGGGTAACAAGTGCCACTTAAATTTACAGCCCGCAGATGTTGTATTTACTCTTTAACTACGTGTAACAAGGGGGTAACAAGTGCCACTTAAATTTACAACCCGCAGATGTTGTATTTACTCTTTAACTACGTGAAACAAGGGGGTAACAAGTGCCACTTAAATTTACAGCCCGCAGATGTTGTATTTACTCTTTAACTACGTGAAACAAGGGGGTAACAAGTGCCACTTTAATTTACAGCCCGCAGATGTTGTATTTACTCTGTAACTACGTGAAACAAGGGGGTAACAAGTGCCACTTTAATTTACAGCCCGCAGATGTTGTATTTACTCTGTAACTATGTGAAACAAGGGGGTAACAAGTGCCACTTTAATTTACAGCCCGCAGATGTTGTATTTACTCTGTAACTACGTGAAACAAGGGGTTAACAAGTGCCACTTTAATTTACAGCCCGCAGATTCTGTACTTACTCCTACTACGTGAAACAAGGGGGTACATTTTTTTGACTAAGACTGTAACAACACAAAACAATGGTATATTTACACAGTACCTACAGAAAATACACTCATAGAAAGGATGTGTTAATTTTTTACACATCTTTGTGTGTTAAGTTTTTAAAACATTATGTGTAATTTTAACACATTATGTGTCATTTTGTGTTGATTTTGTTTTAAAATATCACACAAGTTGTGTTAAAAGTAACACAAAATGTGTTGTTTCCATAATAACACAAAGATGGATGGATTCTGGGACAACGCATTTAGTGTGTTGTCCCAGAATCAACACTAATGTGTTGTTTTTAACACATCCGTTCTAAGAGTGTAGTTCTAGTTTTGCTTGCTTTGTTTTCACCATAGTTGCCTTGCCTATTTTTAATTTTGCTTGATGACCCAACAAATTCCTGTACTCTTTTTCTTTCTTAAGGTAAGTAACCTTTATTGAAAATTCTAAATAAATTGTATTGTATAGCATAAACACATTAACTGAATTTCAAGTTTTGTTGTTTAGTAATCTAAAATACTTACTGCATATATTATTTGTATTTTTCCTGGTTGTTACCCCTTTGTTCCCCAAATATTATAAATTGTTCCCTTATAATTAAACGTACGTACTTCATAAGTTTACTATAATTACAGAAACATACGCTGTAAATTCGCTGTACTTAAGCAGTACTTTACTGCATATATTATTTGTATTTTTCCTGGTTGTTACCCCTTTATTCCCCAAATATTATAAATTGTTCCCTTATAATTACACGTACATACTTTATAAGTAAACTATAATTACAGAAACATACGCTGTAAATTCACTGTACTTACGCGGTACTTTCCGGGCTGTAATCTAAAGCGTTACCGGTTATTTTTAGCGTGATGCTAAGGGTCTATCAGATTCAATGGATTGTGCTAAGCTATGCTAAAAGTGCTAGCGCCAGACCCGGAGATCAGCTAAATGTATTACAAAACGATAAGAATCAAATGTTTAACTCTAGGGGAGCTGAAAAATGAGTATATTTTCAAAAAAAGTGTAATGTCCCTTTTACCAAAAAGAAGAAAGTTAAAATTCATTTTAGTCCTCATTTATTAGGTTTGTTTGCTGTGGTTTTGTAATTAAACAATGAACAAAGTTTCTTATAATTTTAAATAATATAACGGTGTATTTTTTTCTAATGAAAAAAATCATAAAAATAAGGCTTTTATAAAAACAATTGATACAAAAAATGCATACCAACACACAAACCATTCACAATTGCTAAATTGGGATAAAAAATAAGTCTCTCAGTGATACTAAAAAAAAGCCAGAGTCAGTGCCCTAAGAGCCGGCTCTTCTAAGGGAGACGAGCCAGATTAACCGAATGTATGAAAAGAGCCAGACTGCCCATCACTATAATTAGCGTCCTCGTCGTTCCCGCTCTTACTTTGATTGACGTGTGGGCGTGCTTTTCTGGGGTAAGTGCCCGTAAAAGGAATATGGCGGTCACTGATACGTAACGGGTACCTATGTTCCAAAAAACTTTTCTTCAAGGAAAGAGGAGGTGTGAGTTTGGCCCAGAAAACTTGGTCACAAGCTCAACTTCTTTTTTGACACTTTCCATTTGTTTAGCATGAAGATGACAACTTTTTAACTGTGTTAATATGTCAGAATGCATGAAATATCATTACCCCCCCCCCCCCCATGAAAGTCTTCTTGTAGCTTTTTCTTTAGATATCACTGCATTACAAATCCACTGTAAGTGGGCGTGCACAGCAAAGCTTTTACGCCAGCGGCCGGTGCATGTTTTTAATTGTTTACGATGGAAGCGCAGCACTTTTCAAAAAATCCAGCAGCTGGCGGGATTTTTCCGCGCTGTTTTTCCGCGCTCAGTTCTCACACGGCCATCCAATCACAGTGGAGGATGAGCGGGACAAATATCACAACAACCAACCAGCGCATCGTACAACAACTGATAAAGCAGAAGTAACCAAAATGCTCAGCTGAAGAAAGCTGGCAGTCGGCTGAAATAAAGCTACCAACTAGCTAGAAATAAAGCTAGCTAGTCTCCCAGTTTGGTTTTATCTGGTTTTGCTGGTGTAGCAAGCTAGTCTAGCTGTGTTTTTGTCACTTTTTAAGCTAGTCTAGCTGGACTTAGCTGATTAGACTGGAAGACCAGCTGACCCACCAGCTTGACCAGCTTTGCCAGGCTGGAAGGACCAGCTTAAACCAGCAACTGCCCCTTAAACCGGCTAAAACCAGCTACCAGCTTATGCTTGTCCTAGCTGGATTTTTCAGTAGGGAAATGTATAAATGTGTTTTTATAAGGGCTCAATTTCCTCTGGAGTTATTTTTTACTTCTATAAAGAAATCGCTAACTATATAAAAAGATTTATATATTTATTTCATTTTATAATATTTTATATAAAAAAAATGTTAATGGTCGATCCTTGGCCAATAAAAGCCTAATGGAGCTGCTATATTAAAGAATGCAACACTTGTGTCTCCTAAAAATTCAACCAACCAGTTGATGACTTTGAAACTTCTGAAGTTTTTTTAACTTATGCACCAGATGTTCAAGTTCAAGGTGTGTGACATCTGAGATCGATTTCATAACTGAATTGTGTATGAATTGTATAATCATGCTCCTGTAGGTAGCAGTGCAAAAGGTCATGGGTTTGAACCCAGATAACACACATACATAAATGTATACCTTCTGCCATCTGCATAAATGAGCAGTAAAGAAACAGAACCGTATTTGGTTTTCTAAACAGACTTTATAATGTTGTTAGGTCATAGTTAGGCTTTGATTATTTAAAAACAATGCAAATAAAGTTCACAAACACTTACTCTTATGGCCAAGGGCAGAAGGCTTTAGTTTATTTATGTTTCATGGTCTTTACTTTATGTTCCACATTTAGGGGAGGCATGAAGCGATGAAACATTCTGCCGCAGTATAAGCGATCTCTAAAGAGCTGGAAAAGCCTCTTGAGAGCAGGCGACAACCAGCTGTGTGCTACATAATGGCAGAAAGCAGCTTCCGACTCCCACAATTAACACAGTTTAATTAAGGTGGGCCTGCTCCTGCAGTCTGAGGAGTCTGTTATTAGCAGGGTGTAGAGGAGAGGACTCAGGAGAGATGCAGCCGAGAGCGGAAACCATCTGCTGTGTCACTTTAACCGCGCAGACGCTTCTCAAAGCTGGCTTTGTCTGTTGGTGATGGAAAAAACGAGAAAGCGAATACCAGAATTAGAAACACTTTCACTTTGCGCTCAGCGTTTGCACGGATTTTCACTCAGCGGGGTTCGTGTGTTTTCTTGGTGTCACGTGGCTTTATCATTAGCGAGAAACTGTTGTGTGACAACTGTCTTTTTATATCGCTAATTTGTCACCTGATGGTATATCAGATAATTACTATGCGCAAGGGAATATTTGTAGCAACTAACAACAGGCGTCGAGCGTGTTTGTGTGGAAGACACATTAAGATTGAAAAGCTTGAAAACTGTCAGACACCTCCCTTACGTATTCAACATGGCGGGATACCAAACGGCTGTAGGTTCGAATCCAGACGAAGGTATACAGAGTCATATTCTCATTTATAAGATGTTACAATAGCAGCAGAACATGATCAGACATCTGATGATCATTTTGACATCACAGGTCATTTAAAAACTTAAAAAGTTTTTTTTTTCTGGATGTGTGTATATTTTTCTTGTTCTGACATCAAACATGCTGATGTGTTCCTGTAGATTAACTGGTAGAGCAATGCATTAGCAGCAAAAAAGTTCATGGGAGAAAGGTCAGGGTGCGCACATACTGATCAAATGGTTAGACTGAATAAAGGAGTCTGCTAAATGTGTAAATGTACAATTTTATGTAAATGTCATGCAGTCTATTTAAATTTAAATGCGATATTACAGCTGTGGAGGAATGGATGTTCAGATGTTCAGTGTCTTGTGACTTCAGTTTCAGTCCCTCACACAATGCTATTATACAGCTATCATATCATATTCATACAGATTTGAAAGAACATGAGGCTGAGAAAATGACTGAATTTTCATAATACGAACATTTTAAGAAATAACTCTTAAGAAAGACTGAAAGTACAGTCTTACATTTGTGATCATACATCAGAAGTCAAGTCAAGTCACACTTATTTGTATAGCACTTTATTACGTTTACAAGAAAGATAATGAAAATAAAACAGAAAAATTGGAAATACTGTATATATGTGTGTGTCCGTGTGTGACCTTGGACCACAAAACCATTAGGGTATTTTTATTTATTTTAGATATATACATCATCTGAAAGCTGACTAAATAAGCTTTCCATTGATGTATGGTTTGTTAGGATAGGACAATATTTGAAAATCTGAAATCTGAGTGTGCAAAAAATCAAAAAAATTTAAAACATCCAGTGACTGCTGTTGACTTCTCTTCCGAGGGGCGCAAATTCAAAATATGTGTTTTGTGAACCATGTGCATCACGTGTCTTGTCAAAATAAGTTCCTGCTGCACACACGTCAAAACTGTTTATGATAAAAGAGACGCTTATGTTCACAAAATACTCCCAAGACACTAACTTAACACTCTGATTATGCACGAGATTATGCCAGTATCTTGCAAACGCCAGCGCGTTTGTCATAAACCCTTTTATCATAAACCCTTTAGATGTGTCTGCAGCAGGCACTTATTTTGACAAGACACGTGATATGCACATAGGATCACTCGACGTGCAGAAAACATATTTTAAAAATGAAGAACCACACACATGACGGGCTACATACATGTTGTGATGAACTTTGGATCGGATGCCCTCGAAAAATAAGTCACCAGACGCCACTGAGAACATCACCTTTAGAGTTGTCCAAAGGAAGTCCATAGCACTGCATTCACTGACAAAAATAAAGTGTTAATATATATATGGTTGGATATTTACAAAATATATATTTAAATAACATGATCTTTACTTAATATCCTAATGATTTTTGTAATAAAAGAAAAATCTAAATTTTTGACTTTTGCTACAAATATACCTGTGCAACAAAGTCCAATAAAATTAGAATTAAAAACTTTTATTTTTTAGAATAATGTGTTTTTTTATGTATTTGCTATACCAAGAAAATGACATGATGAAAACCACTATTTTCTGTTACAAACGTTCACATAGCATCTTTAGGTTATAATAACATTAATAATTAGATTTTTAAAGATTTATTATAAAACTGATAATTTTTTCCACAAAATGCAATAAACCAATGACCACGTTTTTTTTCAACATGCTATAAATCTATTAAATCAGTATATAAATGTGCATTCATCTTTGCCATGTTATATTCATTTAGTTGACTAGTGGTATACTACCGAGCCCCTAAGGTGACATTGGAGTAAAAAAATCTTTAAAAATCTTTAAAAAGTTTAGTTTCATGTGCTCACGTGAAACTTTCATGTGCTCACGCAAAACCTTCATGTGCAGTTTTTTTTTACGTTTAGTTTCGCGTGTTGCGTGAAACTATCGCGTGCTCCCGTGAAACTATCGCGCACACACGTGAAACTTTCGCTTTCACGTGCGCGTGCGATAGTTTCATGTGCTCGCGCGATAGTTTCAAGTTCCGCACATGAAGGTTTCGCGTGAGCACATGAAAGTTTCACGTGAGCACATGAGACTAAACTATAGAGTTTTTACTCCAATGTCACCTTAGGGACTCGGTAGTACACACTGAAAAAAAAACATTAATGGCTTTAATAAAAACACTTTGTCATATTAAGAACACTGTCATTGCTGCGGTAATACTTGGGGCGCCATCACTGAACTTTTTTGACAGCGATCAGCTGTAAAATGTTTTGGTCCTGCTCGATTTTTGTTGACTGAGTAAAATAATGGAAAGTTTTTCATAAGATCCTCTGGGGTCAATGTGTTAGAAGCTTGATGCTGTCGGGAGAACAAGCAACAGCCGGCTTTTTTCCATCGCCTGAGTGGCTTACGTTTCTTCCCCGCCACAGAAAACCACCACAGGTTTATCAATGCAATCAAAATAACTATTTGGTTTTTGTTTGATTGTTGATCACGAAGTACAAAGTAGCTGAGGAAAACTAGGATTCTGTGTGTATTCAATGCACCACCATTGTTGTTTACAATGCGTGGAATGGTGCGCTGTTATTGGTTGAGCGGATTTATTGCATTCTGCATAAAAGGAGGACCAGCATTTATTGCACTTTGGGAAAAAAGATGACAGATAACCAGTGATGGGCAGTAACGCGTTAGAAGTAACGCGTTACTGTAATCCGATTACTATTTTCAAGTAACGAGTAAAGTAAGGGATTACAATTGCAAAACGAGTAATTAGATTACTGTTACTTCCCCGTTAGCAGACTGCGTTACTGCGTTATTTTTTAATCTTGATTTTGTTTCGTGAGACTCTCTCGTGTCGTGACGCGAGTCGAGTGACAATGACGTATGAGCGCCGCGCCGTCAGTCAGTGTATTGTTGAACGTGAGAAGACAACATGGAGCGCGGAAGAGAACAAGACTATGCAGCGTTTAATGCTTGGAAGTACCGACATTACTTTGAGATTAACCCAGCTAAAGGTGACAAAAACATCAGCGTCCGCTGTACACTCTGCGTGGGAATAAAACTTTTATCCACAGCGAAAAATTCCACCTCAAATCTAAGCAAACACCTAGCAAGCCGGCACAGCAATGTGAAACTTACTGAAAAAATCCCTGAACCCCCAGCTGACATGACCGCTGCGGCTCCATCTCATACACGTTCACGCGAAATCTGATGTAAAACAACAGACTATATATCTGTATTTCATGGATTATTGGACAAGCTGACGTGACCGCTGCGGCTCCATCTCATACACGTTAACGCGAAATCTGATGTAAACAACAGACTACTATATTTCATGGATTATACGCATTTGTGGACAAAAATTGTCATTTTATGAATTTTATTAGACTGATTTTATGGGTTATTCACACAACTGAAACATACCGGATTCGACTCGCGATCGTTATAAGGTAAGAAGTCCCGTTTATATTCTGCATGTTGTCTCTGGACTTCTGTAACAAAATACTACATTTATGATGCTAGAGCATGTCTCTCAAAACAGAGACCATACACTGATGCTAAACCCGTAACATTAGACCTTTTAAACGATGTATAGTAATGTTGATATTAATATTATTAATGTTTGTAGACAGTATGCTATATAGATATTGTTAGCAGGCTTAAAAAACCCGACGCCATCACGCCCACGAATTAGTGTGCGTCGAGAGGTTAAGACAGATAATGTTTCATTTGATTCAATTTAAGATGATGGAATATGCAGAAAGAATAGAATTAGGCTGAAAGGTCTTGGCCCGGTTGCATAAAGCACCTTAAGTTTTTCCCTTAAGTATGACACTTAAGGGGTAAATTCCCCTTACCTACAGTAAGAGAATAATTTAAGGGTGTTGCATACAGTATAATCCCTTAAATGGTTCTCTTAGGTAAGGGTAATCGTTAAATGTTTCACGACAGCGACCTAGGTTTATAAAATACTATTGTTGCCATGGAGATGCAACAGAAAAAGCTTAAAGTTTTTTGCAACACCCTTAAGTTTAAATGAAACATAAGGGTGAATTTAAGGGAAAATTAAACTTAAGGTGCTTTATGCAACCGGGCCCTGTTGCATACTGTAGCATATTCAGGTCGTGCATCATGTTTTTGAAAAGTAATCAGTAAAGTAACTAGTAAAGTAACTAATTACTTTTGAAAATAAGTAATCAGTAAAGTAACGGGATTACTTTCTTAGGGAAGTAATCAGTAATCAGTAACTAATTACTATTTCCAAGTAACTTGACCAACACTGGAGATAACACGGCTGATATAGGATTTTCCGTAAAATGAAGAATTAACTTTTTAGTACTGACCAGATACAATACTGATTTTGGTAGTTTATCGCGTTTTGGAACCAAACTGCAAATTGTATTGTCCTTATAAATAGATTTAAATCTAATAAGATAGTATATACTTTATTATAAACTATCAGACATGTGGTCAACTATTATGATAAGAAGAAGAAAGCGACAATAAAAACACAAAGCTCTTCATAGTTATGAGTGGTTCTCTCTACGGCTTTATTCTGCATTGAACACAATGTATTTTTTATGTTAGTCACTATTTCACTCGGTCCTCCGTGGGAGTCACGTCAGGTGAGGGTTTTAAGTAAGAACAGCAGGCTGTCATCACGGGAAGGGCAGGCAGGACACAGGCACGTTATTACAAAGAGCTGCTGGGCTGAAGGAGGAGTGGCGTGTAAATGTTTGAGAATGATCAGGAAAATGAGCCTATTCATCAAAACCTGACATACCTTTCCCCCTTTATTATCAACCCCACGCCAATCACCCGCTGGAGGCAATTCAAACGTCTTCTGTCCTAATCAGCCAGGTTTCAGATACAAACCAGAGGTGGGCGGGTATTAACATTCATTTTCCTTTCTGTGTCCCAGTTTCGGTCCTTAAATGTGTTAGATGGTTTCATTGAGCCAGACGATCCATTTTCATTTGATATCGTTGGAGAGGTTGGTCTCATATGTGATCTTCTCTGGTTGTTTGACATAATCTTGACTCGTATAGATTGGTGTGTCCAAGTGTCCATTACAAGCAGGCAATTTCAAAGTCAAAATGACCCTGCATGTGTGGCGTGTCTGCTCCATCTTCTGTATATCTGACAGGGTTTCTCTAGACAGAATGATATGCTGCATGCTTTATGAGTGGTGTCTTTTTATTACATATTTTTATATTAGCTTCGCTTCTTTTATGTATTTTAACATTTAATGCAATGATAAAGCACATCAACAAGTAAAATACTTTAAAATAAAATTTTGAGTAAACTATATAAAAAAGTAGCCCTACAGATTAGTTTTTTTTAATCTATTGTAGTGGCCCATTAGCCTGACGTTGTCATACTTAATTCTAGTCAGAATTTGAGTCTGATACCGCTTCATTGGGCTGTGATTATGGGGCGTGTTTCAACCAAATCAGGACTAAAAATGCCTCTGCACTTAATTCAATAGACCTACAACCAATCAGAGAAACCGAGTTGAAATGGCTTTTTTGCAGCCTGACCGAACTGCTAGTTATTTCGCTACAATGAGACTAACATTATGATTGTACTTATTCTACAATAAGTTAGTGAATGTACATCGACACCTACTATGTTTACAACATTTCATTCATATCACAAGTTATTTACTAAGTCATAAGTCAGACTATCTCTTAGCATTCGTAGTTAGATGAACTTCATCCACGGGCTTCAGAAAAGGAGCTGGCAACGACCGCTAGTTATATCCACGTTGTCGTGCACGCCGAGTTGCCCATTTTCATTGTGTCCCATCTTTTTAGCGACCATCAGAGTCAGCTGATAAATTACACTTTTGGCGAATCCCGGAGGAGGGACGGCAAAAACATCTTTCTGAACAAATATCAAGGCGCTGTCAATATCTTCTAGATCAGACTCGATGGCAGAATCTTCACATCTCAATTCTCCATCAGCAGCTGTCTTTGTTGTAAACAGATTCAACACAAGTTCTCTTTGGTCATGTGGTTAATTACATTACTGTTGATCATCTGTCCATCATTGTATAAAGCCCTCCCTGACAATTTGATTCGTCAGATTTTTGTTCGAGATTTTTTCGTCAGATTTTTGCCACAATGGAGCGACTCCAGACTGAATTTCCCCCAGCCTACAATGGTATGGGCGGGGCTAAATTCGTCTGGCACCCAGGCTAGTGGCCCATTGTGGTAGCTAACAAAAAAGGTTAGCGACCCCTGCTTTAAATAGATGTCTGCATAACATTAACACGAACGAATGTAGCACTGAGAAGTCTGAAAATGCACACTGTAAAAAAAACTTTGCTGCCTTAAATTATTATTCTTTTTTTAATCAACAAAATATGAGTTGCTACAACTTATAAAATATAATTGAAAAATTTCAAGTTACAACAACAACTCATCTGTAGTTATAACAACTCATCTCTCGCCAAGACAAATAATAGTAAGTTGAAATTACTTTAAATCTGAGTTTTAAAAAAAATTGTATGAAAATACAATTGTACGAACCCTGGCGAAGTGCATTCAGCACAGAAATACTCTGTAACACGTCCAACTACTTTTTTAACGTTTTTGCATTTGTTTAGCATTAAAGGCACACAAGGCAAGTCTGAGTATTATTTCTCTACTAGCTCCCCCTAGTGTCTGGGAGTAAATGCTTTCTATATCTGAGACTTTACGAGACTGAAGGACACCGGGTCGGATACAGCGAACTTGCAAGTGGGGTATTCTTCCTACAGACGGTAGGGGCGGGCGAGAGAGTCTTCATTCGTCATGTAATGAGTCATTTAACCATATACCGACTTACGAAGATGATTTATTAATATAAAAATGCTGCCTTGTGTCCCTTTAATAAACCAACTCTTACTGTGTTAATAAGTCAAACTGCATGAAATACCATTGAACCCCCCTTTAACTATTTCGTCGCCATTGACAAGTATTTCAGGCTTTCCGCAGTACCGCTATTATCCACCAGGCGGCTTCACAACTTATAACACACGGAAGTATCAGCTAGGGCAAGCAGCTGGATGTCCGTGTATGTTTTGAGGATCTCTCTGAATCTGATCTCTAAAAAAAGTCCTTCACAAAAATGTAATTATCTCAACTTTGCTCAAAATTTGGTGTTTTTGAAAAACCTTCACATATTTGAGGGGTGATAAAAAGAGGTAGAATGAAACTTTTTTTTTTTAAAGCAGAGGGTCTGTTCTTTTAATTGATATATTGCATGTTTATATATTTAAAGAAGAATATTTTCTGGAAGGTACTAAACTTTTGTGAAAATCATGAAAAATGCTGCTGCTGGCTGGCAACTTAAAAAAAATTGTCATTAGGGAAATCATCTTTTCTAAGTTACAACTTTGATTGGTAAATTATAAAGAATGATTCGCCCTTTTATATTGAATTGTAACAGATTGACAGCTTGATAATCAGACTATTTATGACCACCAGTGTTGGGGAAAGTTACTTTTAAAAGTAATGCATTACAATATTTAGTTACTCCCCCAAAAAAGTAACTTATTGCGTTACTTAGTTACTTTTCATAGAAAGTAATGCCTATGTTACTTTTTAGTTACTTTTGCGTTACTTTTTCTTGGCTGAGCCTTGATCACTTTCAGGCCTTGCAGGTGTTTTTTATGACTGAAAATTGCATATTTCAGTTTCTGACTCAAACTGTTCCCACACAGGTGTGTACACATAGAGTGCATAATGTGACTACATTCAGTTTAATTCAGTACATACATTTTTAAAAAAGTAACTCAAATATTTAATTGTACATTTAAAAAGTAATGCATTACTTTACTCGTTACTTTAGAAATTAATATTTTTACGTAATGCACTTTTCTTGTAATGCGTTACTCCCACACTGTTTATGACTGAATGTAACTTTTGATACTTTGCGGTAAAAGTGGCCCTCCTATTGACTTTGACCTATCAGTGTGGCTGTCGTGAAAAAAAAGTGAAGACCACTGTTAAGATGATAAAAAATCATCACTAGTTAAATATTAGAAATTATAATGCATGATCATAAACAGCCTAAACATTGTCTTTTATGTCATGTCAACGCCTCTATCCTCAGAACAGCATCTACACTCCACGCTTCTTAACTTGTATTGATTTTCTTCAACACCCTGTCATCTGTGTTTCTCAGGCACCGCAGGACACTTTGGACTTTTCAGTTAGTGGTTAGAGAGCCTTTGTCTTATTCATGATAAGGAGCCCACATTACAACACTCTGGCCATGAGTCTTAACAACCTCCCCTTGGGTTTCTGTGGCACTCATTCCGACCTACACAAACTGCTGACCCATCACAAATTTTGGCAACAGATGCTTCTCTCTTCTCTCCAGCGTACATGCGAGTCTACTGTTTCTTCAACCCCTTCGCCCTGGTTTTTCCCTGATTTCCCAGGCCTGGGTTTGGACATCTGCTAACCAAAAACCTCAACAATGCATCTGTGTTTCACACACATTAGTCTTTGCGTAAGTAACCTTCACATACATTTGCAGACACTCACTGGTCAACAGTCAACGGTGCTCATTTGGGACAGCAACAGCTTAGTGTAAACTAAACTGGAGAGCTCGGGTAGAACAGTGAGGGATTTGTCTATGTAAGCAGATATGAGCTTCCTGAAACTACAAACCTGAGCAGAGGAAAACTGTTTCTTTATACCACATATCTCTTTGAGATTAGGTTAGTTAACCATTGCTGGCGGGTGACAACTGACGGCATTGTAAGCAAAACCCAGTCACAGTGTACACCTGCAGCAATGTGTGTGTGAAATTTTTTTTTTGGACATGCTATAATACATTATCTGTGAGGAATTTTGAGCTGAAACTTTACAGACACATTCTGGGCACACCTGAGGCATATTTTGTAAAAATAGGCATAATATGTGCACTTTAAACTAAAGATTAAAATAAAGCATGACTATAATAAAACACAACGGAGTGGTGCGTGCATTACTTCATCACATTTGTCTCACAATTCCTGCAGCCTTTCTCGTATCTTCAACTTTCTCCTTGAGGAATGAAACTTTAATGGTTTCAGCTGTTGCCAGCTCACACCCAGCTGTCGCTCCGGTGCAACAAGCCATCTTTAATCATTAAACGACCAGCGCTTCCATTTTGTCTCCTTTTGCATGTCTTTGATGCGAGTGAAGGTTCAGTTTAGATGCCAGCGTGCATCTGCAATTCGATCAGCTGGCACCTCGAATGCCCGGGACGGGAATCATTCGGATGGCAACGTGCCGCCGATTCACCTTATTGCACATTTTTCTCCATTAGAGAGAAGCTGGTCACAGCAGGGTTCTTCTGTCAATGGATCAAAGATGATCTTTTAGAGCGGCATATCAGCGCTTTGCACAAATAACAAAGATGAATATATTGCCTTAAGCTAATTTGCTTAAAGCTTACAAACTAGTCATGCTATTTAATGCCTGTTTAGTTTAAAAAAAATATATTTAATCTCTGCTCCGTGAATAATGTAATGTTGAGATTAACATTTATGAAATGTCAAACTACTTCAGATATATCTACTAAAATAAACCTTTATATTTTTCACCAGTGCAATAAAAAAGAAATTTAATAAAATGAAAAACAGATTCTGGCGGTTTCAAGACAATCAATTGAATATTCACCAACAAATGAAAAAGGCCCAGCAAGTAATTTTTGTTTTTAAGAGAGGTCCTGCCTGTAATAGAGCACTATGTAATAAATATCTTTATACCACAGGTTTGTTGAATGCTTGATTCTGATTGGCTGAGAAATGTACCATGGGTGTTGATTATTTTTCTGTAAACTGCACACCTAAATTGTCAAATGTCTTAAAAATAGGCACTAGAGCAATGTTTGTGATTACGTGGTATAAGCAGAATAATTGACTCCCATCCTTTGAATTATAAGAAAATAATGCACACCCACTTCGAGCTGTGCCGCATTTCCACCTTGGGTGTGCATTATTTTCTTATAATACAATGTCCCGTTGTCAATTAGTCCTTACATATACTTTCATCAAATTAGTCCATATGTCAATAATCCTACATTATATAATAGTAAAACATTAAAGAAACCATTCAGTAAAAATTACACTTTGCATTCAGACTAAGAGTGGGAATCGTTTGGTCCCTCATGAATTGATTCAGAATCAATTCTTAGCATCCGGATTCAATTCAGAATCAATTTTCAACGTACAAATTAGCATAATTTGTGACATCATTACGCCTTATTTGCGCTCAAGGTCAAAATACTCAGTGGTTTTGGCAATTTTTTTGTATTTGTTTAAGGCATCGCACCCAGCGCTGCCTCATGGATAACAAACTATGTATTTTACATTTTATGTTCACGTTCTTATGTCTAAACAGTCAGTGATGGGTTTTGTGAAACACAATTTGCATTCATTTATAAGTACAGCAAATTAAATACACTGTTTCTCTCTTCCACTCACTGAACAGAATAAAAGCAGAGGAAGACCATCCCAACATGTATTTTGTTTATCTTGCAGTTGAGAATTAGTCAAACAGGGGTAGAAGAATTAGTCGTTTCTCAATACTGAGTGAGTGAATGGGTGAATGTGAGGCAACTTGTAAAGCGCTTTGAGGGCCATAGGTCTGTTAAAAGCACGATATAAATGCAGTCCATTTACCATTTACCATACCAAGTGCAGCAAGTTTGGACTTGCGTCCTTCGTAGTTCAGACTTGAAAGTTCAGACTTGCAAGAACAAACTCCCGAGGACGCGTGTAAGATTATATTGCAAGTGGAATGGCAGAGTACACGAGGTTGTCATTCAGCCTAACCAATATATGTGCAGTCCTGGCTATTCTTATTTTAATGTTTTTAAATAAAATGTAAAAAATGCAAAAATCGTGAATGTTTTTGTTTTGGAAATGTGTGGTTAATGCAACACGTGAGCTGATAAGCTTTAATGTATTTTATATAAGTATGATATAAAACACAACCATTTATTTTAATACTCCAAAACATTTGTACAACATTAAAAAAACACAAGAAAAACAAGGGGTGTGTCTCAATCAGCTCCCTTGTTCAGTAATCAGGGCACTGATCAGGGAGTCGGCCACTTTAAGGGCTGTCTCAATCGCAAAATCCTTCCAGTGCACTGGAACGTTCGTTCCCTAAAAATTCCCACAATGCAACGCAAAAACCAGTAAGCATGGCCCTGTCCCAAATGGCACACTCCAGACTTGAGTCCACACTTTGATGACATCATGTAGGGCAGACCTTAGGGACCCTTGACTAGTGTTGGGTGTAACTAGTTACCAAGTAATTAGTTACTGTAATTTAATTACTTTTTCCTTGAAAAAGAAAAGTAAGGGATTACACTTGATTGTCTTGATGTACTTTTATTTATTATTTTTTTCAAGCCATATCCTTGTATCGTGTACTAAATAGGATTTAGAAAATTATTAGTAAAAGTAATTAAATACTTTTTGGTTAGAGTAATTTGTAATGTAATCTAGTTACATGATTGAAGATGTAATTAGTAACTAGTAACGGGGGTGGACCAGAGTCATATGTTGGGACAGACTCGAGCATCATGTCAGAAATAGGAAGAAAAGTTCCCAATCAGTATGAACTTCTCCCTTCCGTCGTCTGATTGGTCTGATTGCTCTTTCGCAAGGACTTTTGTGTGTGATTTTTCGTTTGGCGAGCTTCAGAAAAGGTCGCATAAAAATGACAGATGGGACACCCTACGGACTCGTAGACTAAGCAAGCAAGCGCAATTTGAAGCAATTAACAAGACAGAAAGTCAACATAAGTGCCACATTTGGGACATCAATGGTCCCTATGTTCCCTTACCGGAAATCACATGACCTTTTCTGAAGCTCGCCAAACAAAAAATCACGTGATCCAACTCAATAAACTTTATGAAAAGTGACAGAACTTTTATAAAGACAAAGGTTTGTTTTAGTTTTAAATATAAACACACATCGCTACACAGTAAGGTACCACAATCTACTCAATATTTAAAATAATAAAATTTATTTAAAATTGAAATTACTTTGTAAACTAACTTTAAAAATCAATTGTTTACATTTCAGAATCGTCCACATCCGCATCGCAATGCATCGAAGAATCGATTTTTTTAGTTCAGAAACTTCATGACATGACAACTGGTTTGTCCTCTGAAGTGTAAAAGACGTGGTCACTATTATCCGTAGATGTCTGAAACAGAGCTGCACAAATATTCAGAAAAGTGTTGTCTCACAGAACAATGACGAAGGTTTTGGGTAAACTATTCCTTTAAATTATTCTAATTCTGTAACAGTACCAACGACTGACAGCAACTTTATAGTTAGCATAATAAATTACAGCGTTTGTACACCAACTTTCTTTGACAATCTCTTCATTTATTCCTTTTGTTTAAAGTTACACGTCAAACTCCCAGGGTCCACCCAGCAGGCGTTTGTGAAAACATTCACACCCCACCTTCTAACAGGAGCGTTTGGTTGAAGATAAAACCACAAGCTGCAGTAAATGGGCCAAAGATACAGAGAGATAAACCCTTATTTGATGATGAAAGCTTTGGATTCCCGCAGAGGTTACTCAACTTCAGCAGGTGGGCTATTTTTGACTGGCTTCATACTGTTCGGCTATCAAACAATCCTACAGCACACAATGAAGCAAGACCTCAACACAGAAGAAGTGTGTTGTGATGAACTCGTGTAACTGGACTATAAATTTTACACAGCGTGATTCCTGAATAATTCACTTGAAGTCAGGTGTCCGTTTCTGTTGAGATACACAATATGGTCAAAGGTTAGTATAGATTTAATAAGATGAAATTTTTACTATCATTTTAATATCCTTTAATATCTACTACTGTATGCTCCACACATTTTATCGTTCACTCACTTAAAGGTGAAGTCATGTTAATATACTTTATCTTACCCTAAGCATCACATTACAGCAGGGGTCTCCAACCCTGTTTCTGTTGAGCTACTGTCCTGCAGATTTTAGCTCCAACCCCAGTCAAACAAAGGCGAAGCAGCTAATAAGGGCGCACTCACATTATCCCAACCAAACCAAACCATGCCTGGGCGCGATTGTCACCCCTCCCTACTCCCCCAGGTGCACGCACTCACACTGTACTTCTTATCGATCCGAGTCCGGGCGCGCTTTCGTCATTAAGATGCGATTGTTTTGAAAAAGCAGGAAGTAAAGCGCTCTCTTAACACTGGAACCCACCGTAATGATAAGTCTGTGTTTTTTATTCGGAGTCGTTTGGTGCGCGATTACAGACAGCCCTCTCACATGTCATCATATTGCTTAGTTGATCAGTCACGTGCGCAGCTCGGACATTCACGTAACCCCGCTGCGCGCATCAAAAGGTTTTTACGGAGGCAGATGAAGGTGAGTGGTCGCGCAACTGACGTCTTCACCTTTTGAATCGCGCTCAGGCGCGATTGCGCTCACACCACAGCCTTCCGCGCCTGAGCCCAAGTGAACCGCGCTCCGGCCCACCTCTGCAACCCGGGCGCGGCGCGATTAAACAATCCGCGCCCGGGCGCGGAACGAAGCGATCACACTAGTCAAACAAACCAGGCTTTGGGGGTCAAACGCGCCCGAGCGCGGTTTGGTTTGGATAATGTGAGTGCGCCCTAAAGAAGTGTGGTCAGGTTCCTGCGGTGCTGCGCAGGCCGATCTGCGAGGTTTGCCGCTTGCATTCAAGGGAGGAGTTGAAGACGGAGCCGTCAAGTCGGACACCTGCTGCTTGCAGTAGTGACGTGTGCACGTGTTTCCTTTTTTTAACCGTAAATGAAGTAAATTAGATGTTGAATTTCTCAAAGGTTGGATTAAACATGAAAAGCATAAGTGAGGTGACCAATCGCAAAGAGCTGTGTCGTTATCAGAACTCGGCTGAACGCTCTCAAAATGCTCTTGCGGTGCTTTGAGCCACATGCTGAAGGTGCACCAGCTCAAGTCGGACAAAATGTCTAACCGGCATGCACTGCTTCAAGTTAGCCGCCGATCGGTTTGCGCAGACCCTAATCCTAACATGAAGTTGAACACACCTAAGGTGTTCATGGTTGCTTGATAATGACTTGAAGCTGGGTTGGAACTTAAGCCTGGGATACACTGCAGGATTTTTGCCCTCCTATAAAATCATTACCTTATTACACTGTGCGACATTTAAACTTTGTTACGACAAGCATGTAGACTGTGCAGTAATGACAGCTGAAACACACATTAGTCCAAGATCATACTCATGCATTAGTGGTAAACAAATAGAAAAACAGATGAAGAGCCATGATCACCGAAAATGCAACGATTGGGACAGCCAAAAATCATGCAGCGTATCCAGTAGCTCGCCAGGAGCAGGGTTGGAGACCCCTGCAATACCTGTCCTGTTTCAGCTAACAACATTTTTCTAAATAAAAGAGGATGAAAAAGAATCCAGTTTCCCATACATTGACAAAACTCTCCTTGTTTTGGCTTGTTTTAGTTTAGACACCTCAGCTGTGTTTGGACGGTGTTTGGACATCTTTTACAGGCCAAATTGCTACTTGGGGTAGTATCAGAGGTTTACCATATTTGCCTTCCATTGTACATCCATTAAAATTATCAGAGCTACCATATGTTTACAACTTAGTGAGTGACTGCATTTGCAGAAGCAATCATAAACGTGAAGTTTCAAAGTTTATTTGCAAACACAGATTGGCTAATTAGTGATGGCACAAATTTACTACAGTAAGCTTAGAAAGACTGACATAAGCAAACCACGCGTTCAAACACACAAAGACAAGCGTCTCTCACAAGTGTACAGAAATGAGTTTTAGCAGATCAAACCACATACATACACACACAGGCACGGACGCACACACACACACACACACACACACACACACACACACACACACACACACACACCAATTTAAAGATAGTTAATTTAATCATGACTTTGCGTTGATAAAACTCAAAAGCTCATCTGCTCTCTCTCCTCCCCCCCCTCTCTCTCTCTCTCTCTCTCTCTCTCTCTCTCTCTCTCTGTCTCCCTGTCTCTCTTTTGGAAGGTCTCGGATTTCCAAGGGGGTCTCCAGATGACTTTATTCAAACAATGGACAAAACAAGCATTATAATAAGCTAAAACAAGCAAAAATGAAGATGTTTCTTTTTTTAGCCATTTTAGTAGCAAATAAACATCTGTCTAGTCATTCCAAGATTTATTTCAGTTTATATGGAAAAAATACCATCAGGCCTTGAAGTGAAAAAAGTTGGGGACCACTGTATTAAGTGAAAGCTTTGAACACTTTGCTTCCAAAAAAAAAAAAAATGGGAAAAAAGTTTCATCCTACTTTATCTTCATTTGTTTCCTTTTTATCACCCCTCATATTTAGGTTTCTTAAAAATAAAAATTTTGAGCAAAAAGCTGAGATAATTGCATTTTTGTAAAGGCCTTTTGTTAGAGATCAGATTAAGAACGATGATTAAAATATACACTTAGTTTTTACTGTTTTTGGATCATGCTTCTGTGTATTATAACTTGGATAAGTGCACCACCTGGTGGATAATAGCGGAAATATGGATTGCTATAAAAACTCATCATTGGCAGGAATGCGTTTTCTCTTTATTGACGAGATACTTGTGTAAATAAATAGAAATATAGGTGACTAATAGGTGATATCATCAACCACAGTACAGAAATGTGCAAAAGTCTTATGCTGTGTTTACACAAGCCGCGGTATAGGCTGCAAGCGCGGGTGATTTACATGTTAAGTCAATGCAAAGATGAGATAACACGCGGATTATTATCCTGCGGCGCGGTACGTGTGGTAGGTGTGGGGCGGATGGCGCGGAAGGCGCGGCACGTTCCACGCAAATTGAGCATTGCCGCGGGAAATGCGCAAGTTGAAAAATCTGAACTTCGGCGGATTCGCCGCGTTAACCAATCAGGACCTTGCTGTAGTAGTGACGTGATTACAGGAAGCAAGCGGAGTGGCAGAGTCTCCGTGGAGTCGCAGAAGCCCCTCCCATGACGCAAATTTCGAGTGAATTTCTCGAATGACTACAACTTTCACGCGTGAATGAATCGAGTGAACTCAAATGTTCAAGCATCCAACTACGCGCGAATAGCGCGTTTTTGCCGCCCCTACCGCGGCTGGTGTAAACGCAGCATTAGGCCAACACCACCAGACTTGTTGTTTTAGAAGTTTTAAATGTCCATCCATATTCTTTTTTCAATCTTTTTTATTAAGATACAAACAGAAAATACAGGAAATATGTACAAAAAATATAATAATAATTTTCATGACTAAATGTCTGTGTTTATTGTGACGTCTCTTGGCACTAAACACATCTTGAGCGTTTTTGAGCAGAATGAAGTAAAATTAGAAATTAGGATTTAATTTTATTGAGGTTTAAGAGATTCTGCAGTTTTCTGCTATTGCTAAAGTGGAAGGGGAATTACCCTAAAAACTTGACCCACAGTTAACATTTTTATACAGTTTTTATATTATATACACATATCCTGTATTTCCTGGATGTATTTTATTAAAGAGACTGAGAAACAATTATATATGAAAAGTTTTGTTGCTCTGTCAAAACATGTTTATTATTATGTTATCATGTTATTATTTTGTTTTATGGTGCTACTTAGCTGTATTTTTTAAGTTATGAAGATTTAAATGAAAACAAACCAACTGCAGTTGAATTGATATTAATTGGAATGCACAACCAAAACACGAGATTTCTGAAAAAATGTATCATTATTAAGTTATCTAGTTTTGCAACGAAACTCTTCATATAATCACTATAACTGCAAAAACAACAAATCTAATTGTGGCATGGTGGCCTAAGACTTTTGCACAGTACTGTATGTGTTAATATAGGGACACTATGATCGCGGCCTTATGGTTAGAGAGTCTGGCTTGCAACCCGAGATTTGCTGGTTTAAGTCTCACGGCTGGCAGGTTGCGACTGAGGTGCCCTTGAGCAAGGCACCTGTCCACCATTGCTCCCCATGTGCTACAGTGATAGCTGCCCAATGCCCTGGGTGTGTGCGTGTTCATTACTCACTGGATGGGTTAAACGCAAAGGTCACATTTCAAGTATGAGTTATATTTATATTAGCCCTTAAAAATAGAAAAAATATATAAGAGCAGGAGTGTTCGATGGTCCCTAATACGCACTTGCACTGCATTTATTTCAGCCAAACTGCATGCAGTTCTGACTGATGGATAAATGTCTCTCTCCTCTTCGTTTAAAGTGATATATCGATGTATACTGGTTCGCAACAAAGTTTGCAGTGTCCTTTGTAGCGAACATTTACACCCCTATGATTTAGAAACCCACTTTAACACCTTGTGAAGTCCACACCACAGGATAAATGAAATAACCCCCATCTCACTCGCTCTCTCCCTTTCACAAGACTGGTCGTGGAACAGTGCACCTGTCATTTTCACTTCTTCACAAAATGACAAAAACACACATTTGCTACAGCCACCGGGTATCTGTGGCAGTCTACAGCGTAATGAAAAAACAAAATACCGTTCCCTTTGTCAACTGTTAGTTTAGAGTTCCTGTTAGTAGACATTGATGCCACACCACTAAATTTTGGCAGATATCTATCATTTGTGGTGTTTGCTAAAGCAAGGGGTCTCTCATACATTCAAATGCATTCAAATCAAGCAATGTTTCAGAATCCATGATGGAAATTTAAGGAAATTACATTTCTTCAAGTATATAAACATGCATGTGTAAAAGTTAAAATTACAACCCTGCTAAAAAAAACAGCATCAAACCAGAATGGACCAGCATGGGAATTATGCTGGTCTATGTTGGTTTAGCTGGTGGTCACAGCATACCAGCACCAAAACACAACATATGCTGGTATGACCAGCATGGGATGCTGGTGCGAATGCTGGTTTAGCTGGTGCTAATGCTGGTTTGGTGCTGGTTTAGCTGGTGCTAATGCTGGTGCTGATGCTGGTTTAGCTGGTGTTCACTAGCAAACCAGCACCAAAACACAACATATGCTGGTCTTGCTGGTATGCTGTTTTTTTCAGCAGGGAAAAGGTTAAAAAATATCTACTAAATGGCTCCTTGCATTATACATGACTGTAAATTAAACAAACACCGCCAGCAGAAGGTTACACAAAGGTAAGTGGGCATTTTCAAGACAAATCTTGCCTCTCTGTCCATTCTATTCTAAACACCTCGAGATTTATTTATCGTGTCACCTCAGCCTGCCTTGTCCTTGCTTCGGTTTCAATTGAGACAAGCTCCTTTTGACAGATCTGAATTTACCAGACAGAGTGCTTTTCAAGTTGCTTGATCTCAGGAACCTTTCATGTCTCGGAGAACAAGTCTCTTTGACTCCGCCGTCATGACAATTCCGGAAATAGAGCTTTTAAGTGCTGTTCTCAATACATCGCAAACACATTCTTCAAAAAAACATCCATATCAATTAAAATCATTTGATTTGTGCGTTAAAGCCACAATATGTAGGATTTTTACCACTGGAGGTCGCTATTACACAATAACAAAGGAGAAGTTTTACATTATGAACGAGAGTGGAACCGTGGGAGATGTTGTTTTCATCATCCAGAGATGTATGTAAGTCACTAATCATGTTTATAGATGAGGTAATGAATTAATGCTTAATTACCATGTATGCATCTTATAACCTGCGGGCCCGACCAGGGGCGTCATGCACCAATTTTTTTTAAGGGGGCACAGTGTGCAAAGCTCACAGAAATTTGCGCATACACATACATCAAACGAATTATATTATAGAGCTTTCAGTCTTTTCCATGGCACTTACATTTCTAACATTCTAAACGCCCCTGCCATAGTGCAAAAACCTCCAAAATAAAAGTGTTGACTAACTTTCATTTCAAATACTATTCAATCGGATTAATGACATATTGGCATCATATTTACATCTGAAACGGCATGTGTTCTATTTACGTTTTGTTTAACGACTTGTTTAATTCTGTCATTAATGCATTTTGCACAACAACTGCATTATCCTATGAAATTAATGTAATTTACATCCATAAAGTATATAAACAACGAAAATGCCATAAGCTATAGCCACGTGATTGATTTTAATGTTCAATAATGATTTTAAAAAATATGTTTAGATACAATTATTAGAGGAACGGATTTTTGCATTAAATTTTACCTTATATGTGAACATGTGTGATTCCGCGCCCCGTGAACTCTGGCGAACTTTGGCGTTGTGCCAAGAAGATGGATCTAGAAATCTCTACTAATCAGTGGCGGCGTTTCACGAAAACCTAGGCTATGGTATGGCAAAAATTCTTCGTACAAGAAGGCCATTCTCAAATAACTAATCTATAAAACCACATATGTGTACATATTCCACCAACCTGTACAAAAGCATACTACGACTGCACGGATGTTGACAACAATACGGAAGCAATACAAATGAAACAACAACAATAGAACAATAGAAATCATGATTATTTAAAATGCTTGACATCCCTTCACAAATCTTGTCACGACAACCGCCAAAACCAGTGTTGGGTGTAACTAGTTACTAAGTAATTAGTTACTGTAATTAAATTACTTTTCCCTTGAAAAAGTAAAGTAAGGGATTACTCTTATTTTTCTTGTAATCTAATTACAGTTACTTTTGATGTAACTTAATACTGTGTATGGACTCTAAAACTATTATGTTAACAGTAATACAAAGGTGGATTTAACATGGTTTAAGTTTAAAATGATCACTATTAACTGGTTGATTATTAGCATTAATAATAATGAGATGCTGGCTGTTTATTAATGCTTAGCAAATATCTGATTCTGCAAAACCTTATTCTACGTCCTTAACCCTCACCATTTCTACCAATACTTAAAATTAACAACTTCTTTTGTATTAATAAGCAGTATTTGGAGTATATTGAGGCAAAAGTAGTTAATAGTTAGTTAATAGAGATGATTGGACTCTAAAGTGGGAGCAGAATAATTGATGTACTTTTATATATGATTTTTTTAGCCATTTCAAGCCTATCCTTGTATCATGTACTAAATAGGATTTAGAAAGTAATTAGTAATAAGTAATTAAATACTTTTTTTAGAGAGTAATTTGTAAAGTAATCTAATTACATGATTAAAGATGTAATTAGTAACTAGTAATTAATTACTTTTTTTGAGTAACTTACCCAACACTGGCCAAAACCACTTATAAACACACAATAAAGACTTTTAAATGATGTGATAGAGCACACATAGTTATCCAACACTAAATAAAATTCTTAGTAAAACAGAGCTTAATGCAAAAACAAGTCTTACCTTTTGTCGTCGTGCAGTTTTTATTCCACAAGTGGCGTGAGTGTGGGGGAGAACCATGAGTCTGTTTAAATGTTAAAACAAAAAGGATTTTACTTGCGAAAATAAAGATTATAAAAGCAGCGGTCATCATGAGACCTCCTGCAGCGCGAACCCCACTATAGATTGTGTTCGACTTCAAGCTGTGCTGTAAGAACGACAGGCTGATGACGTCAAAGTACCGCGAGGGTGACTCGAGGAATCATCGGAAGAGTTTAATTTCAAACCGCTGTCGCGGCACGTTGATGTCATCCGCTTGTTGGTTCCAGTGTCATAGCATGAAGTCGAACACACGTGTAAATGATACTTATTAGTGATGTACCAATGTTTAGATATGTTCTACTGAAAATATTTTAAATTATCTTTAATGAGCATCGTTATAGCCTGTTGATTTCTGGTGTTTTGTCTGAATGCTAGGGTATGGCAACTGCAATACGCAAACGCCGCCCCTGCTAATAAGGTCGAGCAGCAACAGCTAAGCTCGTGAGCGCGCTCAGACGCTGACGTCTGCGGCTGCGCCGACTGCCGCCAGAATAAAGTAATGTACACGATCAAAACACTATCAAAACTCTGAAAAGTGACACGGATGCAGCAGAAAATTGATAATTTGGGCACTTTAAACAGATTAAAAGATTAATGGACGCTTTTTTATTTTTGAGGTTGCTTGCAAAATCCATTTGGCTCAAAAATCCGAGGGGGCACGTGCCCCCTCAGTTTCAATGGGCATGACGCCTCTGGGCCCGGCGGGTAAAGAAATTGTCACTTTATTTGCAAGGCGGGTTGCTTGGGATGGGTCAATAAAAAACATCTATGTTATGTGCAATTCCCTAGCCTATATAAAAAATTTGGGAATATATATTTTCTGATTAATAAAAACACATTTTTATTAGTTTTTTTGATAAGGTTAAAATACATAGGCCTACATAGCAACCTTGCGCAGCGTCACCAAAACTTTGGCCTCACATCACGAAGGCACCAAGCAGCTCGCACCAGCCACAACAACAAAACAAACGGAGATATAAAAGTGAAAATGAAAGATGAGGTGCGGGAGAAATTAAGGTCAGGAAATTTGTGAATAGATAATGCAAACGCTGCATTGTAAATGTTAAAAGTGTTCATCATTATCCTATTTCTTTATTAATATTACCATGCTGGTTTCTATGGTTCATAAGCGTATGTTGTTTAAAAATCACTTGAAATGTCGCGGATATGGGGAGGGTTGTCACTAACCTGCACATTTGGTCACATTATTGTATGTCTTCATAATGAATTAGCTGCAAGGCACAACAGCTGTGTGTTAGGCCTAGTCCACACAGACACAGGTATATTTATAACCAGAGTTTTTCTCCTGCGGTTTAAAAAAATCCCCTCCACACATGCTTGCTTTAAAAGAAATCTCTGGCTACATGAACACGCAAAAACACATGATCACACACTGTCAAGAGCATGCCACACCAGCAGGCGGTGATATAACCCTAATCTTAAAGCCATGTTGGCCAATCAGAAGCCTTAAAGGAACAGTATGTAAGAAATGTATATCAATTAATCATTAAATGGCCCTGAAATGTCACTAGACATTAAGAAAACATTTTCATTTCAAATACTTATATCACTGACAACAGTGGTCTGGCCAGGATATTGTCATTTGAAAAGTGGAGTTGCAGCCCTCAACTGATGTTTATGTTGTCGTATATTGGCCACCAGCTGTGTAATTGCAGTACCAGTTTTAGCCACACGTTTTGTGATTGCAATACTAGTTTTGGCCACAATCCTACATACTGCTCCTTTAATCAGTCTACACAAAAACACTGCAACCGGTGTTTCTGGAAAACCTCACCCTGGCAGGGGTTTTCAAAAATTGTCGTTTTCAGTGACTGCATTTCCGTGTGGACGAATGGTCGAACCGTGTAAAAAAAGTCACAGTTATAAAAATACCCGTGTCCTGGCCTTAGATGCTGTATAAACGGCACTTCGCATTTGTTCACACGTGTTGCCATAGTTTCTACAAGCGAAAACTAAGGTAGGGTGGATATTAAAGAAACAAAAAGGGTGACATTGACAAGGGAGACAAATGACAAGACAATATTTAAAAAAATACATTTCTATGAATTTACAAATCTTTGGGAACTTTTGGGATAATGTAAGTACACAACTGCATTAAATATATCATACTTTCTAAGTAGATTTTATTACAAAAATCTTACATATTCTGGCTTTAAATGAGAACTGTATGAGTGGATGATGGGCCCTCCACTGGCCTCAGATCAGCTGGTCGGTCAGTTTTCTGAGGTTCGTTTGAGTACCACAGGGACACAGCAGATGAAGAAAGATCACAGAACTGCACTCTGAATCCTCACAGGGGATTGTTTAAATGTGTTGATGGGACTGTACAGTCAACACCTGACGTCAAAATACTTCAGGTTTTTACGAAACAGGCGCCATGTGTCCCTCTACACAAATACATAAAAATAACTTCAACAATGAACACATGAACCAAAGTCTAAGATTAGTCCATTTTCTTAAAAGAAAAATCCAGATAATTTACTCACCACCATTTCATCCAAAATGTCTTTCTTTGTGCAGTCGAGAAGAAATTATGTGTTTTGAGGAAAACATTGCAGGATTTTTCTAATTTTAATGGACTTTAATAGAGCCCAACATTTAATACTTAACTGAACACTTAACGGTTTTTATTCAACGGAGTTTCAAAGGACTCTAAACGATCCAAAACGAGGCATAAGGGTCTTATCTAGCAAAACGATTGTCATTTTTGACAATAAAAATAAAAAATATGCACTTTTAAACCACAGCTTCTCGTCATGTAGATCCGGTCGTGATGCGCCAGCTGACCCCACGCAATACGTCATGACGTCAAGAGGTCACAGAGGACAAACGCGAAACTCCGCCCCAGTGTTTACAAGCGTCTTGAAAGAGGACTGTTCCTACGTTGTTGTATGTCAACTGATACTAATTAATGTCTTTATGGCAGTTTATTGTTTAAAATGGTCCGCAAATGTGCGTTTTATATATGTAACATGTGACCTCCCTACGTCACTACGCATTTACGTTAGGTCGCGCTGGACCGGACTTAGACGAAAAGTTGTGGTTTAAAAGTACATATTTGTTATTTTTCTTGTCAAAAATGACAATCGTATTGCTAGATAAGACCCTTATGCCTCGTTTTGGATCGTTTAGAGTCCTTTGAAACTCCGTTGAAAAAAACTGTTAAGTGTTGAGTTAAGTGTTAAATGTTGTGCTCTATTAAAGTTCATTAAAATGAGAAAAATCCTGCAACGTTTTCCTCAAAAAACATAATTTCTTCTGGACTGAACAAAGAAAGACATCAATATTTTGGATGACATGGTGGTGGTGAGTAAATTATCTGGGTTTTTCTTTTAAGAAAATTGAATATTCCTTTAATCAGACAGCCCATCACGTTTAAACATCTTACAGCCAATAAAGACAAATACAAACTAAACCGCTTAAACATTTTTCTGAAGAGAATATGCTGCTGTGTGGTTGCTAGGCAGTTACTATGAAGTAGCTAAGGTCTTCTGGCTGTTTTTAAATACACTGGCTGTGTCCAAAACCACCTACTTCCATACTATATAATAGGCGAAAAGCAGTAGGTGCGGCGAGTAATATGTCCAAATTTTATAGTATTGAAAAACAGTAGGCCGGATTACCTACTACTTCCGGCAAAATTTTGTTCATTCGATTGACCCTTTGCTATCACGTGATACCCCAGGAGAGGAGTTATCCAATGAAGCAGACGACCAAGGGGCGTTGTTTTATTGAAAAATGCCCAAAAGCAGTAATGCAGTTCTATAGACCCTTTTAAAGCCCACGTGATCAAATAGTTGTGCACGCATTTTGGCAACAGAAGTGGTGTAGTTCCCCGGTGGGACTAACGTGTCAGTAACTCAGAACGTTTATCAAAATGGTTTCCCACAAACGTCTGGTTGTTGCGTTTATGGGTGCACTAATATAATATACTAATATATATATATATGTACTTACCTTGTACATATGTGGTATATATATATATATATATATGGCCACTTTAAATTTGGCCATCTTTTAATGTCTTCTATAGTACACAGATCTGATGTACTCATGAATCTTTACATCTCAGGCTTCACATGTGCCATCCGATTTGACATTTGTGTAATCTGAGTCTGAATGTTCTTTAAAGATTTCTATCACCAGGCACGTACAAGTCCCAAATAATACTGCACCAAATATTTTAATGATACCCTATACAGTAAATAGCAGCTGAAATATCTTTTATTCCAGCATTGGCACAAAAACTATGACATTTTCTCTCCGGCTCACTAATTAACTGCAAGATAAACAATTCTGAGCAAACCAATTCTTCTGAAACAGCTTATTATTCACACGCAGACTACTTTTATTATGGAGACAATATTTTTCCAATTTACCTTCCTAAATAAGTACCAATGACACAAATAAAGAAAAAAAATGAAGTGTTAATAACTGTTTTACATTTAAGCAAAAATGACAGTAGGCCTAATAAGCTTTTTAATTGGGCAAACAAGTGTCATTGCTTTGTCTCAAGAGTCACACCATTATTGTTTTTTGGAAGGCATGTCCTGGATTAATCTACCCTCCCTGGGAAACTGCCCCATAATGTCTACTGTGGCTGATGGCCATAAAGATACAAGATATCAAGTAATCTAGAAGACATAACACTGAAAATTATCATCTGATTTGATTACTTTAGATGTTTAGATTTCCATAATTTATGTTGTCGAGATTATATTTCCAAAAATAAGAATGTCATGTAGCACTTTTTTTACAGTACGTGTACTTACCTTGTACATACAGTATATGGTAAATAAGTTGTACTTACCGACAAATGTGTGGTACTTACTTTTAGGTATCTACATGGTAGTTAACTGGTTGTACCATGTGTTACTGCATATTGACCAAGACTGGTATTAAACTTGTCATACTATATCTCATGACAAATGTCAAAGGGTTTAGATTTTATATTAGAGGGCTGTTTTATAAAATAAATGCTCCAGGAACATTAATACTATTTTGTGGGATGACTGCATTTTTTCATAAACTTTTATTATGAAATTGTGCATCCGTTATAACTGCAGACAAGTTGCACTCTTTAACTGTCCCTGCTAACGTCCACAATGGCACTGTCCCAAATGACACACCCCGTACTTATGGACTTCCTCTGAGTCCACACTTTGATTACTACATGTAGTGCATGTCATAATGTTTGAAGCCATCGTTTCATTGCAAATAAACTGTGCTTTTGAATTCATCACTTATGTTTCATATTTATGGTAACTGACTCTTTCAAAATACGAAGGCCAAAAATGATTTGTAATAATTCAGACAAGTTACTGTAAAAAACAGAAAGAGAATGCGATTGTGCATCAGTGCAAACTATTTTTCTATAAAGCTATGATTCAATAAAACAGGTGTCTTCGCCAGTCAATAAGTCCTCAAAGTAGTTCAATACACGGTTTATTTTTTAACAATGACGTGCCCCTCCAAACAATAAACATTTTATGTGTGTATCCACTTTATCTAGACTCACACAGACTACAGAAACACAAATTATACATGCGTGTATGTGACCCTGTCTGTCAAATCCAAGTCTCATGATGAGATTTTGAGCATCAAAGAATGATTTCAATTATTGATTTCAATTTTTGACATGATCTTACTCAGACAATATTATATATATCAATGTTATATTTTCACAGAATGTTCCTTGTATTATTTAGAGTGATTTTTGTAGAAAACAGTAAATCACAAAATATTGCAGCTGGGCTTTTTTCAACATGGTCACACATTGCACTGCTAAAACAATTAAATATTTAAGTTCGTACACAATAACTTGCTGAAAACGGCAGACGGACACCGACTCTGGACACTTGCCATGTTCATTGGTTGGTTGTTGTGATATTTGCCTCACCCCTCCTCCACGTGATTGGACGGCCGATTGAGAAGTGACATGAGCTGAGCGTTTCTCCCAAAGTTGAACATTTTTCATTTCTCGGTGCTCAGCACTGAGCACTAAAAACCGGCGAGTGCCAGAGCTCACCGAAAACAAAACCCACCAGTTGCCAGCATTTTTGAAAAGCGCAGGGCTTCCATTGGAAAAAAATTGAAAACATACGCCATGGTAGCTGCCACAGGACAAACATGTCGTCATCTTTCGTCTGTTGAAGAGCCTGCGTGCTTGAAACATCACCTTAATGCCCTGCACTAGCTTTTAATAATATTTTTTTATATATATATTTTTGGAGATTTGGTGTTGCCGACTTTGCATTTCTACACTATTATGTTTTTTGTCAAGGACCCAATGTAGACGCTGTGCATGCTTTTGCTTGCTTTTGTCATTTTTAATAACCCCATTTTCATTTTAAAATATAAGCCAATCATTGGTAGGAAACAAGTGGGCATAGAGCTCACCCACTTTCAGTATTAAAAGTAAGACAAAAACATGTTTTAAGCACAAAGACATAATGTTTTTGTACATTAATCACAGAGTTAAACTGCAAATTCAGTATAGAACTAGGAGACCGCAAATGGTTGATACAGTATATGATTCTCATTCACATTACTGAATTAATGGAACGTTATAATAACTATTTGTGGTGATAAATTGCATTATCTTCAACTTTTCATCTTAAATTTTTATGACAAGACCGAGGGGGGCGGGAACCATTATGACTTTGCCATGGACACTTATAAGACCGTCTCATTCTAGCGTTTAAAGTTGTGGAGGAATGTTTGAGAAACACCCAACATAGGGATGAAACATGCTCTGTAAAACATGCTTTGTGTGTTTAGGACCATTCAAGGTCTATTGGTCATCAAGGTGTATTGTGGGATTGACAATGGTGCGGGACATGCACACCCACACACAACAAAGCTGCCACGGTATTGTAAAATGTCACCACAAAAGATATATAATCACATCTATAATATTTGTCCTTGACTTCTTAATTAACATTAATGTGTTACTATATGTATTGCCTAATTTCACTTCAGTCCTAATTTACTTGTGTAACCGGACTGACAAATTCATTTAGAAAGCAGATGGTGGCACGCACCTGGATAATTCGCCAAGAGAAAACCTCTGCCGGTTCACTTTAAAACAACAGATATCCTCTGTGATGTCTGACATGCCACCCGTGTTGTGAGAATACTGGGATCAAAGTTTGCTTTTAAGGACTCTTGCTTCGTTTCCCAGTGATCTCATCAGGAAGGAGGTCACACACGACGCATATGGTTTGGAGTAGTGTTAAAAAAAATCATGCTTTGAAAATGCTTATAATTTGATTTATGTTATTAAAATCAATGCACATATATTTGCATCAGTTACTGTACCTTCTTTGTCTTTGCATTATTGCATAAAGGTCAGTAGATTTGTATCTTTAAAATAGTTATTTAATGCATTTGTTAGATATATAAATGTTGTTTTGACTTCCCATAAATCTATTGTTACTTTTTGTGTATTTCTTTTTTCATTGTCTTGAAGACTTCACGTGTTGTTGGTGATGTGACAATAAAAGTGATTGGAGTGTTTTGAGTTGATTATTGATACATTAACCCCTTACTGACCTCTCCTGATAGATAATCCTGTCTGTAAGGACTCTGCTGGCCTTGCAGTGTTTACCTGTGATGATATAAAGATGATGTATTATATATTCAATAAAAAATAATTGTAAAGTACCAGATCATTTTTAGACCTTGACTGAATTTCTTCTGCTAACATGCTTAATAAAAAATTGTTGGTTTTATGTTGGTTGTTATTGTTATTATAAAAAAAATGTTTAATGTATAATTTTTATAATTATACATATATAAAGCAATGTTGCTTTCAGTGTTGTGTGTGGGCAAAAAAATCTCTCTACTTTATGGATTTTACTATAAACACATGAAATAGGGAAAAAGCTTTATCAGTTAATCACTTAGACGCTCTAAAAAACGTGTTTAATTGGAAAGTTATCAAATAACTCAAGACACACAATCCTTCCTGAAAGCACTTATTGATTTCAGGTTCACAGTATTATTGCACAAATGTCAGAGAGTTTCCCATCAGCAGCCGTCAACGTTCGCTCAGACAATGATTGATGCATTACAAAGTGAATGATCATTGATCATTACTCAATCATGGCATTTAAAAACTCTGTCTGAACAGCTCATAAGTCTTCTGATTTCACCACCGTCACACTGACCCAGATAGCAGACGGACTCGGCCCGAATGTGGCCTCATGATGGCACTGCTGGCGTGCTGCCGGCAACGGCATGCAACATGTCAGCCAAGTATGGGCCAGGTGTGGCAATGATGGCACTGGATCCATGATGGCAGATAAAATTTGGGCCAGTTGTGATTGGGAGGTATGTGGCCCAGATCAGTGTAGTGACTCTGGCCCAGATCAGTCTAGTGATTGTAAGCCACATTTAAAATACTGATTTATAATAAATAATTAGAAGAATTGAAGGATTTTCAGGCTATCTTAATCTTAATGTTAATTTAACCTTTATTAAGTAAAATAGTTTTGTATTAAAAGAAACTAATATATTTGGACAATAATGTTTGTCTACATTTCAATCACATAAACTTGCCTTCAGATCATGGGTCAAGATTATTTTGTTCAAATGACCCTGAACTTCCAAAAGTTTTTCTTTCTGAATTTAAAAGTTTCTATAACGTTGCTTTGAGAAGCACCATGGATCGTTTCTATTTAAACTTGCTTTTGCGCGATTTTCATTGTAGCAGGAGTTTATTCCTGCTGAAGATTTCTGACTTCAATGACTAAACTATCATTGTGTACAATCAGATGTTAGATACTGCAGAAATAAACGTTACTGTGCTGAAGATTTCTGACTTCAATGACTAAGTAAAACTATCATTGTGTACAATCAAATGTTAGATACTGCAGAAATAAACAAAATGTATTGTTAACCTTCGCGTTACGTTAAGGATGCGCAGTTTATTTATGAAGTGCAACAAGAACCTACACGCGGATGACATCAAAGTACTGCGAGAGCGACTCGAAAGATCATGGGCAGGATTCTGATTTCAAATCACTCTCGCGGTATTTTAACGTCATCCGTTTCTCCAGTTCCTACAACTCAGCATTACGTTGAACACCTTGTCAAAAATGATTGAGATGGCCAATCAAATCAAAAAAGGCGAGTGCCACTGGCCAATCACATAACAGAAGACGTGCTTTCCTGTTAACGGAAGCCGAGCGGCGGCCAATCAAATTAACCAATAGGCGGGGTTACCGTCGGGGTAGCAGTTACACCGCGTCAATCAATCATAACGGACACACAGATTTCAAAGGCAGCAGGATGAAAGATAGTAAGTACCTGAACTTAAATATTTAAACTTTTACAATCATAAAAATGTTTTTGTTTAAATGTCTTACAAACGTATAAAGGATTGCAAACGTTTACGTGATTCATAACGTAATGTGTGACAATTAACGTTATATTGATATTAAATTAGCTGTTTTCTATCAGGTTAAGAATAACTGTGATCATATTATAATGAAGTAATCGAATTTGGTTATCTGGTCTTCCTGATGTTAGAACATTTATATAAAAAACATATTTAAAAATGTATTTCTGTAACGTTTAATTTCCTTTTTTGATGAAAGTGTGTCTGTGTTCATCAAGACATGAAGACTCTGGAGTGGGACAAGAGGAGGATGATGGGGTGTATATTCAAATAGACACATTAAGGTAAATTAAATATTGAGGCTCATGTTTGCATCTTTGTGTTTATTATCAAAAGATTGCTCTATATGGCTAAATAGTCACATTGTGATTTCAGTGAAAGCAGATAAATACAGAGGGCTGGACAGTGGTTTCATTCATTAGGTGAGTAAGAACTGACCATAGCCTAACATTACTTTAGTTACACGAATTGCATTGTTGAATACAAAGGAAAATGGTAAAAATACAAATATTTTGAATATATGGAATACTGTGAAATTATTTTCTGTTAATCATCTGCTGTGTTTGCTTCAGGTAAAGAGGTGGGACAAGGATGCTGACAGGACAGGAGGAGGTGACATTCAGGTTAGTGACAGTACATCAGGGCCACCATTTAATTTAATGTTAATTTAATTGCTTCCAAAATCAATACTTGACAAATCTTTAGAATTATATCTGCAAAGCTGAATTTCTCATAGGTGGATAAAGTATGACAGCAATTGTGAAGACCTTAGACGTGCAGTATATGGTTCTTCTCTCTTTCATTTATATTGATTTGACTAAATTTTCTTGTTAACTAATAATGGGGATATTCCTAATATAATATATTTTAAATACATGCTTAGAACATATCTCATTTGCTTTGTATCTAAATGAAAAGTACCTCTTTAAGGTCTAAGCTATGTTTCATTTTATTTAGACATTCAACGCAGCCATTTTCATCCAAAGCAACTTGAGGAAGAAAACAGAAGCAGTTCATCCTAAAAGGTTTATCTTCTAATTGTTTATCTAACTGTTTGTTTTAAAGTATACCATTATGCTTTTAATAACTTTATTATATGGCTTTTGCTTCATAACAATTATTGATTTGCATCTGTTTTCTTTTATATAACAGTGGGCTGCTGTAATGTTTACATCTATGGAAAGAGGAGCTGAGAAGAAAAGAGAGGCTGGAAAGCAGTACTTCTTGTTGAGGACAATCCTGAATAGGAACACTTTCTCATACACATAGATTATTATTAGTGCTTGATTGTTTGTTTCATTTTTATGAATTGTATTGTTTTAATTTTTCGTTTTATTTGAAATTACCTAAGTTAGATTCATGCTAATACTTTAACTGGACCTTGTATCTTTGCTGGCTGGCTGGCTGTAGAGTTGGTTTCACATACACATGAAGTTTCTAATTAACTAACTTTTAAGTTCAGTTTGGTTTAAACTTGTATTTACCCATGGTAATTCATTTAAATTTCTATTCATGCTTATATATTAATTTCAATGAACTTCTGTATTTGTGTATAGCTGGCAATTTGGGCAAGCTACGTTTAACACACAAATGTAACTGTCACAAAGGTTTTTTTTATTATCAGTTTGTTCTAAACTTTTGTTTGTTTACTAAGGATGAAATTGCTTTGTAATTTAAGTTGTTGGTAGATTCATGCCAATAATGTATTTGAACAAACTAGTATTTTTGTTTATTGCTGGCAGTTTATACTAGAAGAGTTTTAACACATACAATGTTGTAGTGTTATTGACTTATGTGCTATTGATTAATAAAAAGGCAAACAATTTGAAAGTAATTTTTCGTGTGATTTATTTATTAATATAATTTGGGCAAGATTAGGCTGAGTTATGGCTCAGTTTTGGAAGTTCTGGTTAAATGCTGGTTTTAATATGGTTGACCTATGGCTGAGAACTGGTACCGATGTTATAACCTGTTCTGGCCCAGGTTTGGGCCAATTATGGGCTATTTTCTGTCAGAGACATGGGCCAGTTGTGGCCCATGTGTGGCCTTTGTCCGTAATTCAGAACTGGGCCACTGTAGGGCCGTCATTCTTCGTTGTATGTGGGCCGAGGAAAAACTGGTTGTGTGGGCCGGAGCTGGGCCGGAACAAAATTGCTATCTGGGGAATTCATAAAAACAACTTCCACCAGACAGGCAAATATGTCCTGTTGCTTTGTCAGTATGCTGTTGGTTATATAAAAAGGCCCAAAAGTCAGTTTTAATTTGTCCAGCTTCTGTATCAAGCTGATATCTTACAAGCTGAATTCATACATTTTTCAAATGTCTTTTCAAAATCGTGAATGCAATATGAATGCTCACCGAAGTATAAAGCAAGTGAATGCAAACAAAGTCATGCTACAGTTCACTAAAGATATTTCATGCTGCAAAGTTTAAAGGATGAATTTAAAGCTAAAAGGTTTCATTGTGCCATGCTGTATATTTCTGTCTGTACTCGATCAGATATGCTTGTTTGTACCTGCTGGGCCTATAATTTGGTCCTGCTAGACCTGGCACTGCTGCGAGTGTAAATTGGAGATGATTTTGGACTCGGCACCTAAATGTCAGCTATCCCCTACTGATCATTAGTGAAGTGTTATGGAAAGCTGGTTCATGATTTTCTTTTATAAACTGAGGAGTGTCCTTTGCATAAATGGGCTACATCAAAATACAATCTGTAATAGCAATGGATTTTTTCCTGAGGTCCATTTATAATGTTAGTTAAGGTTTTCAGTGCTATACTTTTGCATCCTTGCGATTTATTGTTGTACTTTTCACATAGGTTACATGTCTTATTTTGTCCTTAATTATTGAAGGACTGAACCAGTGGCGGCTGGTGACTGCTCATCAGAGGGGCAAAATTTCAAAATAAGTGTTTGGAGTGTCATGTGTGTTGCTTGCGTTTTCAAAATATGTGTTTGTTGCGTCATGTGAACCCTGTGCATAATTTTTTTTTATCAAAATAAGTCCCTGCTGCACACGCGTCAAAACCGTTTATGATAAAAGAGATGCTCACGTCCACAAAATCCCTTAACAGTAAACTCTGATTATGCATGAGATGATGCGAGTATCTGGCAAACATGAGCGTCTCTTTTATCATAAACCCTTTAGACGCGTCTGCAGTAGGCACTTATTTTGACTAGGGATGCACCGAATCCAGATTTTTTTGGCTCGTCCGAATACCGAATCCACTGTTTAAGATTCGGGCGAATCCGAAACGGAATACCGAATCCTAATCGCATCCTTATTCCATTAACACAGTAAAACACATTAATGAACTAAAAAACGCCCACAGCAGTGTATTTTTCATTTTGTTTGATTTTTACTGTAAAAAAAAATGATAGGCAACATTATGCCAGGATGACAAGTGGGAAAAACTATTGACAATTACCATAAGCCTATGCATAATGAAAGCGATGCGGTGTGATGCGCTAGTTCTTTCCAGGTGCGTCCACAAAATGTGAACCGCCCCTAAGGCTCACCAAAAAAATGCTTATCTCCACGTCAGCACCTGATGTGTGTAAACTGCCTTGTGACGTCGACCAGCGTAGCGCAAGCCTAGGGTTCGGTTCGGTGGAAAAAAAATCTAAGGTTCGGCCGAACCCCTTCAAAAAGCCCATATTTGGCCGAATCCGAATCCTGGGTTCGATGCATCCCTAATTTTGACAAGATGCGTAATGCACACAGGAACTCTCGAAGCGCAGGACACATATTTTGAAATGATGAATCACACACATGATGGGCTACATGTTGTGACGAACTTCGCATCGAGCGCCCTTGAAAAAAGAAGTCACTGGGTGCCACTGGACTGAACTCTCTGAACTTTGTCCTCTTTCCCTTTTTGTTTTAATTATTATTTGTTTTGTAGTTTTGTATTATTATGTTATATTGTCTTGTAAATGTGTAAAATTTTATCACTGAAAGACTGTGGACATTACTCTGCAAATGCATTTAACTTTCCCATTTCTGTATTTAAATAAAAAATTATAATTAAAAATAATAATAATAGTATTTAAACTAACCACACAACATGATTTACTAAGGTTTACGTCAATTAACTCATAGAAATTGCTCATCAGGAACTACTAAAACTTGGGCACATTCGCAGCTGCATTACAATCCTGTATTAAACCTTAATGCGTACACACCAAAAGATAATCGGGATAAGTTTGGGCCGATTTCCCCCCTTCCGACAATCCTAGCTATGTCCCGATTATCTTGATGGTTCTACAGATGATCTTTTCAGATTTTCTCTTGGTGTGAGGTGTGTTAGGAGTGTCCGAACCTGATTGAAAGGACGTCTGGGCCCTTGATCGGGAATCGTAAATATAAAACATGTTTAATATTTACGATCAGAAATCCTGCTCTTGAGATTGTCATGTAAAAAAAAACAATGTCCAATCAGAAAGAAATATGATGGACAACGGAAGCAGTCATGGCGCAGCACAAAGTGAAGTTGATTTGGACAGCAGAGATGGACCATGTTCCCGCTGTCTCCATGACTTCAACCAAACCCTTTTCTTTTTTCCTTGATTTTTCAGTGAAAATCACTCCAAACACTATCATTGAAATTGCTTCCTGCATATCGTCCGCCATGCTTATTATGAAGTCTCATGAGATTTTGCAAGATTTCCTGTGTTCACAATCGAGACTCTGGTTGAAAATCTGTTTGTGTGTGGTGTGCTGTCTTTTACACATCATGACACACCACAGACTATAGGAGCAAAACTTTTAAATCTAGGATTTTTCACTCTATTTTGAAAATCTTATAAGATTTAAAAAATCTTTTGGTGTGAACCCAGCCTAAGAAAAACATATGGAGGAAAATAAAATGCGTATCGCCGCTGGCCCTTTTTTGCTGAAGTTCAAAAACAGGGTTCAAGGCGTGTTATCAAAGGATGTTTCTGCTAATGCCCTGCAGCACTGCTTTGATTTGTTGTGTGAATCAATCCTGTGAGTTAATCTTGAGTGTTTCAAACCATAGCAACATTATCCTTATACGCTTCATTTCGACAACCTTCTAAGCATGTCAGCTCTGTGGAGGAGGAAAACTAAAGATGATGATTATAAATTACTTAATTTTAGAATTAATAAAAGTCCCCCTGTAGTCGATCATTTTATCACTTAAAGGGATACTCCAGGCAAAATAACCCCATAATTTACTCACCCTCAAGCAATCTGACATACATATGTCCATCATCTTTCAGACGAGCACATTGTGAGTTATTATATAAATGTCTTTGCTTCTCCAAGCTTTATAACGGGAGAAAACAGGGATCAGGGAACAACTTCTGACTTTAAACCCCCCAAAAGTGCATTAGTAGTTATAACGGGGCACCTCTCGTCAAACTTTTTATGACCCCCTCCCCCACCCGCTGACAGGTCGTGTTTTATGACCCCTTGACAGATGGCGTTTTATGACCCCTTGACAGATGGCGTTTTATGACCCCATGACAGATGGTGTTTTGACAGGTTGTGTTTTATGACCCTTAACAGATGGTTTTATGACAGTTTGTGTTTTATGACTCCTTAACAGATGGTGTTTTGACAGTTTGTGTTTTATGACTTCTTTGACAGATCGTGTTTGGCAGGGGGCGGGACCATCAATCAAAATATGTACAAGTTGTCAACTTTAGACAGAAAGTATTTAATGGTTTTATGGCCGGTCATTTAGAGTGATTGTTTTTCCTGAGTGTATTTTATGTCAAGCCTATGCTGATATGTTTAATGACGGCTCGTGTGTGACAGCTCGTGTTTCGACATTTGATGTCAGCTCTCACCCTTCCTCCCTCCTTTCTCACAAGACCTGCATTCTTTCACAGGGGTGCGTGTTGTAAAGCGATTAAAGATTTCAAAAACTCAATGTTGGTAAAACAATCCCCCATTACGGTGTCAAAAAGTAAATGTTTATTTTAGATTTAGACAAATCATGAACAATGCTACGATTAAAACTTTTGATTGTAACATCACAAGTTATTTAATTAAATATTCCGTATATGGGTATAGTTTAAGCAATGATCTGAGCCAATACTACAATCTTTAGACGATAGTCTAAACTAAATAAATTTTTAAACGGTTCAGGAATTCCGTGAATCTTTTCATAACCTGCACTATAGTTTCACGCGTATTAAAGATCCGGCGGTGCCTGACAAAGCGCCGGGTGAGTGTTCATATCTGCCATTTTAAAATAATGTTAATAAATGTAATTCTGTCCACTATGGCAAAATAGGATTTTATTTTAGATTTAGTGGAATCTTTAACCAAGTCTCTGATTAAGACATGTGTATACGTGCACAGATGGTGACAGAGAAACTTATATATGACGTTAATAATCTTTTAAATGTTTTTAAGACGTATTCACCCCATTTTGGTGTTTTATTTTTAATTAAAGGCTTCTTAAAACATGTGTGAATATGTATATATTATACAAAGAGTCTTATATTGTCTGCTCTGACAAAAATAAAGTATTTTTTTAGGTTTAGGGGAATTGACTGCGTGTATCTTATAAATACAACTTGATAATACGTTTGTTTTGTAAAGAGACTTCTTTAAAGTCACGCAAGAATAAAATATTTTAGTTGTAACTGGTTAAACTTAAAGCCGATATTTTCTATCGAACTAGTCTATTTTCTGTTCAGACACAAAGTTTTCTGATGCTGATATTATGTCAGTGTGTGTTTGTGTGGGGGTCGTGTGATGTAATCTTTGAAAGTTTATGACCGAACCTTTATTGGGGAGCGACAAGAGATCTCCCGGAATCAGTTTGGATGGAGCAGAGCTGTTATACTCAAGTCTATTGGTATGTATGTGTTTCGCTGTGTTCGTTCCAGTATTTTGTATGATTTATTTAAAAACTAAAAATTCGATCTCTGGTATTGCAGCGAAATTGTCTAAACTGGTATTAACTATTCCTGGTAAATCGCGGAGAAGAGTGGCCTGAACAAAAAAGTCAGACCGAGACTAGAACCTCCCGCAGCGTAACACGGAAATCTTGGAACAAAAGAGACGCCGACTGGCTCGTGTTGTCCGGTGTGTTTTTATTTAATCCTGTTACAATAGATTTAAACAAACTGGTATGGTTTAATATTTTCTAATAACATGTGTTATCTGTTTTAAAGGTTTGGATATCAGAGGCAAAGCGAACGTTGTGTGTACTATTGCAAAATATATAGCGGATCTCCACGGTACGTTTATCTTGCATAAGAAAATTGTTTTATTTAGATATTTGTCCTAATAACTTGTTTTTATCTGTTTACAGGTTAGGATACAGACCACAACGCTTTGGACGTATCTTTAAAAAAGATTAAAATCAGAGACTTTTTGGATTTGTCTGGGGACATTTTAAACATTTGTGGCAAATTGGATTTAAAACATTTCGGATACTGGATATCTAGTTTGATTTGTCCACAGAGCTTGTTTAAGACGTTTTCACCGCATTTTAGGGTTTATTTTTAATTAAAGGCTTCTTAAAACATGTGTGAAAATGTGTATATTATACAATGAGTCTTATATTGTCTGCTCTGACATAAATAAATTTTTATATTAGATTTTAGATCAATTGACTGTGTGTGTTTTATGTCAAGCGTATGCTGTTATGTTTAATGACGGCTCGGGTGACAGCTTGTGTTTAGGCATTTGATGTCAGATATCACCATTCCTCCCTCCTTTCGCACAAGACCTGCATTCTTTCACAGGGGTGAGTGTTGTAAAGCGATTAAAGATTTCTAAAACTCAATGTTGGTAAAACAATCCCCCATTACGGTGTCAAAAAAGTAAAATGTTTATTTTAGATTTAGACAAATCATGAACAATGCTACGATTAAAACATTTTGTTTGTAACATCACAAGTTATTTAATGAAATATTCCGTATACGTGTATAGTTTAAGCAATGATCTGAGCCATAACCTTCGGAGCCGGCAATACTATAATCTTTAGACGAAAGTCTAAACTAAATAAAATTTTAAACGATTCATGAGTTCCGTGAATCTTTTCATGACCTGCTCTATAGATTCACACGTATTAAAGATCCGACGGTGCCTGACAAAGCGCAGGGTGAGTGTTCATATATGCCGTTTTAAAATAACCTTAATAAATGTAATTCTGTCCACTATGACAAAATAGGATTTTATTTTAGATTTAGGGGAGTCTTTAACCAAGTCTCTGACTAAGACATGTGTATACGTGCACAGATGGTGACAGAGAAACTTATATATGACGTTAATAAACTTTTAAATGTTTTTAAGACGTATTCACCCCATTTTGGGGTTTTATTTTTAATTAAAGGCTTCTTAAAACATGTGTTAATATGTGTATATTATACAAAGAGTCTTATAGTGTCTGCTCTGACAAAAATAAATTATTATTTTAGATTTTAGGACAAATGACTGCGTCTATCTTATAAATACAACTTGATATATACGTCTGTTTTGTCAATAGACTTCTTTAAAGTCACGCAAGAATAAAATATTTTAGTTGTAACTGGTTAAACTTAAATGTACTATTATCTATTTAACTATAAGCTATATTTTCTGAGCAGATATTTTTCTGTTTCTGATGCGGGTCTTATAACAGTGTGTGGGAGATGATGGCTGTTCACAGCAGGTGGCGGGTTGTAAACTAGGGTCTTTTTAAAACTGTAGTGGTAAAAAATGTAATAGCACATTGACAAAAATAAAGCATTTGGTTGTAACAAATTATTTAATGAAATATTCAGTATGTGTATAGCGATGAACGGTGTCAAAATCACCGGGGTCCCAACAATACTATAGTCTTTAGACTAAAGGGTATTTATTTTAATATAAATAAAATCTTAATCTTTTCGTGCACAATATTCTGATCACGCCATTAGATTGTGTAACAGCGTTTACAATAGAGAACATACGCGGATGAGTGTTCATATACACCGTTAAGAAACTTTTTTTAAACGATTAAAGACATTTTCAAATCATCTTATGGGGTTTGTTTTAAATTAATGACATCTTAAAACCAACAGGGAATATGTGTTTATTACACAATAAAATGTAATTCTGGCCGCTCTGACAAAATAAGGGTTTAATTTTAGATTTAGTGAATTCTTTAATCAAGGCTCTGATTAAAACACATGAATGCGCGAACCACAGTTGCCAGAGAACGTGCGCTGAGGTGCTCTTATGGCGTTAAGAACCTTTTTATTGTTTAAGACATTTTGACCCCATTTCCTGGTTTTGTGTCCGCTGTGGATCCCAACCTCTATGTGTTTATTATACAACAAATGCAATTCTGTCAGCATTTCTAATTTAGAACGCCTTTGATTTAAACATGAGGGTTTTAAAATGAAACGGCCATGTGACTTTTATGACAAAAGCTATTCGATCTTAATTTTTTGTTTTAACATCCAAAAGTTTTATACACAGTCCATAATTAAACAACTAGGTGTGTATGAGTAAGATTATATCTAATGTCACACGAGCAGTACCAAATCGCGCATGTGTCTGTGTGTGTGTGTGTGTGTGCATCCAGGCTGTTTATGTGTGGGCGTGTTTATGAGCCTGTGTCTTTGCAAGGTGTGTGTGCGTGTGTGTGTGTGTGTGTGTGTGTGTGTGTGTGTGTTTGCATGGGGGTCTATGATGTCTCTGTTTGTTACTAAAGTTTTGATATTAAGTCTGTGTCCTCATTGACAATAAGTAAGGGTTTTTAGATGTAGGCTTTATTACACAGATACTGATTAAATCATGTTATGCATTATTTGCGATTTAAAGAAACTTAAAAGGTTTAAGACATTTTATCTCACATTGTGGTGTTGTTTTTTAATTAATGTAACCTTAAAACCCTCTGTTATCCATTTAGGGAACAATAAAATGTTAGCAAATATTATTTATCAAAGTTGACGATGTTATAAGCCAGGATGTCACTAACGTGACAACAAACATTTATTTAAAGACAAAACATTTTAACAAAATTGCCATGGCTTACAGAGACACACTAGACTTAATAATAAAAATAAAAATATACTATTCGAACATCCTAACCTGGTATTAGGTTAGATTAGGTTTTAAGGTCAATCAGCGTCTTTAGCTTTACAACTTACAGCACAAAACCCCCAATGACAGGATTTTTATGAAGTGGAGCAGACCCTTGGTATGCCTGTGGGGTTAGGTACAACTAAGGTCAACATCTATCAGTGCATAATAAGCAAACATGAAATTATATTTTAACTATGGTTTGTTAATGATGTTGCTAGGTTCGCGTATTTTTTCTGAAACAAACTTTTCTTTTCAAACATAGTTAGGATACACACGTTTGTCGCCTCAAACACCTGATCAAAGTTTTTCTTCGCTAGCGACAACTAATGTCTGAGATTTTGTAAATTCATCAGATGTTTCTTACTTGTGTATTTTCTTAAACAAACTTTTTCTTTTCAATCTTAGACAGTCTTCATACGTTTGTCTTTCGATAAGTTGTTCATAGTTTTTCTTCGCTAGTGTCAACTCATGTATGAGATTTGTAAATTTCATCATATGTTCTTACATGTGTATTTTCTGAAACAAATTTATGCTTTTCAAACTCAGGTAGTCATCATACTTTTGTCTCTACATACATTTGTTCAAAGTTTCTTGTAGCTAGTGTCAACTGATGTCTGAGATTTTGTAAATTCAACAGATGGTCTTACGTGTGTATTTCTTAAACAAACATGTTGCTGTTCAAACTTAGGCAGTGTTCATACGTTTGTCTTTTCATAAGTTGTTCATAGTTTTTATTTGTTAGCGTCAACTAATGACAGAGATTTTGTAAACTCATCAGATTCAAACAAAACTCAATCATTTCTGTAGTTTATGTAACACCTTGTCAAACTCTTAAAGGTAGTACTATCTGTTTAAAACAACAATGCAAAGTATTTTAGATTTACTTGATAAATCTTTTACATCAAAACAAACTAGGATAGCAATATGTTTGAATCTGTAACAGGTGATACCACCAATAGCGTGTTGTACATAACAAAGTCTGTAAAATAATAAAGATTGATTAGGTTTTTATTTAGTAAACCTTTTAACACAAAGTGTAGAGTCTTTTGTATGTAACAACAAAGATGCGATGAAACAACGCAAAACAAGAGAGGATGCGTTTGTTAAAACACATATAAACTAGATATGCAATTCCCAAGGAATTACCAGTGCATGAAAATGCAAAAAGTTGATTGACAGAAATGTAAAAGAAATTTAGTCTAGTAGTTTACCTGGCTGTTGACATGTTTTAGTGTGAAGCTAGCATGATTTAAAAAAGTTATCATGATGAAATATGATGCTAGCATGATTAGCATGATTCAGCATGACGTTAGCATGATGCTAGCATGATTAGCATGAAGCTAGCATGAAGCTAGCATGATTAGCATGATGCTAGCATGATTAGCATAAAGCTAGCATGATTAGCATGAAGCTAACACGATGCTAGCATGATAAGCATGAAGCTAGCACGATGCTAGCATGATTAGCATGAAGCTAGCATGAAGCTAGCACGATGCTAGCATGATTAGCATGAAGCTAGCATGATTAGCATGAAGCTAGCACGATGCTAGCATGATTAGCATGAAGCTAGCACGATGCTAGCATGATTAGCATGAAGCTAGCACGATGCTAGCATGATTAGCATGAAGCTAGCACGATGCTAGCATGATTAGCATGAAGCTAGCACGATGCTAATATGATTAGCATGAAGCTAGCACGATGCTAGCATGATTAGCATGAAGCTAGCACGATGCTAGCATGATTAGCATGAAGCTAGCACGATGCTAGCATGATTAGCATGAAGCTAGCACGATGTTAGCATGATTAGCATGAAGCTAGCACGATGCTAGCATGATTAGCATGAAGCTAGCACGATGCTAGCATGATTAGCATGAAGCTAGCACGATGCTAGCATGATTAGCATGAAGCTAGCACGATGCTAGCATGATTAGCATGAAGCTAGCACGATGCTAGCATGATTAGCATGAAGCTAGCACGATGCTAGCATGATTAGCATGAAGCTAGCACGATGCTAGCATGATTAGCATGAAGCTAGCATAATTTGCATGAAGCTAGCATGATGCTAGCATGATTACCATAAAGTTAGCATGAATTTAGCATGAAATTAGCATGATCCTAGCATTATTAGCATGATGCTAGCATGATTAAGATGATGATAGCATGATTAGCATGAAGCTAGCATGATTTAGCATGAAGCTAACAAGATTTAACATGAAGCTAGCATGATTTAGCATTAAGTTAGCAAGATTTATTATGAAATTAGCATAAAGCTAGCATGAAACTAGCACGAAGCTAGCATGACTTAGCATGAAGCTAGCATGAAGCTAATATGACCCAAAGACCCAACCCCCATGTCTCTATGATGTCCGGATCCAGAGATATAAGGCTTTGTTTATTATGTTGCTAGGCTGCTCATATTTGGTTGCTAGGGGCGTGGCTTAATACCTCAATAAGGATGGTGAGAGACTGATTGGATGCCTGAGTAAAATGAGCCCACCCCCATGTCTCTGTGACACTGTGCTGCAAAGATATCCATCTGGGCATTTTATAATTGCAGTCTAAGGGAGATGTTGCTAGGGTGCCCAAAATGGTTGCTAGGGGCGTGGCTTGATAGCTCAATAAGGATCCTAAGGGACTGATTGGATGCCTGAGTAAAATGAGCCCACCCCCATGTTTCTATGACACTGCGCTGCAAAGATATCCCATCCGGGACGTTTTTAGTTCCTTATATGGGCATGATTCCTGCCCCATTATAAGTCAATGGGGAAATTTGGGGACCTCTTACACCCCAGGGGTACAACTTACACCCCATTGTGAGGTATGTTCTTACAGAGCCTGCCAGCCTCTTCAAATGTGGCAAGTCACAAGTTTCTGTGAAATTCTAGGTCTGAGCTACGACTCGTCAAAGTTTGTCTCCATGTTAAGTCAATGGGATTTTTCGGCTGCTTTTTCGCCCCTGGGGCAAAGACCGTACCCCCGATCGCTTATAAAAGTCATAGCACACTATTCCCAAATAGTCCGCACGTTTGAGAGTTTGAATGAAGTTTCTAAGTTAAGCGGTTCGAGCCGTATTAATTGCGGAAATTTGGTTGGAAGAATAATAATAATAACTAGATAGGTACATTTCCTGAAGAAAATGTGAAGTGGTGCTTGCCGTGGCAAATTTCGGGGGACAATATATGATTATACTCCAAGCCAAAAGTAAAACAATTCAACCCACATGTCTCTACGATATTCTGATGCGAAGATATAAGGCTTTGTTTATTCGGTTGCTAGGGTACTGTATTTGGTTGCTAGGGAGAAAATTGGCATCCACTAGTGATTACACTCCGAGTCACGAGTCAAACGGTCAAACCCCCGTGTCTCTACGATGTTCTGATGCGGAGATATAAGGCTTTGTTTACTCTGTTGCTAGGGTACTGTATTTGGTTGCTAGGGAAAAAATTGGCATCCACTAGTGATTACACTCCGAGATACGAGTCAAACGGTCCAACCCCCGTGTCTCTGCAATGTTCTGATGTGGAGATAAAAGGCTTTGTTTACTCTGTTGCTAGGGTAATGTATTTGGTTGCTAGGGAAAAAATTGGCATCCACTAGTGATTACATGCCGAGTCACGGGTAAAACGGTCCAACCCCCGTGTCTCTACGATGTTCTGATGCGGAGATATAAGGCTTTGTTTACTCTGTTGCTAGGGTACTGTATTTGGTTGCTAGGGAAAAAATTGGCATCCCATAATGATTACACTCCGAGTCACGAGTCAAACGGTCCAACCCCCGTGTCTCTACGATGTTCTGATGCGGAGATATAAGGCTTTGTTTACTCTGTTGCTAGGGTACTGTATTTGGTTGCTAGGGAAAAAAATTGGCATCCCATAATGATTACACTCCGAGTCACAAGTCAAACGGTCCAACCCCCGTGTCTCTACGATGTTCTGATGCGGAGATATAAGGCTTTGTGTCTGTTGCTAGGGTACTGTATTTGGTTGCTAGGGAAAAAAATTGGCATCCCATAATGATTACACTCTGAGTCACGAGTCAAACGGTCCAACCCCCGTGTCTCTACGATGTTCTGGTGCGGAGATATAAGGCTTTGTTTACTCTGTTGCTAGGGTACTGTATTTGGTTGCTAGGGAAAAAATTGGCATCCCATAATGATTACACTCTGAGTCACGAGTCAAACGGTCCAACCCCCGTGTCCCTACGATGTTCTGATTCTGAGATATAAGGCTTTGTTTATACGGTTGCTAGGGTACTGGATTTGGTTGCTAGGGAAAAAATTGGCATCCAGTAGTGATTACACTCCGAGTCACGAGTCAAACGGTGCAGCCCCCGTGTCTCTACGATGTTCTGATGCAGAGATATAAGGGTTTGTTTATTCGGTTGCTAGGGTACTGTATTTGGTTGCTAGGGAGAAAATTGGCATCCACTGCTGATTACACTTCAAGTCACGAGTCAAACGGTCCAACCCCCGTGTCTCTACGATGTTCTGATGCAGAGATAAAAGGCTTTGTTTATTCGGTTGCTAGGGTACTGTATTTGGTTGCTATGGAAAAAATTGGTATCCCATAGTGATTACACTCTGAGTCACGAGTCAAACGGTCCAACCCCCGTGTCTCTATGATGTTCTGATGCTGAGATATAAGGCTTTGTTTACTCTGTTGCTAGGGTACTGTATTTGGTTGCTAGGGGAAAAAATGGCATCCCATAATGATTACACTCTGAGTCACGAGTCAAACGGTCCAACCCCCGTGTCTCTACGATGTTCTGATGCGGAGATATAAGGCTTTGTTTACTCTGTTGCTAGGGTACTGTATTTGGTTGCTAGGGAAAAAAATGGCATCCCATAATGATTACACTCTGAGTCACGAGTCAAACGGTCCAACCCCCGTGTCTCTACGATGTTCTGATGCGGAGATATAAGGCTTTGTTTACTCTGTTGCTAGGGTACTGTATTTGGTTGCTAAGGAAAAAAATGGCATCCACTAGTGATTACCCTCCGAGTCACGAGTCAAACGATCCAACCCCCGTGTCTCTACGATGTTCTGATGCTGAGATATAAGGCTTTGTTTACTCTGTTGCTAGGGTACTGTATTTGGTTGCTAGGGGAAAAAATGGCATCCACTAGTGATTACCCTCCGAGTCACGAGTCAAACGGTCCAACCCCCGTGTCTCTACGATGTTCTGATGCTGAGATATAAGGCTTTGTTTACTCTGTTGCTAGGGTACTGTATTTGGTTGCTAGGGAAAAAATGGCATCCACTAGTGATTACCCTCCGAGTCATGAGTCAAACGGTCCAACCCCCATGTCTCTACGATGTTCTGATGCGGAGATATAAGGCTTTGTTTACTCTGTTGCTAGGGTACTGTATTTGGTTGCTAGGGGCGTGGCTTGGGAGTGGCCAATGATGAGCCCAGTGATTACACTCCGAGTCACAAGTAAAACGGTCCAACCCCCGTGTCTTTACGATGTTCTGATGCGGAGATATAAGGCTTTGTTTACTCTGTTGCTAGGGTACTGTATTTGGTTGCTAGGGGCGTGGCTTGGGAGTGGCCAATGATGTGCCCAGTGATTACACTCCGAGTCACAAGTAAAACGGTCCAAACCCCGTGTCTCTATGATGTTCTGATGCGGAGATATAAGGCTTTGTTTATTCGGTTGCTAGGGTGCTCAAATTTGGTTGCTAGGGGCGTGGCTTGGGAGTGGCCAATGATGTGCCCAATTGTTACACCCCTAGTCACAAGTAAAACGGTCCAACCCCCGTGTCTCTACGATGTTCCGATGCCGAGATATAACTGTTTGTATTTTATGTTGCTAGGGTGCTCAAAAGTGGTTGCTAGGGGCGTGGCTTAGTAACTCTGTAAGGATCCTGAGAGACTGATTGGATGCCTGAGTAAAATGAGCCAACCCCCATGTCTCTATGACACTGTGGTGCAAAGATATCCATCTGGGCATTTTATAATGGCAGTCTATGGGATAGGTTGCTAGGGTGCTCAAAAGTGGTTGCTAGGGGCGTGGCTTAATAGCTCTGAGATGATCCTGAGAGACTGATTGGATGCCCGAGTAAAATGAGCCCACCCACTTATCTCTACGACACTGTAAAGCAAAGATATCCCATTTGGAATGATTTTATTCCCTTATATGGGCGTGTTCCCTGCCCCATTATAAGTCAATGGGAAATTTCGGGTGCTTCTTACACCCCAGGGGTACAGCTTACACCCCATTGTGATGTATGCTCTTACAGAGCCTACCACCCTCTTCAAATGTTATAACCCACATGCTTCTACCAAATCCTCGAGCGGAGCTATGACCCGTCAAAGTTTGGCCCAATGTTAAGTCAATGGGATTTTTCGGGTGGTTTTTCGCCCCCCTTTCGGAAATCCTGCACCCGATCTCTTATAAAAGTCATAGCACACCTCTCCTCAATAATCCGGTCAATTTGAGCCCTCTTTCGTGTGTCTACGACCAACCGTGTGGGACGAGTTACGCGCCGAAAAAGTGTGCAGACATAAGAATAATAAGATATAATAATAATAATAATAATAAGTATGAGCAATAATAATAGTGATGCCTTGCATAAATGCAAGCACCACTAACTAGATATTAAAGTTTGAAGACAAACTTTATGTTGGCTTGAAAAAGCGTAGCCTGAACGTTTAAAACGGTTTGACAGAAGTTTAGTTTAGTAGGCTATCTGGCAGTTAGTATGTTTAAGTATGAAGCTAACATGATTAGCATGAAGCTAGCATGAAGCTAACATGATTAGCATGAAGCTAGCATGATGCTAGCATGATTAGCATGAAGCTAGCATGATGCTAGCATGATTAGCATGAAGCTAACATGATGCTAGCATTATTAGCATGAAGCTAGCATGATGCTAGCATGAAGCTAGCATGATTAGCATGAAGCTAGCATGAAGCTAGCATGATGCTAGCATGATTAGCATGAAGCTAACATGATGCTAGTATGATTAGCATGTAGCTAGCATGATGTTAGCATGATTAGCATGTAGCTAAGCATGATGCTAGCATGATTAGCATGAAGCTAGCATGATTAGCATGTAGCTAGCATGATGCTAGCATGATTAGCATGTAGCTAGCATGAAGCTAGCATGAAGCTAGCATGAAGCTAGCATGAAGCTAGCATGATTAGCATGAAGCTAGCATGATGCTAGCATGATTAGCATGAAGCTAGCATGATGCTAGCATGATTAGCATGAAGCTAGCATGATGCTAGCATGATTAGCATGAAGCTAGCATGAAGCTAACATGATGCTAGCATGATTAGCATGAAGCTAGCATGATGCTAGCATGATTAGCATGAAGCTAGCATGATGCTAGCATGATTAGCATGAAGCTAGCATGATGCTAGCATGATTAGCATGAAGCTAACATGAAGCTAGCATGATGTTAGCATGATTAGCATGAATCTAGCATGATGCTAGCATGATTAGCATGAAGCTAACATGATGCTAGCATGATTAGCATGTAGCTAGCATGAAGCTAGCATGATTAGCATGAAGCTAGCATGATGCTAGCATGATTAGCATGAAGCTAGCATGATTAGCATGAAGTTAGCATGATGCTAGCATGATTATCATGAAGCTAGCATGATGCTAGCATGATTAGCATGTAGCTAGCATGAAGCTAGCATGATGATAGCATGATTAGCATGAAGCTAGCATGATTAGCATGAAGCTAGCATGATGCTAGCATGAAGCTAGCATGATGCTAGCATGATTAGCATGTAGCTAGCATGAAGCTAGCATGATGCTAGCATGATTAGCATGAAGCTAGCATGATGCTAGCATGATTAGCATGTAGCTAGCATGATTAGCATGAAGCTAGCATGATGCTAGCATGATTAGCATGAAGCTAGCATGATGCTAGCATGAATAGCATAAAGCTAGCATGATTAGCATGAAACTAGCATGATTCTAGCATGATTAGCATGAAGCTAGCATGGTGCTAGCATTATTAGCATGAAGCTAGCATGAAACTAGCAAGATTAGCATGAAGCTAGCATGAAGCTAGCACGAGGCTTGCATGATTAACATGAAGTTAGCATGAGAATAGCATGATTAGCATGAAGCTAGCATGATTTAACGTGAAGCTGGCATGATTAGCATGATGCTAGCATGATTAGCATTAAGCTAGCACTATTTAGCGTGCAGCTAACAAGATTTAACATGAAGTTAGCATGATTTAGCATGAAGTTAGCAAGATTTATTATGAAATTAGCATAAAGCTAGCATGAAACTAGCATGAAGCTAGTATGACTTAGCATGGAGCTAGCATGAAGCTAACATGACCCAAAGACCCAACCCCCATGTCTCTATGATGTTCAGATCCAGAGATATAAGGCTTTGTTTATTATGTTGCTAGGGTGCTCAAATTGGTTGCTAGGGGCGTGGTTTAATACCTCAGTAGGAATCCTAAGAGACTGATTAGATGCCTGAGTAAAATGAGCCCACCCCTATGTCTCTATGACACTCTGGTGTAAAGATATCCATCTGGGCTTTTTATAATGGTAGTCTATGGGAGATGTTGCTAGGGTACCCAAAATTGTTGCTAGGGGCGTGGCTTAATAGCTATGGGGCGATCCTAAGAGACTGATTGGATGACTGAGTAAAATGAGCCCACCCCCATGTCTCTAGGACACTCTAAAGTAAAGATATTCCATCTGGGACGCTTTTATTCCCTTATATGGGCATGTTTCCTGCCCCATTATAAGTCAATGGGAAATTTTGGGGGCCTCTTACACCCCAGGGGTAAAGCTTACACCCCATTGTGATGTATGTTCTTACAGAGCCTGTCAGCCACCTTAAATGTGGTAACCCACAAGTTTCTACAAATTTCTCGCTTGCAGCTATGACCCGTCAAAGTTTGTCGCAATGTTAAGTCAATGGAAAATTTGGGGTGTTTGAGCGCCCCGTTTAGGAATTCGGAAGGTCCCATCAGTTAGAAAAGTCATAGCATAAATCTACGTACCAGTCTTAAAAGTTTTGTAAAGTTTTGTGGGTGTAGCTTGAAAGCTCTAGGAGGAGTTACAGTTAGAAAAAAGTGTGAACAGAAGAATAATAATAATAATAATAATAATAATAAGCTTAGATACAATAACAGTATGTTGGCTTTGTCAAGCCAACATAATAATAATAAAAAGCCCAGTAAGAACAGTACAGCGCATTTTCAATGCACTGTAATTAAGATGCATACATCTACAAATGGGGCAATGTTTGAAATAGTTTGGCCGTATAGCCTCTAAATTCGGGACCAATAGATTAAAGACATTGCCCCATTTGTAGATGTATGCATCTTAATTTATATGTGTTTTAACAAACGCATCCTCTCTTGTTTTGCGTTGTTTCATCGCATCTTTGTTGTTACATACAAAAGACTCTACACTTTGTGTTAAAAGGTTTACTAAATAAAAACCTAATCAATCTTTATTATTTTACAGACTTTGTTATGTACAACACGCTATTGGTGGTATCACCTGTTACAGATTCAAACATATTGCTATCCTAGTTTGTTTTGATGTAAAAGATTTATCAAGTAAATCTAAAATACTTTGCATTGTTGTTTTAAACAGATAGTACTACCTTTAAGAGTTTGACAAGGTGTTACATAAACTACAGAAATGATTGAGTTTTGTTTGAATCTGATGAGTTTACAAAATCTCTGTCATTAGTTGACGCTAACAAATAAAAACTATGAACAACTTATGAAAAGACAAACGTATGAACACTGCCTAAGTTTGAACAGCAACATGTTTGTTTAAGAAATACACACGTAAGACCATCTGTTGAATTTACAAAATCTCAGACATCAGTTGACACTAGCTACAAGAAACTTTGAACAAATGTATGTAGAGACAAAAGTATGATGACTACCTGAGTTTGAAAAGCATAAATTTGTTTCAGAAAATACACATGTAAGAACATATGATGAAATTTACAAATCTCATACATGAGTTGACACTAGCGAAGAAAAACTATGAACAACTTATCGAAAGACAAACGTATGAAGACTGTCTAAGATTGAAAAGAAAAAGTTTGTTTAAGAAAATACACAAGTAAGAAACATCTGATGAATTTACAAAATCTCAGACATTAGTTGTCGCTAGCGAAGAAAAACTTTGATCAGGTGTTTGAGGCGACAAACGTGTGTATCCTAACTATGTTTGAAAAGAAAAGTTTGTTTCAGAAAAAATACGCGAACCTAGCAACATCATTAACAAACCATAGTTAAAATATAATTTCATGTTTGCTTATTATGCACTGATAGATGTTGACCTTAGTTGTACCTAACCCCACAGGCATACCAAGGGTCTGCTCCACTTCATAAAAATCCTGTCATTGGGGGTTTTGTGCTGTAAGTTGTAAAGCTAAAGACGCTGATTGACCTTAAAACCTAATCTAACCTAATACCAGGTTAGGATGTTCGAATAGTATATTTTTATTTTTATTATTAAGTCTAGTGTGTCTCTGTAAGCCATGGCAATTTTGTTAAAATGTTTTGTCTTTAAATAAATGTTTGTTGTCACGTTAGTGACATCCTGGCTTATAACATCGTCAACTTTGATAAATAATATTTGCTAACATTTTATTGTTCCCTAAATGGATAACAGAGGGTTTTAAGGTTACATTAATTAAAAAACAACACCACAATGTGAGATAAAATGTCTTAAACCTTTTAAGTTTCTTTAAATCGCAAATAATGCATAACATGATTTAATCAGTATCTGTGTAATAAAGCCTACATCTAAAAACCCTTACTTATTGTCAATGAGGACACAGACTTAATATCAAAACTTTAGTAACAAACAGAGACATCATAGACCCCCATGCAAACACACACACACACACACACACACACACACGCACACACACCTTGCAAAGACACAGGCTCATAAACACGCCCACACATAAACAGCCTGGATGCACACACACACACACACACAGACACATGCGCGATTTGGTACTGCTCGTGTGACATTAGATATAATCTTACTCATACACACCTAGTTGTTTAATTATGGACTGTGTATAAAACTTTTGGATGTTAAAACAAAAAATTAAGATCGAATAGCTTTTGTCATAAAAGTCACATGGCCGTTTCATTTTAAAACCCTCATGTTTAAATCAAAGGCGTTCTAAATTAGAAATGCTGACAGAATTGCATTTGTTGTATAATAAACACATAGAGGTTGGGATCCACAGCGGACACAAAACCAGGAAATGGGGTCAAAATGTCTTAAACAATAAAAAGGTTCTTAACGCCATAAGAGCGCCTCAGCGTACGTTCTCTGGCAACTGTGGTTCGCGCATTCATGTGTTTTAATCAGAGCCTTGATTAAAGAATTCACTAAATCTAAAATTAAACCCTTATTTTGTCAGAGCGGCCAGAATTACATTTTATTGTGTAATAAACACATATTCCCTGTTGGTTTTAAGATGTCATTAATTTAAAACAAACCCCATAAGATGATTTGAAAATGTCTTTAATCGTTTAAAAAAAGTTTCTTAACGGTGTATATGAACACTCATCCGCGTATGTTCTCTATTGTAAACGCTGTTACACAATCTAATGGCGTGATCAGAATATTGTGCACGAAAAGATTAAGATTTTATTTATATTAAAATAAATACCCTTTAGTCTAAAGACTATAGTATTGTTGGGACCCCGGTGATTTTGACACCGTTCATCGCTATACACATACTGAATATTTCATTAAATAATTTGTTACAACCAAATGCTTTATTTTTGTCAATGTGCTATTACATTTTTTACCACTACAGTTTTAAAAAGACCCTAGTTTACAACCCGCCACCTGCTGTGAACAGCCATCATCTCCCACACACTGTTATAAGACCCGCATCAGAAACAGAAAAATATCTGCTCAGAAAATATAGCTTATAGTTAAATAGATAATAGTACATTTAAGTTTAACCAGTTACAACTAAAATATTTTATTCTTGCGTGACTTTAAAGAAGTCTATTGACAAAACAGACGTATATATCAAGTTGTATTTATAAGATAGACGCAGTCATTTGTCCTAAAATCTAAAATAATAATTTATTTTTGTCAGAGCAGACACTATAAGACTCTTTGTATAATATACACATATTAACACATGTTTTAAGAAGCCTTTAATTAAAAATAAAACCCCAAAATGGGGTGAATACGTCTTAAAAACATTTAAAAGTTTATTAACGTCATATATAAGTTTCTCTGTCACCATCTGTGCACGTATACACATGTCTTAGTCAGAGACTTGGTTAAAGACTCCCCTAAATCTAAAATAAAATCCTATTTTGTCATAGTGGACAGAATTACATTTATTAAGGTTATTTTAAAACGGCATATATGAACACTCACCCTGCGCTTTGTCAGGCACCGTCGGATCTTTAATACGTGTGAATCTATAGAGCAGGTCATGAAAAGATTCACGGAACTCATGAATCGTTTAAAATTTTATTTAGTTTAGACTTTCGTCTAAAGATTATAGTATTGCCGGCTCCGAAGGTTATGGCTCAGATCATTGCTTAAACTATACACGTATACGGAATATTTCATTAAATAACTTGTGATGTTACAAACAAAATGTTTTAATCGTAGCATTGTTCATGATTTGTCTAAATCTAAAATAAACATTTTACTTTTTTGACACCGTAATGGGGGATTGTTTTACCAACATTGAGTTTTAGAAATCTTTAATCGCTTTACAACACTCACCCCTGTGAAAGAATGCAGGTCTTGTGCGAAAGGAGGGAGGAATGGTGATATCTGACATCAAATGCCTAAACACAAGCTGTCACCCGAGCCGTCATTAAACATAACAGCATACGCTTGACATAAAACACACACAGTCAATTGATCTAAAATCTAATATAAAAATTTATTTATGTCAGAGCAGACAATATAAGACTCATTGTATAATATACACATTTTCACACATGTTTTAAGAAGCCTTTAATTAAAAATAAACCCTAAAATGCGGTGAAAACGTCTTAAACAAGCTCTGTGGACAAATCAAACTAGATATCCAGTATCCGAAATGTTTTAAATCCAATTTGCCACAAATGTTTAAAATGTCCCCAGACAAATCCAAAAAGTCTCTGATTTTAATCTTTTTTAAAGATACGTCCAAAGCGTTGTGGTCTGTATCCTAACCTGTAAACAGATAAAAACAAGTTATTAGGACAAATATCTAAATAAAACAATTTTCTTATGCAAGATAAACGTACCGTGGAGATCCGCTATATATTTTGCAATAGTACACACAACGTTCGCTTTGCCTCTGATATCCAAACCTTTAAAACAGATAACACATGTTATTAGAAAATATTAAACCATACCAGTTTGTTTAAATCTATTGTAACAGGATTAAATAAAAACACACCGGACAACACGAGCCAGTCGGCGTCTCTTTTGTTCCAAGATTTCCGTGTTACGCTGCGGGAGGTTCTAGTCTCGGTCTGACTTTTTTGTTCAGGCCACTCTTCTCCGCGATTTACCAGGAATAGTTAATACCAGTTTAGACAATTTCGCTGCAATACCAGAGATCGAATTTTTAGTTTTTAAATAAATCATACAAAATACTGGAACGAACACAGCGAAACACATACATACCAATAGACTTGAGTATAACAGCTCTGCTCCATCCAAACTGATTCCGGGAGATCTCTTGTCGCTCCCCAATAAAGGTTCGGTCATAAACTTTCAAAGATTACATCACACGACCCCCACACAAACACACACTGACATAATATCAGCATCAGAAAACTTTGTGTCTGAACAGAAAATAGACTAGTTCGATAGAAAATATCGGCTTTAAGTTTAACCAGTTACAACTAAAATATTTTATTCTTGCGTGACTTTAAAGAAGTCTCTTTACAAAACAAACGTATTATCAAGTTGTATTTATAAGATACACGCAGTCAATTCCCCTAAACCTAAAAAAATACTTTATTTTTGTCAGAGCAGACAATATAAGACTCTTTGTATAATATATACATATTCACACATGTTTTAAGAAGCCTTTAATTAAAAATAAAACACCAAAATGGGGTGAATACGTCTTAAAAACATTTAAAAGATTATTAACGTCATATATAAGTTTCTCTGTCACCATCTGTGCACGTATACACATGTCTTAATCAGAGACTTGGTTAAAGATTCCACTAAATCTAAAATAAAATCCTATTTTGCCATAGTGGACAGAATTACATTTATTAACATTATTTTAAAATGGCAGATATGAACACTCACCCGGCGCTTTGTCAGGCACCGCCGGATCTTTAATACGCGTGAAACTATAGTGCAGGTTATGAAAAGATTCACGGAATTCCTGAACCGTTTAAAAATTTATTTAGTTTAGACTATCGTCTAAAGATTGTAGTATTGGCTCAGATCATTGCTTAAACTATACCCATATACGGAATATTTAATTAAATAACTTGTGATGTTACAATCAAAAGTTTTAATCGTAGCATTGTTCATGATTTGTCTAAATCTAAAATAAACATTTACTTTTTGACACCGTAATGGGGGATTGTTTTACCAACATTGAGTTTTTGAAATCTTTAATCGCTTTACAACACGCACCCCTGTGAAAGAATGCAGGTCTTGTGAGAAAGGAGGGAGGAAGGGTGAGAGCTGACATCAAATGTCGAAACACGAGCTGTCACACACGAGCCGTCATTAAACATATCAGCATAGGCTTGACATAAAATACACTCAGGAAAAACAATCACTCTAAATGACCGGCCATAAAACCATTAAATACTTTCTGTCTAAAGTTGACAACTTGTACATATTTTGATTGATGGTCCCGCCCCCTGCCAAACACGATCTGTCAAAGAAGTCATAAAACACAAACTGTCAAAACACCATCTGTTAAGGAGTCATAAAACACAAACTGTCATAAAACCATCTGTTAAGGGTCATAAAACACAACCTGTCAAAACACCATCTGTCATGGGGTCATAAAACGCCATCTGTCAAGGGGTCATAAAACGCCATCTGTCAAGGGGTCATAAAACACGACCTGTCAGCGGGTGGGGGAGGGGGTCATAAAAAGTTTGACGAGAGGTGCCCCGTTATAACTACTTGCATTCATCCTTCAAAGGGGTAATCCACATTGCTTCAATTGGTTAATAAAGGTCTTCTGCAGGTAATCGATGAGATTACAAACTTTATAAACGGTAATAACTAACTTCTGTTAACGACGCCATCTTGGACTCATGCAAGAGTTTTAACGTAATGAGCGCTTGTTGCGAGGGTTAGGTTGCACATGAATCGTGTGAGGCCAAGATGGGATCATTACCAGAAGCTAGTTATTATAGTTTATTTTCTGGTTCTCAAATCTAATTGGCTTAGAGCTCTTCCCATGCATGTGATATTGTACTGATAACATAACAGTAATCGCTTCACCGTTTGTATCATTCCGCCACCTACTGGTCATTTTAGTATTAATGAATGGAGGTTCTTTAAACAGGCTCATCTCTGATTGGAAAAACAGAGCACACACACACGGACACACAAGCTGTTTTTAAACACTCTCCATGTGTCTAATAATTTCACTAGCTCATGAATCTGTGAATCCCAATGGGAAGTGATTATCCCGTCGAAGATCAGCGCTCTTGGATGTACATTTAAGTGCACGACGTGTGGATGATTAAAATACACTTGGAATAAAACAACGAAAACAATTATTTTCTCTGGAGCGATCTGTTTACGCGTCTCTCCTCCCGTTAAAAGGACACAAAAACACTGCAGCTTTTACATTGGGACACTTGATAATAAATTTTTGCGTGATATGAATACCGTATTAAAACACGTTCTGAGATATCACCGCTGAAACATCTCTCTGACACTTATATAAAACTGTTTTATCTAATACTGACAAGAACAACGTTCAATAATAAAGCGAGTACTCGTACCGAGTTAAGATTAAATGGAAAAGCAATAGTATACAAATATAGCTTTTTTAACTTTTACCTCGTGCCAAAATAATAACAAAACAAAAGACCCTAAATATGAATAAAACACAAGTAATCGTTTCATTACATTTCGAACACTGACATCCACTGATGCGTCTGGTTCTCACGTACCAAATCTTTCTAAGCAAATGTTCAAATAGACTGCAGATTTGGATATTATACATACATATATATATATATATATATATATATATATATATATATATATATATATATATATATATATATATATATCCTCGACTGAACTAATCTTAAAACTACACTTTGTGATCAAGAAACGGTAATATTAAGAAATGGCTATTTCATCTGTAGAGTTATTATGAGATTCAAAACAGCCAAAAGTGTTATGCTGCGTTTACAGTACACCAACCGTGTTTCAGGCATCAAAACTGCGTCTATCGCACCTAGTTTGCCGCTTGAACAGTTTGAATGCATTCGCCCATCTAGAGCGAAGTAGACGCGCAGAAAAAGCAAGCATTTGACGGGCGTCAGAAGCCAAATCCGCTTCTTGAAGTTCTGTGCGGTTGTCTGTTTGCAGGATGGCTGATGTTGATTGTGCATTTATTGAGTGAGTTACCAGTTTGTATTTAGTCACCTTACTATAGGGGGAAAATAAACGGTGCGGGTCGATAAATGTCACGTGACTCAAAAGTGAAATGTGTATTTACAACTTACCAGGTTGCCCAATGTCCTCACTGACACTCTTCCAAGTGAGGTCCTTTTTATTCCTGTCTCTATAAACAAAAACTTGTGTCGTATAGCTCTGGGTGACTGCTCACGGACAATATCAAGCCTTCTTACTGAATGAGTGACAGCTGCAAGCAGGCTCCTGATTGGTTAACGTGGCGTGAAAATCTGCCAAAGCTCAAATTTTTCAACTCGCTGTCAAAAAGCACCGTTCTGGCTTACCGCGCCATACGCTCAATTTGCGGCAATGAGGCGGAAACGCGTGTTCACATTGAAATCACTCACGCTTGCCGCCTCTACCGTGGTTGGTGTAAACGCAGCATTACCATGGGTTCACACCAGCCATGTTTGAGGCGTCAAATTTGCATGTATCGCGCCTAGTTTGCTCGCTTCATTTGCGCATGAAAGCCGCGTGTGGAATTCTAGTCATGGGACATTCACGTGGAAATTCGCATAAAGGGAGGAGCTTCTGCGCCTCTGCTCGCTTCCTGTAATCTCGTCACTACTAGAGCAAGCTCCTGATTGATAACGCGTTGCATTTTTCCACCAAGGTTCAAATTTACAACTCGCACGTTTGCCACGGCAACGCTCAATTCGCGCGAACTAGACACGTGAATGAGGCGGAATCGCGTCTACCGTGCCGCAAGACCTCCAGACGCGTCTTCACATTGACTTAAAATTGAAATCACTTGCGCTTGACGCCTCTACCGTGGCTGGTGTGAACGCCTGTCATTCTGGCCTACAAATCCGTGGCGGAAGAAAGTAGTTCCCCGACAAAGAGGCTTTTAAAATAACTCTGTTGTTGCTTTCTAGTTTTAGTTTTTTCATACGTATGCCGTCGAACTGTTGTATAAAAGCAATATCGCTCTCAGAGTCATGTGATATTGGTCTTTATCAATACGGCTGCGATTAGGCCAAAGGCACGAGGCCGCAGGCAAACATCTCGATTTACTATAGAGCACTCTCTTTTTCATAGAGCTATATCACACTCCTACTCAAGCGATATTGCTAAAATATAAAGTTTACAATTTCAATATTTTGGTTACAATATCGCATCAATTACCTGCAAAAGACCTTTATTAACCCACTGGAGCCATGTGGATTACTTCTGTGAAGGATGGATGCACTTTTTGGGGCTTCAAAGTCAGACGTTTTCCATAATCCCCGTTTTCTCTTATTATAAGCTTGGGAAAGCAAGGGCATCTACTTGAATAACTTCAAATGTGTTTGTCTGAAAAATGATGGACATGTGTATATCGGATTGCTTGAGGGTGAGTAAATCATGGGGTAATTTTGATATTTGGTTGTAGTATTGCTGTAAAACTCATCTTTGAGCATAGCGGTTTGAGGAATATGAGGTTTCATTTCTTGTGCCTACGTAGGAAGTAGACAACATGGCAGCACAATATGTTTTATAACAAAGCTAAAGTAAGTGCTGTAATATACTGTAACACTTACATGGTTAAGAGTTGAAGTGCGTGTTAGGGTTGAAATATGACAATGGTCAGCAGTTTTAGCTCCACGTCACCGACAAACATGATGGGCAGTTTGCAGCTAACCTATCTCTCGGGACTATTTGAGAACAGATTTGTGCATAAGAGCCACTTAGAGTAACATGCTTTCCTCTCTCTGTAGATCAATAGTCCTGAAGTAGACTTCACCTCCTCCTTTATCATCTGATAATTGCTGATACCTCCCGAACTTTGCAGAATAAACCTCCTCTACCATGTCCAGTAGAATGTGCGGACAAGAAGCCCATAGCAGAAAGGTTTACAGCCCAAACATTTTCAGGTGGTGTTGTACATCAGCTCTAAATCATTAGTAAGTCTCGGTTTATTTCTCTTTGCCTGCTTTATTTTTGATATTCTTGTGGGTATTTGGCTTGTAGCTCTGGCTGCCATTAAACACAGCGTGGATTTGAGGAATGTGATACAACGCCTGAAGGCAAAACATGCAACACAGACAAAATACATTCACATAAACACAAATGAACCGCTCTCAAAGAGGACACAAAATGTACATTTCAAATTCTGCTTTATCGTGAGGTTAACTTCTGCTTGCAATGCATGTAACCACAATCATTTTATTTGTATAGATCTGCAAACGTCTAGCCAACACAGCTCAACATAAACATGTCGGTTCATGCAAGGTGCTGATAATAAGTAGTAACACGGTATCTGCTGTCACACACACATATCTACAAATATTCAGACACTGTAAACCCTGCTTGTCTCATTTCCTTTAGTGGTGGTAGACTCCTTTTCCTCTGCGCTGCAGGTGTCTGGCCATGATACAGGTGTGGGATACAGTGAGAGATAATGCTTATTCTCATAAACTATTGCCAAGTGTTATGATTGCACTGTCAGATCAAGTTCAAATCGGAAATCTGTCAAGCATGCTTTGTACTTCATGTTTATTATGGCCAAAACCTGGACCATTTCTTTTAAATGACACTGTGTTTAGGTCACCTGACGGTCATTGTATCATCACTATAACCAAGCTTTTTAGAGACACAAATGATAGACACAAAATTGTTGACAACATAGAGCTTTAAAATGAATGTGGACCGCATGGCTCAGATCATTGGCTTTTACAATAATCAGACAAGAAATAATGTCTTCATGTTTTTAGTTTCCAGACTTTGGAATCTAAGCACATTTGAGACATTGTTGAGGTCTCTACTTATGAAAAATACATCCTGGTTTCACTGTAAATACGTAGTATTCATACGAAACTTTTAAAAACACAAAATGTAAATAGATGCTGAAGTGTACATTGTAGACGTATTTGTAACATTTAATCGTATAGTGTTTATGTTTTAAAGCTACAAAACGTACAACGTTTACGATTCTTTCATACCATAAAGATTGCTGTATAATTTCCCTTTAACCATTTTATCCATAATGTTACAAACCTAACCCTACACCCTAACCCTACTCTAAACCCAAACCCTTTTATACAAAAATGAAAAATACGAAACGCATTATTTTTATATTATGCAACGTAATGGACAGAAATATGTAGGAAAATTAGTCATTTGTAACTAGCAAAATTAGTAACAATAGTAACAATATAGCATTTAAAAAATATTTAAAGCTGCTAATAAAGTCCTACCTAGTCTCATTTACTGCTAGAAGTAAAAAGCACAACAGACAGGCAAGTGTAATCGCAATAATTTATTTATTGCAAAATTTCAAAAGCAATACCAACGGTACTATGGCATGGTAGTATAGTCCGTATTTTTCGGACTATAAGTCGCTTCTGAATATAATTCGCAAACCATTCTCTACAAGCACATGAAAAATAGGTCATTGAAATTTGGCTCTCCTTGTGATGTCATAAGGAGCTCTTATTATAATAATACCACCCCTTAATCTGCACTATCCAACCACAGCACTGCCATTTAGTGCAGAGAAAAAGAGAGAGAGAAAATAATTCACAGCACAATTGAGTTTCAATTGCAACAAACCACCATCATTGTGATCAGTGTTTGCACTTCATCCGCTCATTTGCATTTTAAATCACTGCTGTAAAGCAATGGGTGGTAAAGCTTCTTGAGGCACAATATGTAAGCATTAAGAGGCTGTGCTGTATCGTGAATAAGTAACGGCGCGACGCGAAGTGGAGTAACTTAATCCTTTTATAAAAAAACGGTTACCACACAATATTAAAGTAAAAAAAAATCATTAGTGCAACTTTCATGAAGTTAAATTAATAAAATCATTCCTTCCACTAGAATAAATAGTCCCTGACCGTGAACAACAACGTTCCAATGTGTATTATGCATAAAAGCTAAAATAAAAACAACAAACCTTCTCAAACTGATACGTGTGGTTGCTAAGGGTGTTGCTACGGGTGCAGTGATAAATAGAACCGTTGGGTGAAGCGGTCATAGCCATGTTTTATTGTAAATAAAGCACAGCTATTAACCAATCAGAATCAAGGATTGGAATTAGCGTTTTATAATTAAATTAATAACGAACAATTTGACCTTTACGGTATCTGATGAGAACGGAGATCAAGATCGCAGAATAAAGGGCTGAATTTGGATTTGTTCCTGATATAAAGAGAATAATTAATAAAATGAACATCTTGTGCTCTGTAAAAAATACTTTGCTGCCTTAAAAGTTTTTGTTGAATCAACTCGGATTTAAAAGTCATTTCAACTTACTATTATTTATCTTGACTAGAGATGAGTTGTTAAAACTACAGGTGAGTTGTTATAACTTATAAAATTAAGTTGACTTTTCTCAACTATATTTTATAAGTTGTGACAACTCATCTCTGTTGACATGACTTGTAAATCTGAGTTGATTTAACTATTTAAATTAATTTAAATTTAAGGCAGCAAAGTTTTTTTAAAGTGTGTGATCGATGTTGTCTTTTGGTGTGATTATTATTGCATAGGAGAAAACTTCTTTTGTGTGTCATGACAAACAAACTAAATATTACAAAATGGTTAAATGTTTACAGAAATGTTTTTAATTTTAAGGTTTTAAAGTGTAGCCTTGCTTAATATTGTGTAATTCTCTGAAAGTCATGGACATTTTATTAGATAAATAAGTAAACTGTCTTAAATAAATAAGTTAGAAAATAGGACAAAAAAATATGTCATTAATAGAAGTAAGACTTTAATATTTATGAATAGGACTAAAATGTATTTACTTTACAAATTAATACATCTGTAAAGCTTTTATTATATAAATAATTAATGTCAATATTATACGTTTCATGGAATATTAAAACGTAAGTAAATGTAAGTAAAAATACAAACAAATTCTCATGAGATCACGTTGAAAAATAACCGTTGACACAAGCATAATTTAAACCCTTAAATCAGTGTTCTTCAACCCTGGTCCTCGAGGACCCCCTTCCCGAATCTTTTAGATGTCTCCTTAATTAACACACCTGATTTAACTCATTAGCTTATTAGGGAGACATTCTGGAAGGAGGCTGATGAGTTGTGGTTCAGGTGTTTTAAATAAGGAGACATCTAAAACTTTCTGGAAGGGGGTCCTCAAGGACCAAGGGCTTAAATAAAAACTCTAGACAGAATTTGATCCCAATGCTATCTTGGAGAAACTGAAATATTAAAGAGATTAGTTTAGTCTACTATATTTCTTAGTAAACTTATGCATCATTTCCTTATTTCTTTGTTACACTTAATCATAATAGCAATTAATAAAAGTATACTAAATGAAAAGTATAAGAACTTAATTATGTATTTAGCCTCATGCATTATTTGAAACATGTTGAATTATAGAGATTGCCCTGTAACTAGTTTTACAATTACTTATATTAGTTGTCATCCACTAACTCCATGTAATGGTGTTTGACATGCTATAAGTCTTTTCTCATTCTGTAATTAACCCAATTAGTTTATTCCCCTCAATTCATCTAGATAAGGGTTTAAATAAAAAGCCTCGGCATGAGATGCTAACAAGCAGCCCTGTCACTAATTGAAGTGATGCTAAATCTCCTAATGAGACCGGGGAACAATATAAAACAGAAGAGGAGTGTATAAATGTCCCTGTGTTTAGAACATACCCTCAGAGAAACTCACATTTTAAAACTGAAAGCAAACAAATCCATACGGTAGGCCTGGATTCCCACAAATTAAGGAATGTTTGACAGCAGCTCTCTGCTATGGAATTAAATTACTGTACGCTTTGAAGCCCCAATGCAACAGAGCGAAAGCGAGGGCGAGACAAAGAGCGTGCTAATGTCTGCCAAAACCGCAGCTAAAAACGACACTGAACCTAGGTGGTCTCGTCCCCTCGCAGGAGCCGAGGTCTTTCAGCGGAGTCAAGGCGTGACACGCGGGGCATTCTGGGAATTAAATGTGTCACAAGTCATTAACCCTGAGCTTATCATGGGATGTGTGGAAGCCCATAGGCAGCGCAGAAAGCTATCGATTCACCGCACGCTGGACCCTGATGCTAGAAGGAAGGTTAAGGCAAGGGGAAGCCCACTGTGACTCTACTGCATGAAATCTACAGCCCAGAATGCATCTGCCCCCTCTGTTCTCACCCTAATGTGGGGTCTATACTTCTGAGTGACCTCGAAGTGAGAGCAAATGCCGGGCGGACTATGAGAAAACTGCAAATACCATATTACGCCATCAGTTCATCTGTACAGTGTCAGACAAAAAGTGGTCAAAAATGGTCCTTAGCTGTCACAGGGGAGGTCCTTTTTAAAAAGTAAACCTTTGCACTTAAATAGTTCATATTAGTACCTTGAAGGTACAAGCTGGTACCAATACAATATATATATATATACACATATATATATATATATATACACATATACATATCTGTACCTACATATTAAAACCTTTTAAAGTGTAATGCCACAGTGATCGCTATGGACCATTTTTGACCTCTTTGTCTGACAGTATAGTACACCAGAGTTTGAAATGTACTAATGTGGCTAGAAATTATTATCAACGCTGACACAAAGCTTTTAAAAATTATCTTACACAATCAGCAAAGATATTGATGGATGTATAAGGGCACATATTAAAATCCACCTTCACAAGGTCTTTGGACATAAATGTGTGTTAGCAGTAACAAAAAAGGAAAAAATCCACCCTCTCCTTCTTTTTTAATCCCTATTAAACCAAAGCAGTCTCATTAGACGTGCTGTTTTTCTTCTCTTGTTAATGTGATGTCACACTGATAAAGCCCCACCCACGACCACTGACTAGCTGGTTAATTTTAACCAAAAACGTTTTTAAATGTGTTTGTAGTGCTAATGCACATAACCCCTCGTTCAGACAGCCAGCAACGTTATCGCTGTGTGTCGCCCGTCTCTTTCAATGAGGCGTTTCTAAATCTGCTTGTCATGAACAAATGAGTACCACCACGCCAGTAACTGACGAGAGAAGGATGACTTGAACTCCACTGCTTTGTTCTCATTGGTAGTCGCTCCCGAAAGTCGCTCGACATTTCCATAAAGTTAAACTTTTCTTAACTTTCTCGCGTCGCTGGACACGCCCATACGGTCGCCAACGGTCACTTTCGCTCGTGTCGCCGGAAGTCGCCAGGTTTCCATTGAAATGAATCAGATCGCGTCGCTCTGCTACTACTTGTCGTTGGCTGTCTGAATGGGGCGTTAAGATGCTGTTATTTCAGACTGTATTCACAAGAATCAGATCTATTTTTAACCAAAAGGGAGTGAAAAGCTGTAGCTCATTTGCATTTGAAGAGTTTGGTTCCAAAAGCAATAAATCCATTTTGATAAATTTGGGTAAAAATGTGTTTTCTACACCAAGAAAGTGACACAATGAACACCACTATTTTTTGTAACAAACTTTCACATAGCATCTTTAGGTTATAATAACATAAAAAATTCAAATCTATAATTTGATTTTTAAAGATTTATTATAAAAAGTTTTTTTTCAAAATGCTATAAATCTATTGAATCAATATATAAATGTGCATTCATCTTTGCCATGTTATATTCATTTAGCTGACTAATACACTGATAAAAAAAATAAACATTAATGGCATTAATCAAAACTTTCACTTACTTTGTCATATTAAGAACACTGTCATTGCTGCGTTCATCCTTGGGACGTCATCAATGAACTTTATTGACATTGAAATGTTTTGGTCATGCTCATTTTCCGTTGACTTTGAGTAAAATAATGTAAAGTTGTTCATAAAATCCACTGGGGTCAATGCATGACAGAAGCTTGATGCTGTCGTATGAGAACAAACAACAGCCGGCATTTTTCCGTCTTCCGAGTGCCTCTCACGTAAATTATTAGATGTTGATGGCTTACGTTTTTTTCCCATCACAGAAAACCACCACAGGCTTAAAAATGCTAGCAAAGTATTATTTCGTTTTTTTTCTTGATCACGAAGTACAAAGTAGATAAGAAAAACTACGATTCTGTGTTTATTCAATGCCCCACCATTGTTGTTTACAGTGCGGGGAATGGTGCGCTGTTATCGGTTATGCAGATTTATTGCATTCTGTAGAGAAGGAGGACTGGACTTTGTCGCGTTTTGAGAAAGAGTGAGGAATTATGACAGAATAACACAGCAGATATTAGATTATGCGTAAATTAAGAATTATTTTTTTAATTCTGACCTGATACAATACTGATTTTGGCGGTAACTACTTTATATATATTTATTACACGGCTCTCTGGAATGCTTGATTCTGATTGGTCAGTTGAGACATTTGCAGGTTCGTTCTTTTCAAATAATAACCGCTCCAAAATAATAACGCATAGCCGGACTACTTGCACGAGTAAAATCGCTCCGCGCCAACAAAGATCAATAAAGATTACTGTCTGTTTGGCGCCATCTTGTGACAAACACTCGACAACCACGACAAGACACAGACAGCTTACTGAGACTGAACTTGACAAAATAGAGCATGACAGCTACGAAGCCAACACACAAAAAAATACAGAATGGGCATTAAAACTTCTCAAAGACTGGCTAAAAGAGAAAAAATGGAGACAGACAAGTATGAAGCAGAGGATCTTAATAAGGTATTACGATCATTTTATGCATCTGTGCAAAGTTTCGCGGAAGGATAAAAATGTTAATTTAAAACAAATATGCCAATAAAATGTTTCAAATTCATATTCATGTCCAGTTTTTTTTCTTATGTGGCAAGTAGCCGTGTAATAAGCGGGATAATGTAGAGGCAGCCGGTAGTTATTGGGAAATAAGCCCCTTCAGTGTGATACAAGACCCTCCGCTTCGCGTCGGGTCCTGATCACACTGTCGGGGCTTATTTCCCAATAACTACCGGCTGCCTCTACATTATCCCTTACATATATATTTGTTTTCTGCGTTTTGTCGTAAGATTTGCATCTTATCTAGAGCAAAGTCCTTTTCATTTGAATGGAGAGGGTGGGGTTTATTACTTCAGCTAGCCACCAGTGGGCGATCAAAGAGCCAGAGGCTTCACTTTTCAAGACTTATGAGGTAGTGATGCAAAGTCTGATTCATTTCCGCGAACCGGCTCTTTTCGGACAGTTCGGCTCATTGAACCGGTTCAAAAAGCCGATTCAACGGTTGCTGACGTCATCAAGAAATGACATTGCTACGCATTTATTTTCTAATTACTTGTATCAATGAAACATTCAAATAAAGTCGTTTGTGTCAACACATTAAAACATTCAAATAAAAAGTAGTTTTTGTAAAGGCATAGCTGATTTATTGCCTTTCATTCACAAGTTAGTAATGTTTGTGTTCACAGTTTCAATCGCGGATTGTAAATGCCAGATACCAGTTTTGACTAGCCTACAACTTGAATAAGAAAAAGACACTGGTGCACAATTGCGGATGTGTAAGTATAAAGAATAAATAAACTTGTCTTTTAAACTCATTGGTCTTCCTTAAACAACTACAATATGATTTGCATGCACAATAAATCGTACTAAAACTAAAGCTTTTTAATAAAACAAGCATATCAAGAAACTAATAAAACAAGAATGGCTCGTTCAAATCCTCTGTGATTCACACGCAGTGTCAGCAACTCATCCGTCAGAATCATCGGCAATCCTCGCCTCGGCAATCATCGACAATCTTCGTTCGGTTCTTTTTTAGTTCGACGTGCTATTTCGGCTGTGCGTCCTGCGTCAACAACCCGGAACCTATGCCCAAAACTAAAGTTCGATTCAGTTCGATTTGTGAACCGGCTCGACCGGTTACTTCCTGAGAACCGGCTCAAAAGAACGATTCGTTCGAGAACCTAACATCACTATTATGAGGCACGCAGCTGGTACTAAATGTTTGCTGCGCCAAACTTTTAAACCCAAGGATTGAATCATGAGATATCATTTGGTGTGTGACCTTGAACAACACGCCATTTGATTCTAGATGGAGATGTCAGATCAAGTCATTTAATTGTATAGAGCTGTTTACAACATACACCATTTTAAAGTAACATTTACAGAAAACCATACATTAGAGATAAATTGTCTTCTAATCTCTGTTGAGCAGTGCAGTGAAACTTTCTTAATGACTCAATGTTTTTGTCGTTAGGCTCCCAGTGAGACAAGAGTGAGTGGGAAGAAACCAAAAACTCCCGAGAGAAATCTGTCTCGGCTGGAGTGAAGAGATCTCCTCTGGCTATACAGGATGAAGGTAATGTTTTTATATAATACAATATTGCCTACTATGTTGATGAAATGTTGGAGAAAAATGCTGGTTAAACCTTGACATTAATGATTATGGCTGTCCATTATCTTCGACAAAACATTCTCAGAAAGAAAGTTCTTCTTGGAATTTATTTCTAAAATTCTAATATGACAAAAAGGTCTTTTTTTTACTAAAAATATTGCGGTTTACACATGGAAAAAAAAAATTCATTCAATTTACATTTCAAATATTTTTAAGTTAAATGGTTGCAATCAATTTATTTAAGCTACATTTAAACAAAAGTTTTAATTTTTTATAATTTTTTTAAATATAGCTTAAATAAATTGATTGCAACCACTTATCATTCACATTCACAATTCACAACATTTACTCTTCATTTTTTTTAAAAACAAATAGTTTGTTTTCAAAATATTTTTGTGAATTCGGCCCCTGTTGTTCCTCTATGACACTGCTCAAACAATTTCCCCATGTTCACGTGGTGATAAAAAGGACTGTAGATTCTTATTGCAGTGGTTCAATTATTCCCATCTGACCAGTAAACGACTGGAACATCAAACGTCTGAGGTCAATCCATCACATGAGGATTGTCCCCCGCGTGTCCACACAAAAAGAGAATCACAGCATCAATCGAGAAACATTTTCACAGAGTCTCTCCACCACGAACGGCGTGCGGATGTCTTCCGAGGCCTTGGCTGACACTCGAATAAATAACACGGGAAAGAATGATGTCACATCAAAAGCAATTTGATCACACGCTGCAGAAAATAACAGAGAAGTGAAGTGGTGTCACACTAAAGGGAGAGCGAGAGCAGCAGACAGTTCAAACACACCCAGGAATGTAAGATTTAATTTGCCTTTGATAGAAATTTCCACCGGATTGTTGTCATAAAAGCAACTGAACAACCAGAGATGGGATTTCATTAAATGATAGAAATAACAGCCCTTTTATAACTTAGTTATTTTAACTAAGTTATTTATTATAACTAAGACGAGAGGGATGACATGCCATACATTATTCTCTCCTCTGTAAAACATTTTTAAATACTTTATCTTGAGGTATGCCTTACTGAACAATACTTCTGAGTAGTTCATTACTGCAAATATGAATGATCAAAAAGAGATGCGTTGCTACTCTATTAAACATTCAGATTTTTCACCTGGTTAACTATACAGCAAAAATAAAGATGGACAGATGGAGGACCTAAAATGCAACAACAAAATTATTTAAAAATGGCGTGATTATTCTTGTAAACGTAGTCTGTTGTGTAAATGTAAACAATTTAGAAAGTAAATGTATGTGTTACTGAGCATTTAAACCAGACGCAAATTAAGTGATCTATTTGCTCTATTCGCGAGTAGTTGGACGCTTGAACATTTTTAGTTAACTTTCAAAATTTGCAAGTAAAATTTGCTTCATCCGCCCGTGAAATTTGCATCATTCATGCATGAAATTCAGACGCGAATACACTCAATTTGTCAGCTTTGGCTAACTTGTCTCAATATTCAGGGGAGAGCGGGGTAAGTTGTCACATGGGTAAGTTGTCGCACAACAATAGAGGCTCTATCTCAAAAATCAAATAGCCACTTTAGGTGACTACTTCTAAAGATAACTTTGTGTTCACATGTGGTCAAGATCACTCTTATCTGAAGTTAGCACAATTTTCTTATTTTTGGCTTAAAAAGTAAAAAACTTTGTTAGGTATGGATGTTTAAAAAAGTATTATTTGACACAAAATAGAAGAGACAATAACGTGTCTTTTCATACTTTAGCTGACATGCTATGTTGAGCTAACCCTGAGATTTAGCCAACATTAGCAAACGTCAGTTTGGGGCGGTTGTCTCACTGACTTTGGGGGAAGTTGTCACATGCTTAAATATTTATTGCTATTTTGCAAGTTCTCTCTTGCATAGACAGGTGTTCAAATACTTATTTACAGCTGTATCATACAAATAAATAGTTAAAAAATCAGAGATCATTCTGGAATTTTTTTTATTATGTCTCTCACAGTGGACATGCGATGACAATTTCAGACCCCTCCATGATTTCTGAGTGGGAGAACTTGCAAAATAGCAGGGTGTTCAAATACATATATACACACACACACGCATGCACGCACGCACGCACACACACACACACACACACACACACACACACACACACACACACACACACACACACACACACACAGGTATATATAGCTCAAACTGAGTAAGAAGCATTTTTTACAACTTACCAGACTGTCCAACCACGATATCTACCGCATATTTGCATTGATTCAATATGTAAATCACTTGCGCTTAATGCTTCATTCGCATCTTGTGTGAACGCACCATATGCAGTGTTGCCAACTTGGCAATTTTCTTGCTAGATTTAGCAACTTTTCAGACTACCCTAGGAACTTTTTCCCAAAAGCACCTAGCAACAAATGTAGCCATTTTTAACATTTGGCTACTTTTACCAACTTTTGAAAAGTGACTCAAATCTAAAGAGCATGTATAATTGTTATTTATTTAGGTAATTAACTACCAATAAAGTGCTTAAATTGTTGTTAATTGTTAATTTCACAAGTTTAAAAGAAAGTATACTACATAAACTGTGATTTTTCAAAAAGAGTGTAGCTCTTTAGTGTTATATTTAAAAATAAAAATATCTGATCAAAAGGGTCTTTTTTGTATTACTTTTACAAATAGCCTACCATATGCATAAACATAAATAATGTTTTTGCTGAGATGGCATGTCAGTTTGAGAAAATTAATTGTGTATTTTGTATACATAAAGATGTTGTTTTGCGTTGCTATTGTGTAATGACGTTATCACTCAGTAACATCACAGCGTCATTTACTGTAGCAACTTTCTCTGAAAAAAAGTTGGCAATAGGGGCCTATGTGGGATTTGTGCATTACATGTAGGTCTTAAAGTGACAGCACACCAAATAAATTCCATGTCTACAAAACTAACATTTTTAATGCAAAACTAATTGATATTTAACTAAATTGAAAAGCATATACAAAACAATCAAATTGAATTGCCAAATGGGTTGCAAGAACCTTTTGTTCATTAGCATCTTTATTATAAAAAGTGTATACATGGAGAATTAAGAACTATTTTTCTCTCTTTCTGTAATTTCGTTTACAAACATATTAACATTATTTTTCATGGCGGCCATGTTAAAAGTTTGTAAGAGGAGTGTTGTCTGTACATTTGAAGAATATCTTTATAACTGCACCACATTTTCATGCCATGGTTACCGTGGTCAATATTAGTAAAGGTCCTATATTAAATGTTTCACAGATAGATAAACAGACAGGCAGATAGACAGACAGACTTATGAGGTCATATTTTGTTGAATATTTGCTCATAACACTATTGTGAGTCTCTCAGGAAGCTTGTGTCGCTCTGTCTGGGCTAAACGACAGCTTTACTTACGTCTGACAGTCTGTCACCGCTTACAGATCAGCTGTGTCTCCAGCATATATTCTAATTGCTACAGGAACCGTGAAAAGCTGTTCTAGTTGTCCATCAATCTCTCGTCTCTTGTACAGCAGGTTGCAGAGAAAATGTATTCAGGGGCAGACAAATATGAGAGGCTAAAAAATGTGCATGGGCTGAGTGTTATTTAACAGAGACTCTTGAATATTGAAGTGGTTTCTCCCTTATAAAATGCCCACGGTCGCTCATATATCAGTACACAAGGGACTGAATATACATACAGTTTGCTTCTGCATAACATCACAGCATGGCCTGTATTCTTAATAAAGCACGTTTTTAAGAAAACAGGGATTTGGGGAATATAATATTCATGACACATTTTAAAGCTCTGGACCACAGGCTGAATTTGTATTTTTTTTTTTACGTAGGCATGCTGTAAAACAATAAGCTAAAGGCGAACAAACAATTCGTAAACTGTTATTGCAATGATTTTAATAAGATCTCATAAAATATCAGTGCTCAAAGTTCAGAGTCTTCGCTTAGATGAGAATAAAACAATGTGATTTAAAAAAAAATACAGAATATGAAACATTAGGTTTGAAAGTTTGGAAAATAAAACCAGACTTGAAATAAGCTTGGATTTCACCTTAAAGTCTTTCACGGCTGTCTATCTTCGCCTAAGGTTCTTCATCCATGAATAAACATGCTGTTCCTGTAAGCGGATAGCTCTATTTATTTGGACATGCTCTGTTTACTAAGAGCGGCAAAAAAGCAGATTACCTTAAATGACTTACCCTGTTTATCTCATTGGCTATGATAAATTCAGCACTCTCGCAAATGTATTTCTTTTCACATGCCGAATGAATTCCCACCGTTTAATGCAGTGATCTCAATTTTGATTAGAGGTTTAAAAAATTATATACATTTTAAGAGACGACCATTCGTGAAAATGTATTTTTTACAGCATTTTTGTGGTAATGACAGTGATCTTAAGAGGTGGTGATTAACATACCAAAGAAGTGTAGCTGAATGGTAAAATATTTTATAATATTTGTTCACATGTTTGGCATCGAGTTTTTACTTCATTTGGATCCTACTGGGCTGCAAATTACTTTTAAGAAACAGAGAAAGAGCCAGGCAAATTGTTTTTGTTTATTAGTAATAATTAAAAATATAACAAAAAAGCAAAAGACCCCCAACAAACATCATAGCAAGTAATAGCCGTCATATTGCGGTCTAGACCCGATATAGTCCATCTATGAGCAACACACTTCTAGCCAAAATAAACTTGAATTTGGTTACATGTCATTTTTGCCAAAACAACTTTGAGATGTCTGATACTCCATCATGTAAGCAAAGTCAACAGTGACTTAGGTGTGTTAGTTTGTTTGTTTATTTATTTTATTTCATTTTGGGGGGCTATGATTAGACATCTATATAAAATGTTCTGACAGGCCAAATTTGTCTTCACTTTAAAAATGGCTGGGTTATTTTTTTCCCAAAAGCACCTAGAAACAAATCTAGCAATTTTTAAAATGTATTTGGGTACTTTTACCAACTTTTGAAAAGTAACTCAAATCTAAAGAACATGTATAATTGTTATTTTTTTAGGTAATTAAACTACCAATAAAGTGCTTACATTTTTGTTAATTGTAATATCTTTGACCCATAATGGTTAAATATTGGACAGAACACACCGCTGGGTTAAAATTGACCCAATGCTGGGTTGTTTTAACCCAACTGCTGGATAATAATACCCCATGGTTGCATAACAACAACCCAACAGTGGGTTATGTTTAACCCAGCATGTGTTCTGTCCAGTATTTACCCTTATGGGTCAAAAATAACCCAGACATTTTTATAGCCTAGACGTCTGGGCTGTGTTTGGACACCTGTGTCTTTTAAAAGCAAATTGCTTGTTGGGTACACTGTGAAATAAAAGCAGCATGCAATTTAAACAGCGTACTTATGCAAGGCAATTCAACTTACTTTTTTAAGTCTTGACTTGTGTTAAGTTGACTTTACTTAGAAATGTTTTTTTAAAAATAAAGAAATTCTCATGGTCATACTGCTATGCATTTTGCTACCCTATCTCACGGCAAGTCGCGTCATCAGGGGCGTCAGTTTGTGTTGAAAAGTGGTGGGGACAAAAGATCAGATGAAAAAACATTACAGCAGGACAGGAAAAATATTGAATAACGGCGCATCAAAAATGGGCAAAGTGTAGGCCAGTCAACAACACAAAAATACTCAGCATAAAACCCTCAACAATGTCGATTGCAAATGTAACAGTCCCTACAACACCAGCTCAACTGAACAGTGCCAAAGCACCATACTGTAGAAAACAGCAGCACGTTAAGTCAATGATTACAATGAAATTCATTACATATGTAAAAGAAAACACACTATAAGCATACAACGCAACATATGTGACACTGGACCAAAAAAACCTGCAGTCGTACACTGCAAAAAAAAATTTCAAGAAAAAAATTCTTAGTATTTTTGTCTTGTTTTCAGTAAAAATTAAGATGCTTTTTCTTGATGAGCAAACGACCCAAGAAAATAAGTCTAGTTTTTAGACCAAAAATATCAAATTTAAGTGATTTTGTGTATTAAACAAGCAAAAAAATCTGCCAATGGGGTAAGCAAAAAATCTTAAACATTTTTCTTAAACACTAAATTCAAGAAAAATTCAAGAAAAATTTTCTTATCCCATTGGCCGATTTTTTTTGCTTGTTTAATAAACAAAATCACTTAAATTTGATATTTTTGGTCTAAAAACTAGACTTATTTTATCTTAATTTAAGAATTTTTTGATATTTTTACTGAAAACAAGACAAAAATACTAAAAAAAAAAATTTGAAAATCATTTTTGTCTTGTTTTCAGTAGAAATATCAAAAAATTCTTAAATCAAGATGTATTTTCTTGATGAGCAAAATTACGTAAGAAAATAAGTCTAGTTAAAACAAGCAAAATTATCTGCCAATGGGGGAGAACATTTTGCTTTAAGTTTTTAAGAAAAAAGATAACATACACAAAAGGCAATTCCCGCACACTATCTGCTTGCTGAAAAAGTTTTTAATAATCGTTGCGTTGCAACGTTTCGATCTTACGATCTTCCTCAGGCAACGTCGTAAGATCGAAACGTTGCAACGCAACGATTATTAAAAACTTTTTCAGCAAGCAGATAGTGTGCGGGAATTGCCTTTTGTGTATGTTACGAGACTTTGTGTCTTCTTATCCCACGCACCTATCTACTTCAGGTGTGCGACGCTAATTTGTTTAAGAAAAAAGATAAAAAATTATATAAAAAAATATCCCCATTGGCAGATATTTTTGCTTGTTTTAATCACAAGTTCACTTAAATTGTATATTTTTGTCTAAAAACAAGACTTATTTTTTTAGGTCATTTTGCTCATTCTTAAATTAAGAATTTTTAAATATTTCTACTGAAAACAAGACAAAAATACTTAGTAAGAAAGTCATTTTTGCAGTGTAAGTCGCACAGGTATTGCTTGATTTTTCAGAACATTCAAAAAGTGGTGGGGACAAAATCAGCCATTTCAAAAAGTGGGGGGGATCATTTCCCCAGCATCCCCAGTGTAAATGAAACCTATGCGCGTCATAGTCACAAAATATTTCATTATTTGATTTGTGTTATTGACACTTTTGTCTTTTTCTTGTCACTCAGCAAGAATGTCTATAAATTAAAATGTAATCTATTAATTTATTGCGTAAGGATGTAATTTTATGTATTGGTTTTAGGGCTGCTGTGAGGAAAAGTTGCGATGTGCGGTGACATTGTTTAATGTTGCGATGATGATGTGAGTTGCGATAAATATTTTATATTTTTTCATGTTTTAGGGGCCATTCACATGTCGCGGCTAAAAACGCGTGGAAAACCCTAGACACTTAGGTTATTGACACATGACCTGCACGCTGAGCTTGTGTCATTCTGAATTAAAGTTCAAATGTTTTTGAAAAGACAGCGGAGCTTCCAGAGCGCACATACTGCGCGCCAACATTTGAAATAATGAACTTGAGCGCGCAATAGATGCAATATGTGAATCACCGCTTCAACAGTACCTGTGTTTGCGGCGTCAGCTCTCCTAAATCCCAAATAATTCCATGATATAGATGAGGTGCTGTTCCTTTTCACCAAAAGGTCTTCATCTGACAACACATTTTTCTCACTCTTCTCTCCTTCCTCCGCCATCGTTTTTGTTAACAGGCACAGCGTCGCAACTGACACCTCACAAGTCAATCTGAGCCAAGCTGACTTGGGGGTTCCCCTGATTGGCCTAATAGCATGAACGCGCAAACCATGTCTTTAGGACTAAACGTGATAGGTCAAACGTTATTACATTCGCTTACGGTTTTCCCTTCATTCATCGTGTCAAGGCTGTCTGTTGCGATGTGTTCATCGCATGAGTTCATATCGCGATGACGATGAAAATTCGATGTATCGTTCAGCCCTTAGTTACATAAATATATATAAAATGACAAATTCGTGCTGAGTGACACGAAAAAGACATTCGTGCTCCAGTAGCACAATTGTGTCAATAACATGAATACATTAATCAAATATTTCATGAACACAAAGATCTGTGGTAGACTTGGTGACGACGTGGCACGATTACAATTTTATTGACTTATAAACCACTGCTTCTAGTGTTTCTCATAATAACCAACCATGGCACCGCCAGTGCAAAATCTCTGCTTATAGTGAATGCATTTCATTTTTAATGCAGTTCATTTTTGTGATGGTGCTCCTGTTAGGATTCACAAACTGTCTGGAATCGCTACTGCAATTGTTTTCTTAATTTGTATTTTTGTATTTATAAAATATAATAAATAAATTTACTTGAAAAGCAAAAAAGATGAGTGTGTTTTAATCTACCTTTAATATATTTGCAATTTAGCTTATTTTTTTTGTTGACATTATTGGCAAGTTATTATTTTTTCTTAATAAATGCATGCTTAAAATGTGCTAACAGAAACAGTGTTAACATATTATGCAAAGTATCACAGCACACAGTCTATTTGCAAGCCCCATAGTGCAATATATCCTCTCATGCTTCTTATGACTCAAGCATCTCAGGCTGCAGTTTCTGCATGAATTGATGGGTAAGGGTTGGACTGTGTCCTTAGGCAAAGGATGTCACTTTACCTACTAACTCAAAACTTCTTTACCAGAAATAAATGAGAGTAAGAACAGCCTTTCGGGAATGGTGCCTTTTATTTAATGAAACATGTTTAAGAAAGTGGTTTAAATGAGGGCTATAGTATGAAAGATTAATACTGAAATATAGCATGGGTTCCGACGAGGACTTCGGGATGGGGGTTAAATCAAAAGTTTAAGAGACCTTTTACAGCTTTTCTCAGACAGAAATAAATTTCACAGTAATTAATTTTTAGTGTGAAAGCATCTTTTAGATAAAAGTCAGTAAGTGGAAAGGGAAATAGCTACTGTACCATGGGATCATGAACATACTACTGATTAAATATGACGGCCAATAAATTACTGTGCTTAAAGCATAAATCTTTTTATAGTTTACACTTTACCAACTGTGTGTGAAGTTTGGAAAAATTATGTTTGTTTTAAAAACACCAAGAGGTGGCTGTACTGTTACAGTTTTTCATTATTGCTAATATATTTTTGGGAACCATTGCCTCAAAACCTTCAAATCTTCAAACTACAGAAACTCTGACTCTACTGTCAGTCAATCAAACAATCAAATTGAAAATCATGTTACCGTACTCAAAAATGTGCAATTGCAAAACCAAAGTCAATTAGAAATTCATATGACAAAGTAAAAATATAATTCATGGAGTTTGTCGCAAAGTTTGAACAATAGCCCACTCCTTGAAATGTACTTTATATTGTAATGTTTTATATATTATAGAAACCATGCTTTCTTGCTCCAAAAACTATAAACAGCAAAGAAAACAGATTAATAGCAGGGAACTCATCGTTCATTTTTAAGAAATTATCTTTCTAAGAAAGTCTGATGCACTGAAGTTTCTGAGTCGAGGGGGCCAAAGATTTGCCAAATATCAGGGTACTTTCAATACAACCAAGAGTGCCAATGAAATCTCAGTTGAAGCTCTTTCTTTGCACCAGGATAAATCTGTCCATTATTAGAAACAATGGGTGGATATAGACAAGCAGCTCACCTCCTCCACACATGAGCGTTCCCTGTGGATCTGCTCCTCTCATTAAGTGAATGTCAGTGAGGCTAAAGATGCCATCTCACTGGACAATAAAGACTGCCAATAGCTGCTAAACTCATCTCATCTCATTCTAACACGCTTTTCTGTCCTCCTTTGCCGGGCTGAGCGGAACCAAAATATCCTGAACATTTTGCTAGTGGTATAAATTGTATTTGTAAGAAGCCATTGAACAAAAGATCACAAAATTAATGTGAGCTTATAGGGATGTCAATTCAAATGATATCTATACTACATCAAATATAAAAGATATTCTAGTATCTGCATTTATGCATAGCTTTAGGCAAACATTGTAAACTTGGTCTATGAAAGAAACGAGGTTTGTTATAATTATGCTGTCAATAAATGGCAAATGTATTACAAATGTTGACATCAAATGTATGAAAGTAGTACATATGAGGGGCTCAGATGCAAAATCTCCATCAAAAATTAGTAAATGATATTGACCAAATGCTCTTGGCTTATATCAAATAGCTTCATTTCAAATACACATCCCGATTTAGAAATATTTTTAAATACAGCTTTATTGTCAGAATCATTCACCATGTCAGTTTTTTAGCAAAGTGCCCGGAAGATTAATTGGATAAACGACCGTGAATCATTTACTCTTTCCCCGCCAGCGTTTAAAAAAAAGTTGCCAGCCAGCACCAGCAAAAAAAGTTTCATCCTACCTTCATTAGTTCTCTTTTTATCATCTCTCAATTATGGGTAGGTTTCTTCAAAAACACAACATTTTGAGATACCTGAGATAATTTCATTTTTGTAAAGATGAGATCAGATTCAGAGCAATCCTCAAAACATACAAGGACATGTTTGCTTAACTTTTTATAAGTTGCCACCTGGTGGATAATAGCGGTATTGCGAAAAGCCGTGAATACTCGTCATTGGCAGCGAAGCGTTTTTTTCTTAATTGATGAGTTAACTTAAGTGAAATAAGGCATTTCAATTACTGACTAATAAACTTTTTAAAAAGTTTGCTGAAATCACTGAAACTAAACATAACTGTACGTTCACACTGCCGCTTGCGATATGCATCAAAGTTTCCGGAAGTCAGTCATTTTCAATGAGAGCCGGCGGCCTGCCTGGCATGTCTTGGATGGTGGAGCATCTAGGAGAATTGAAATAAGGTAAACCTTATAGTAATTAACCATTCCTCCTCATTGTATGGAAATGTGTTTTGCTTATTTTAGATATATATGATAGATAAAAACACAACATTTGATCTGTTAATAGATCACATAGTTAATAGTAACAACCATGAGTAAAGCACAGTATCGGATTTGTATCGACCCTGTTAGTCCAATACCCGATCCAGCAAAAAAGGTCGGGATCGGCCTGATACCGATCGGATTGCCCCCCCCTAAATTTAACCCATGCTTGGTTGTTTTAACCCACTGTGGGTCGAATATAAACATTTTGGTTAATTTAATCCAGCAGCTGGGTTTATCCCTTTTTCACCAAACCCTAGTCTGAAAATAACCCAGCATTTTTGTTTTTCTCACGTTCTTAAAACTCTTTTTGATCTACTGTAAGCATTTTGACTTGAACAAGGGCTTGTGTGGCGTTGTGCTGTTTGTATATCTAATTACTCGAAGTGTGAAGCTGAATTGCTAAATCAGCTAACTCTATAACCAACGACATGTACAGTTCCCTGTTGTTTAATTGGTTTTAATTATTAATGCAAATTAATTGTTAATCTATCGCTTCACAGAGCATGTTCCATCATTCTGTGCTCAGATGCCTCAGGATAAGTGTTATCTTATACTGCACTGAATGACAGCGCTTTGTAATGTTCAAGCTATAATGAATTACAAGTAGCAAACTTTCCCATATTTGGCATGAAACTTTTTAAGTAATTCCTAGATGCTTGCTATAACAAGTGTAGATAACATGAAACCTCTACCGCAAATTCTAGTGAGCTGCAGTGTAGTACCGGTACCTACCAGCAGGGGCATAGCGGCCGTGCTGACCAGCCAAATCATGGCCCTGTGAAACACATATGACGTAGGCGGTTTACAAAATCTGAAGCATTAGCACCAGAGAGAATTGTTGATGAAGTTTGCATTGACCTTGGATTGAAAAAGGCCGTGTGTAATGAGGGTAAACATTGTGCTACTCCCGAAAGCCGTATGAGGGACGACGCAGCTCGTGTCAGGTCATCTAATTGAGTAATAGTCCCAATAGTCCTAATGTTTACATGTCACTTCCCAATATGCTGCTGCGCAGAAAGGCATTCATCTTTATATCATCTCCAGCCTCATTTAAAAGTGATATTTACCGGCTGTGTATCCCATCTTTACTTTTCAATTATGGAGCTTTTGCAGATGTATGCGGTTTCGTTATCGCATTTGTCACATACGTCGAACGGAGTAAAATATGACAGATATGTAAATCAGTCTCCTCTTTGGCTCTTCTCATTTCCATGACGTCTTCTCTTTCAGACAGAATATTTGTGATAACACTAGACGGTGTTCAAATGACATGTCTACCTCAATGACTTTCATCTGTTAATTCAATTTACTTGGAAATTTTCATTGAACGCAATTATGTTAAACCATTTACGAAAACCGCCAATGTGGTGCAGTGAAATATTATTTATAGATTTTACTTTCTCCATTAAGTCGACCCATTAAGGAATACATTACTACTAGATATCTTTAAAAGTCGGCAAACACACTGCAGAGCGTCTCTTTGGTGTGTTTAATCCTTTACTGTACACACGCTGCAGTTATTTACGAGAGTGAAAATCACATTTTATAAGCCTGAACAAAATCAGTGAATTTTATTACATTTGCATAGTGTATACAGATATGAACTAGCTGTTAATTCTAAGATGCTTTTAAACGTACCAGTCCAGTAAAGGCACCTTAACCAGTTAAACTCAGAATTAAGTATATCTGTTAACTAAATAAAACAGGTCAGCTGACAACAAACTGGTTCAACAGCTGGCATCCGCTCGAGATTGCTTAGCTTACAGAGCAGCTCCTTCTCTCAGTATTTTGATGTCATAAACTAATTGGTCTGGGCAGCACACACGCTGCATTTTACCCTTTTTTTGGCATATGATTAATGACACATCAGGGTGATATGAATGGTTATAAAGGGCTACGTTATTTTTAAAAGATCCTGTACATTAAATGTTGCAGCCTAGGTTAATCATTTCTGATTTAGGAAGTATTATGTTATTTTATGTTTAACTATTTAAGTGGGACACTATGGCGCAGCAGTAATTTGGACAGCCGCCACCATGTGCAGCTGGGTACATTCGTAGAAAATAATGTGTTTGATTTTTAGATACATGGCGCGACGCAATGCAACGCTTCGAGTTGTGCAACCTCATTTTGGGTTCGGTCAAATTAGACTTTTTCTATTCCATTGACTTTCATTCATATGCACGTGAGAGCGCCAGGCAGGAAATGCATCTCATGTGAAAAGTTTTGCATTTCGCTGCATCCGTTGAATTCGTATCGCGTGAGGGCATGTGACCAATAGATGATCAATGTCAAAGCGTGACCCTTACAGGTGGAGGAAAAACAATAAAAATAACACTATAGCACAATCATTTTTTATACAACAATAATAAAAGCAAGCAAAACAGTGCAAGCATGTCACAATCCATTAGGGTTGCAAGTAACGATTATTTTCATTATCGATTAATCGGTTGATTATTTTTTCGAATAATCGACTAATTGGATAAAACCATAAATATTACTCAATTCCATTTTTCAATTATTATAGCTAAATAAGGCATTAAATTAGAGTATTTATGTGTAGAAGTATACTTCTAAAAGTGCAAAAGCCACACACCACTAGAGTTTTACTAATATAATCTTATTTTGATATTTCAAAGCCCGTTTGATTGGACAATGGAAAAAGTGAATGATGTCGGGCACTTTTTCGCTCAGGGATGCGTTTCCCAATTAACGATGTAAATCGCTGCTGAACCAACATAGTACGATGCATAGTTGGAGAAACGAACTACCTTGTCAAGACTGTTTCCCGAAAGCATAGTAACTTTGTCGCACATTCGTCATTTGAACCATGTTGGTTTAACAACATAGTTGATGATGTCACGTGGGATGTGAAGTACTAATTAATCTGTGCAAATCAATTTAATGTCAGATTATTGCTGTAAATAACATATATTGCATCGGAAGACTGATTTTGTTAACGTGATTTAGTTATCTGTTGTTAATTTTCAAGATATTTCATTTATGCGCAAGTCGCTCCTCCCAGGGATTCCCCAGGGTCTTAAAGCTCATATGACTGTGCACATGCACAGTTTTCAAATGCAGCACTTTAATTTTGTGTACAAACTTAAAGATGTAAAATAAAATTGAAATATATTTAGAATGATGGGTATAGAATGTACTAAATGTTTTTTGCTTATTTTGTTCAAAAGCATGATCAACGTAAGTCTACATATGATAACAACAAGGAACGAAGCTTCCAACGACAGGTGAAGAGCTGTCGTTCAAACCACACAAGTTTGCGATGCAACTCGTGAATGTTCGTTTGAACTATGGTTTCGGGAAACACCAAATCGTTGAACTTTGTCAGTAACAATGAAACTTACGACAGTAGTTGGCTAGCGATGCGGCGCCCATAGAAAACCATTAAAAAAGCCACAGCCAAAAATGCAATCTGTGTGATCAGCCCCTTAGTCTACAAAATAGAGACAGAGTTCATTTTTATTCAATTCTTCTCAGGGCAGATTTTTGGATCTCTGCTATTCGCATTTAATTTATTTTGATGGCTATTTTAACTGAGCACTTTATAACATCTCTTGAGCTTTCAAAGAGCAAACCCTAAGCAATTTTTTTTCCTCTCAGTAAGATGCTGGTAAATTCTGTTTCTTTGAGATACCGTTCAATGATCGAGCCATTAAAATGCATAGAGTTTGTACATAACATGCAGCATGTTTTGTGATTTGCATAAGCCGAATCATATAAAGACAGTAACTTTTATATGCGCTTCCACTGTGAGAGCATGAGGAAGAAATAATGGACCGTTGGTCTGGTAATAGTTAAAAACAATTAGCACACAGGAAAAATCTCTTCATCCTTTAAATACGGTCTGTGTGAAGCTCTTGAGATCCTATCATCAGAGATGAAACTTTTACAGACATCTGTGTGTCTCTCCTTGAACAGAAAGCTTTCATTGTTCACGTAACCATGGCAATGGTCTTGGTTCTAATTCACTGTCAATTTCAATAATTACAACGTTCAAGGCTTTAATATTATAGACAAAAATACAGCATGTACTGACCTGACCTGTCCTAACAGACTGAATAAAAATTGAACCATATAACTGTGGCCTTGTTTTTCTACAATGTTAAGATCTTTGTTTAGAAATGACAATTAGGTTTCTGGCAACCACACTAAACACCCTAGCAACAGCTTAGCAAAGCCTTGGAAAACACCCGTAACATCTTACTAGCGCCCTAGCTTTGGAAGTGAGATGTAAAGTTAGCTTTTTTCTTAAGATGTAAATAGTATATCAAACAATAAGATTGTCAGGATTATCAACGTTTGATTTCACACTGATTTTAATCTTTGATATGATCTTACTTAGTCAATACTAAAGATATCAAGGTTATTTTTTCACTGATCTTTACATTATGTTGGATGAAAACAGCAAATCACCACAAATGACTTTAGCTGGGTTTTAACAGGCAGAGTCACAAATTTAGTAGCTTTTGCGTTGATCCTATTCTGAAATGATCACTGCATAATGTGTTCTTAACTAATCCAAATAAAACAGCGTCAATGAGGTTAATATAAAGATTTGCTGTAAATGAAAACGTAAAAAATGTTTAAGCGGCATTTAGTGGTGAAATTGTGAATTGCAACCAATGGCTCAGTCCACAGCTCACCCCTCCTTTTTAAATCGCATAGAGAAGTTACCGTAGCCTCCACAGGACAAACACATCATTGTCGAAAGAACGTAGTGATAAATTGTGTTGGGGAAAGTTACTTTTTAAAAGTAATGCATTACAGAATAAAGTTACTCCCCAAAAAAGTAACTTATTGCATTACTTAGTTACTTTTTATGGAAAGTAATACTTGCGATACTTTTAAGTTAATTTTTTTAATCGAATGAATTAAACTGGAAAATTAACTTAAAGGACAAGTTCGGTATTTTAGACTTAAAGCCCTGTTTTCAGATTGTTTATGGTGAAATAGAATGGTTTTGACTGAAATTTCGACATTTTCGGCTGCCCTGAGAATTTTCGCGTGTTTGTGTTTCAGCTCAGACCTCTATAATGGCTTTATAGGTGCACTGGAACAATCCTTCCTAAAATGCATTAAACTTTCGTTTACAAAGACGTAAAAACTCACCGAGTGGTCAGGGGTGTTCACTGATATGCTCACACAAAAATCGCTGCAAAAGACGCATTCCAACAGCTGTTTTAGCATTCGTTGTTAACTTGTGGACCTATTTCCCCAAACGCCTCACACCCGTACATTCTTCCGCTTAGAGCTTGAATAATAAACACTCCAGCCCAGGTGGTGGCGCTAATCCGCCTTTGCCAATTGCAAGAATAGAAACAAAGTTCCCGGCGCGGAGTAATACCGTACCTCACAGGACGTCTAATACAGTCAATGGAGTTGGTAAATACTACGATAAAACCTGTTGGAATGCGTCTTTTGCAGCGATTTTTGTGTGAGCATACCAGTAAACAACCCTGACCACTCGGTGAGTTTCACGTCTTTGTAAACGAAAGTTTAATGCATTTTAGGAAGGATTGTTCCAGTGCACCTATAGACCCATTGTAGAGGTCTGAGCTGAAACACAAACACGCGAAAATTCTCAGGGCAGCCGAAAATGTCGAAATTTCAGTCAAAACCATTCTATTTGACCATAAACAATCTGAAAACAGGGCTTTAAGTCTAAAATACCGAACTTGTCCTTTAATATTAATATTAATTTGTGTACATTTAGAAAGTAATGCGTTACTTTACTCGTTACTTCAGAAAAGTAATATTATTACCAACCTGTGACATTGTCACGTATTTCCACCACATTACGTGCCCCTGACACGACTTTCTTTTCCGTGACAGTTTCACGTATTGGTTACTCAACTGTTTTTCCTATTTTCTTACAATTGTCGCTTCGGTTTGGGGTTAGAACAACTTTCTGTTACATAAAATGACATCCTTACCCAAACCCAACTCTAACCCCAACGTCAGGCGACGATGGTTTAAAAAGCATACGAATTTTTTTTTATAAACCAATACATTAAGTGACATCCTAACGCAAACAGCAAATCTAACCCCAAACCGAAGCGACAATTGTTTAAAAATTGGAAAAACAGTTGAGTAACCAATACGTGAAACTGTCACGGAAAAGAAAGTCGTGTCAGGGGCACGTAATGTGGTGGAAATACGTGACAATGTCACGCAAAACTGAGCAAAATAATGCGTGACTATTTCATGGAAATTTGTGAGATCATGATTTGTGATGATTATTACATAATGCATGTTACTTTTAATAGGTTTAAAATGATTTTTGAATTTAAAATTCAAAAAGTTATTCTTTTTCCAGTCTCATGAAAAATTTGATCAACAACAGCTGGAAAAAATTACAAAGACGAACAAACAGTCAGCTGTGATAAAAAACAAGTGAAATGTTAATGAAACTATAAAACAATGATGATAAGCTCACAGCAACATAAAAGCCATCTCGTTTATCAGTGTGGTGTTTGAAGCTCACTGTGCCAAAAATAAAACATTGTATAATGATTTCTGCAACCTTTTAACGTCAAGCAATTTTCTCTGAGTTTGTAAGCATAATCATTTTATTATAGCCAAATGCAGTGAAACTTTACTTTCATAAAGCAAAGAAAATCAGTGGTGATGTCTAAGAGCTCATATGAATGCAGAGGTCATACAGTATGCGTGCATTTGTTATTATTCTTTTTTTCTTTAAAGTTCAGTTTAAGTAGAGTGCCATCATTTAATTTCATATGACCATTTTTTGCCCTCTCTCTGACATGTTAGATGGGCCATTGTTTGATTGTAACCCTTTGAGACTTCTATGTAAATGTCTTCTTCAATTGTAAAATGTGAGCTGTGAATTTGCTGTCGTATTCAATGTTGTTATAACAGCTTTATCTGCCAATTAAAGCCTGCTAAGACAACCTGCATTACTTTGTGACAGATTCATAAAATAATATATCCTGAAATGTGCTCCACAAACTTTAAAAATTAGACTAAATATAAGATATCATGTAAAAAAAATATTGAAGCCGTTGACAAGTTTAAGATGATTCAGGCAACCTGATCTCACAAATTTCCATGGAATATTTTGTTCATTTATCCATGTCTTTGTGATGGATCTCTGCATTTTTTCGTGTCCGTACCACAGACTTTTCCGGGTCAGTTTCACGTATTGGTTTTTCTATTTTTAAACCATTTTCGCTTTGGTTTGTGGTTAGATTCAGGGTTTGGGTTAGGATGTCACTTTAACTATTGGTTTATACAATTTTTTTCTAGATTTATAAACAATTGTCACCTGACGTAAGGGTTAGAGTTGGGTTTGGGTTAGGATGTCATTTTATTTAAAAGAAAGTTGTTCTAACCCCAAACACACACGAAAATGGTAAGAAAGTAGGACAATTAAGTAACTAATACGTGAAACTGACACGGAAAAGAAAGTCCGTGGTACAGACATGGAAAAATGCGGAGATCCATGACAATGACACAGATAAATGAGCCAAATATTCTGTGACCATAACACGGAAATTCGTGAGATCAAGCTGATTCAGGATATGCAAGCATTTCAAGCTTTCATTCATTCCTTGTTAGGCCGCCAGTGCTGTTCACGTGCAAATGTTCGTGGTTATATTTTCATATTTCGGGTTTCCTCGTCACATGACCCCTTTACAAAAACATACATGCCTATCCTAAATGACTTCTCTCTCCGTACTCACATCAGAGGAAGTGAAGGTTTTGGAGAAACACACATCTTTTGGCAAATTAGATTCAAGGATTTTAAACAGGACAAGATTACTAAGAAAAAAGATCTCCTGAAACCACAGCCCCTCCACATCATTACCCACCAAATTAAAATTCATTGTAATAGTGAAAGTACATGTTTGAAACAGATCTCAAAATGAGCCACCTGCTTCCTGGCGTCTTTAATTTGTGAATATCTGAAGTTCATGGCTCTGGAACATTGCTGTTTCTCTCAAGATGTAAATTTACCAACGATGCACGAACCCTACATGTCTAATTCATTTTCTTTCATTACATTTGAAAAACAATGCATCTCGAGCTAAAAGAGCATTGTACATTATCATGAACCTCAAAAAGCAGTGTAGAGAAACTGTTCTCATTTATAGAAACCAAATACACTGAAATGATTTTTTTCTCCTCATGTTTCATTAAAAAAAATACACACAAATGAGACATTTTTGCTATAAATATGGAGCTCAATTTAGGAAGCATTGGATGAAACTATTACACATTTTCTCTGTAATATAGAGGAGAGTAAGGCACAAACTAACACTGGGTTAATTGTAACACGGCTACTTTATATATTTATACAGGGACGAGCAATCTGTGCTTTTGGTCTTTTTCTCTTACTGTCAGAAGATCTCCTGTGAATTTGTGAAAATGTTTAATGTGTTTTGGTTAAGATGTTGAACAAAGAGTGTATAAAAAGTGCATAAAAGTAAATTTCTTAATCTTATGTTTTTTTTTTCGATTTCTGAGTTGGGTGTTTAAGTCATCAAATCCAATCTTATATTATTTTAATAACTGTCTTGTTACCTAAAACATAACGCCATTTTAAAACATGTCAGCAACTCCTACTAACTGATAGCTGGGATTAAAAGCATTTTTGCACAGCGGGCTAAGTTGTCACACAGTGTTACAATTAAGCCCTGAGTTACACAATGATAATAAATGAAAACAATGTAAATACTATTCATCAAAATGATAACTGTTAATACAATACCAGAAGAAATAACTCATGATTATGATTAATTTTTTTTGCCTTAATTGTGCAGCCATTTAAAAAAAATCTATTTATATGCATTGCTGCATAATACAAGGATGGTTAGATGAAGGATCATTGATGGATGAATGTGTGGATATCTATCTATTATAGGCAGATATATAAACAATATTCACATTTAGTATATAGACTAAATTTGATTATAGACTAAATTTTCTAGCAGGTGTTAAAACAAACCCTCTGTTTGTTACAATGAACCAAACCTATGGTCTAAGTTGTAACGTTTGCACTCCTGTCATTTTCGGTGTAATTGTACGATAACGGCTGGTCCCACAAACAAACTTTAAGTGTTCATTTGTAGCAGAGATGTGTGATGATTGTGTAAAAAAGATTAATCTTACTTTATATTTTTTAAATGATAGAGCCAAAGCCAAAAAGCGTTAGTATGTGTCCCGCTCTGCCCTATTAAAGAACTACAAAACTACACACTGCAAAAAAACGACTTTCTTAGTTAGTATTTTTGTCTTGTTTTAAGCCTAAATATCTAAAAATTCTCAAGTCAAGATGCATTTTCTTGATGAGCAAAATAACCTAAGAAAATAAGTCTAGTTTAAGACAAAAATATATACAATTTAAGTGAATTTATGGATTAAACAAGCAAAAAACGTCTGCCAATGGGGAAAGCAGAAAATCATGAACTTTTTTCTTAAACACTTAGTTCAATAAAAAAATGTGCTTGTTTTATCCAAATTCACTTAAATTTGATAGATTTTGCCTAAACTAGACTTATTTTCTTAGGTCATTTTGCTCATCAAGAAAATAACATCTTGATTTAAGAATTTTTGATATAGACTGAAAACAAGACTAAAATACTTAGCAAAAAAATCTGCCAATGGGGTAAGCACATATATGTTTCTTGAATTTTTCTTGAATTTATTGTTGTTGTTTTTTTGCTTGTTTTATGCACAAAATCACTTAAATTTGATAGATTTTGTCTAAACTAGACTTATTTTCTTGGGTCGTTTGTCTCATCAAGAAAAAGCATCTTAATTTAAGAATTTTTAGATATTTTTACTGAAAACAAGACAAAAATACTAAGAATTTTTTTTCTTGAAAATATTTTTTGCAGTGTGCACATACTTTGTGTCTGACAGATTACACTAAAAAAGATAAAGAGAAGCTGAAAACAAGAAGCTTGCATTAGAGATATTCTGATTAATAATGACAGAGGCGACTGAACGTGCATGAATTATTTTAATCAACGAGTCAAATAAAACTGAATTCCCCCAAAGCAACATCACAACCGGTCAATCTGTTAGATGAAGGAAGATCTTCAGGCATTGGTAGAAGCTACGATTACCCTGCTGCACACAAAACTGATTGGACATCTCTGTCTTGTTTGGAAGTGTTGAAGCGAGACACTAAATGTTAATGGCTGTACCAAACTCCCTATGCACATTTCAATTGTGCCATTAGATACCCTCCTTAAAGGGTCATATACTAAATTATTAAACTATTTACAGAGAGTTCACTAATAACATCAGTTTAGCTTTAATACACTGAAACCAATTTGTAATGTAGATCTTCATTAACATCATCTCTCCGGCTCTTTTTGCTACTGTACCTTTAAAACGTACAGTAAATAACCTCTGGTATGACTGCCTCGCCTCTTTGCATGTAAAATGAGCGAAAAGAAAACTGTTTGCATGATTTGAGCCCTTAAAGCAGTGCATCATATCTGTGCCATTAGATACTTTATTTATAATGCTATGTAAGGGGCCAGTCACACCAAAAGCGTTTATGGCAGTTGCAGGCGCCTTTTTTGTATGATATTCTATGGGCAGGGCGCGTTTGCGCGCTGTTTATGCGCGCCGAGCGCCTTGCGGTTTTTTGCCGCCTGCCGCGCACGCGTTTTTGCAGGAGCGCTGAGAGCGGAGAAGCGCCCGACGTCATTCGTGTCTTTCCATTGTCCAATCGAATGAGGGGAGAGGCGGGCCTTACGTTGTGGTGAGGGAAGTTTACAGTTGCTTTGAAGAACCAGACACCACTCGCTCACTCTCTCCTGTGTGTTTGTGCACCTGTCATCCTCAAACAAGGTCAGAGCAAGCGTCCTCTGTTTAAAGTTTCTGCTGATATGACAGTTAACAGCAAAAGAGCGCTCACGCTTCAATATTTGATTGACAAGACAGCTGACTCGGTGGTTGCTTAGCAATATGAAAAGCCGCGTCGCACTGCTCTTTTTTTAAAAAAGGCAGTGCGTTGCGCCTTGCGTTTGCAAGCGTTTAAAGCGCTTTTGGTGTGACTGCAGCCTAAGACCTCTGAAGTGAGCTCTGCCGCTGAATGTGCTCACTTTTGAGTTTTTATATTTGATTTATAGATAAGTCATATTTAGCAATGATTTAAAGTCTCCTGTCTCTTATAAAACTGATGTCAACGCTGCACTCCACCTAATGACAATTATAGTATTAAAGGGAAGCTACTGGAAATTTGTTTTTATCCGGACAAATCAACCCTGCCCTGAGATGAAACACATCAAGTGGAGGCCAAGTAATGAAGGCTTTGATCTGCTAGCGCAAAAACTACAACGCAGAAGCAAAAACACTTTAACTCTCAATTTTTTTTTTAAACAGTTGATTAGCTTTATACATGATCTCATGAGAAAGCCACTTACAATATACTGGTGGCCATTGGTCAGACAGTTCACCTTTTGCACATATGATGGAGAAATAATTTTAAAAGCCCTGCACTATTGGGTATATCCACCTCACATGACAGAAACATTGTGCAATTTTACAATATATAAGTGTAATTTAAAGCTACAATTTGTACGATATTTGCAGTAAAATATCCAGAAACCACTAGTCTGGTGTTATATATTTTGTCCATCTGATTGCTAACAATTTCTTTAATGTTTTCAACTACTTGTAAATTATGAGAAAATTGCTGCCCTAAACAGTGACACGGGGCAGTGCAGTCACCTGTAAATGACGTTAATATCTACGTTACCGCCTTTACTGACGCAAAAACCACATGACAACAGTGTTGTGGACAAATGCGGAAGTAATAGCGTCTGTCGGGCCACTCGCTTTTTTCTGGTAAGTTTGTTCATCTGAACACTTAATTCTGTGCTGTGTTAACAAACCATCGTATTGGACTAATACTGTAACATCTATGACTAACAATTGCATTTGAACATTACATAAAACTTTACATAATGAAATAAAAAACGATGTCATCAAACACAACAATTATAAAACTTGATTACTTTACCTCATGTGTAACTTGATTTCTCATTCCCTTCTGATTGATGGCCATCAGCGTTTGAGTTAAAGACAACAAATCCCATCAGTCCACGCTGCTTCAGAGCATCATTAATCTATGTCATTGTTATTGATTTGATCTGGCGCCCTCTAGCGGCGCAGATTATACAAATTGCATCTTTATTGTGTTTTTAAATAAAGTTTTTACATTTGAATACAGTAATTACAAATCATGTGCTATAAAAAAATTATTGGTTATTTTAAACCCAGCAATGGGTTAAAACAACCCCACATAGGTTGAATTATAAACCACACGTCTCGCGTATACAAAAAGCCAAACTATGGCAGCTTTGATTGGACAAGGACCGCCCAAGAGGTCATGTGAATGACACGTAAAGCAACCAATCACGTTTTGCTTTGTGCCGTGTCATGTTTAGGGGTGTGGTAAATTGTAAATGTCTCTACAAGATTGGTGTGCAAACAGTCAATCATTCATTCATAAACGTCTCTGAGGTTCATAACAACAATTCGACTTTACAATGCGACACACACATCTCCGGAAATCCTGTATAATTCAACCAATCAGATGACGAATTTTGAAGCTGCTGATGTGCCATTTGTAGCCTGGTCCAACCAGACTCTCGTACATTCATTTCATTTGTACAGAGAGTCTGGCCACGCTCCATTTCAAAGCTTTACTTCGATTAAGGAGGGTCCTCTGTTGAAGTTTAAAACTATTGGATCTGCCCAGAGTCACTCAGGATCTGCCAAAGCCAATCTCTAACGTGTGGTCGTGACGTATATCATGCACCGAAACCGGCCGGAAACAACAAGTACGAATAATCAGAACAACAAAACTTAGCAAACCTGGTTCTTGCTCCGGCTTTAACTTCTGTATATTCGGCAGTTTTGCAACAACGGACCGAATAGATTTTCTCACGTCTTTCTTCGCTGCCATTACTGAACTACAACTCAAACTGACGCACGACCTCAACGTCATTGTTCTTAGCCACCCCCATCTGTTCGCTGATTGGGCCTGCAGATTTGAAAATTAAGCGAAAGCACGTAGGAGGGCGGAGCCAGGCTATGCCATATGCATCAGAGGTTTTGTCAATGGTGCATGGGTGTGACATCTGAAACTAGAGGCGTTCTCACAATATCCCAACCAAACCATGCCCGAGTGCATTTGACTCCTAAAGCCTTGTTCGTTTGACTAGTGTGATCACTCTGTACAGTGCCCGAGTGCAGTTTGGTTAACCGGCTGGCTTGCAGAGGTGGGCTTGGGCGCAGTTCACTTGGGCTCAGGCACGGAACGCACAATGTGATTGCAATTCGCGTGGTCTCAAAGGAGAGACATCTATTGCGTTACCACTTACCTGTATCTGCTTTCGTAAAAAAAAACTTCTGATGTGGCAGCAGGGTTACGTGATGTGTGAGCAGCACACGCGACATCAACTTGCAATATAATAGGCATGTGAGAGGGCTGTGTGTCATCGGGACAATCAGGCTCGAGCACAGTTTGGTCAGATTAAGTTTAATATGAGTGCGCTCTATGTTGAAAATAACCCAGCATTGCAAACGTTACTTTATTGTGTACTTTAATGCTTTCTTGACCAATTAACATATCCATTTTATAAAGATAATAAATGCTCATCAACACGTTTCCTGTAACTGTGTTTATATGAAAAGAATCCCAGGCTCAACATAAAGTAAACCTCTGGGTTATTTTTTTTTACAAAATCTCATCCATGCAGCAGTAGCAGAGATTTACAGCCAGACCTTTCATGGGTGCCGGACTTCACAGGCTGTGCCCTGTCACAGCGGCCCAAGGAAGGCGGAAAAATCCGACTGACCTTTTCCTTCAGCCGTACACCAGAATGAGTTCACACGCGCCGGGGTTGAGAGCACAATGGGTGAGGTGGAACTTCAAAATGTACAATCACTTCGACCGAGAGAAAGAAAATCTAGACTTTAAAAGACAAGGGCGTAGACAGAGAAACCTATAGGGAAACTTGGATGTAAAAGTACCGCAGTACTTTCCAAAATAATGCGGTACTACGGTGAAATGTCATTTACATTTCCAGTGAAACCAATCAGGAACACTATTGTTACGATTACGCAAAATATTCAAAAAATCTATGAGTTTTAGTGGTACTTATGTAGAAGTCTATATTTATATTTATTTACCTACAGTAATTAAAAAGTGGGGATTTGTTTGTGTTTGTGTAGATTATTAAATACAGGCAGAAAACTGTATTACTCCATGTTGTCTTATTTCAGCTCAGCCAAAGACAGGAGTAAGAAAAACAAGGTTGTCTCCCTCAAATCATGCCAAAACATAGATCAATACAACTCATTTGTTGTAAACAAGACCTTCCAACTCGCTGCCATCACGGCGCTACACTGTGAAATAAATATCCATCGTCTCACCTCATACAGATGTGAAAGCTTTTCCTCGCAGCCAGCAAGAGCTTGTTAACATCAGACACATTCAATGTGTGAGTCGACACAGAGATATGCTCAGACTCCCTGCATCAACCACTGCAATCTGCTTTACACGTAACTAATATCTTTACAAATTGACGAGTCGGTTTATTTTGTAATCCCAACTACGCACAATTATTTGCAAGTTTACTTTATATTGTTTGCATTTAGTTTTGTTTTCCTTGCTGTAACGTGTTGCAACACACCAGCTGAGGACATTGATGCTTGCTTACCCATAATCCTCCACTCACATCATCTCCAGGAACTGCTACACTTGCATCACATACATCAGCTCTGTCCTACAGGACTGCTAATGGCCATCAGCAGATAAAATTCATGGCATGCTGATGTGTCTTACCTGCATTCTGTTAAATCTGAACACCAGTGCTTGACTTCATTCATCTCTGAAAACTTTTCTGCTTTTCACCCGTTACTGTTACTGTTAGGACTCCTTATTACACGGCTCTCTGGCATGCTTGATTCTGATTGGTCAGTTGAGACATTTGCAGGTTCGTTCTTTTCAAATAATAACCGCTCCAAAGTAATAACGCATAGCCGGTACTACTTGTACGATTAAAATCGCTCCGCGCCAATAAAGATTACTAGCTGTTTGGCGCCATCTTGTGACAAACACTGGACAACCATTATTTTAACATGTACGGAAAAAAACAAAACATTTAAACAGTGGATAGAAGAACGAACAACGACAAGACACAGAGAGCTTACTGAGACTGAACTTGACAAAATAGAGCATGACAGCTATGAAGCCAACACACAAAAAAATACAGAATGGGCATTAAAACTTCCCAAAGACTGGCTAAAAGAGAAAAAATGGAGACAGACAAGTATGAAGCAGAGGATCTTAATAAGGTATTACGATCATTTTATGCATCTGTGCAAAGTTTCGCTGAAGGATAAAAATGTTAATTTAAAACAAATATGCCAATAAAATGTTTCAAATTCATATTCATGTCCAGTTTTTTTCTTATGTGGCAAGTAGTAGTGTAATAAGCAGGATAATGTAGAGGCAGCCGGTAGTTATCGGGAAATAAGCCCAGACAGTGTGATCAGGACCCGACGCGAACTACCGGCTGCCTCTACATTATCCCTTACATAACAACTTTTGTTACTGTAATGTGCATTTATGTATTCTTTTCAAGTAATGTATTGTTTATTAGATTTGCATTGACATTTATAACATTGAGTGCCTATTCAATTGCCATATCAAGTTTGTATGCATTTTATTGAATTTTTTTTGTGATTCCCATAACGGTTAAGTTCTTAATATAAATTCACATGCGTGTAGACTACATTACAAGACAACAGTGTTGAAAAAAGTTTTCCTATTGCATTTTGTAAAAAAATTCATGTAGGCCTATACATGATAACAGATCTGCATTTACACAGATCAGTAAAATTAAGTATTGCGCAAATCTTTAATGGTAATTAAATTTTATTTTATTTTATTAAATTTTTAATTTTATTTAATTTTATTTTACATTTTTTATTTTATTTTATTTTATTTTATTTTATTTTATTTTATTTATTTATTTATTTATTTATTTATTTATTTATTTATTTATTTTTATTTTTTTTATTACGTACTGAATGACAAAGGAGGAGAACAAATTTGTTGAATAAAAGCGATAATTTTGTTTCCTTTGTGCACAAAAGCCTTTTTGGTGATGTCTTTCATTGTTTTCGGGGCTTGATTGTGAAAATCAAACTGCAGTTTATGGGACAGTCACAAGCCTCCCAGTTTTCATCTAAAATATCTAAAAATGTGTTATGAAGACAATCGAAGGACTTGGTGGTTTAGAACGACACATGGGTAAGTGATTTATGATAAAAATATCATTTTGGGGTGAACTAACCCTATAAAGTCTTAAAAAGCTATTGGATCCACCTGTCTGAAATTTTCATTGCTCTGTGGATGCCAAGATCAAAACGTTTCTCAGAATTTTTTTTTTTTTTAACTTTGGTTATGTGATAAAGTGACACTGTACTTTCCAAAATCCTTGACCCTTCAATGCATCTTTTAAAAGCAATAGATTGACAGTCTCTCACATGCAGTTTTGATGCCCTTAGTTTAACTACTGTATAATGTATTTCTAAAAGTTGACAGTAAAACACCTAACAACAATGGATGCATTTAGAATTATGGCAACTGCAAAAATATTTATCATTCATGCTGTTCACATTGGCCTGTTAAAAATATGCTTTCTAAAATGAGACTGTCACCTCATTTACAAACATCTTGTATCTCTTTCCAGTAATAAAATCTTGCAATTACTTATAGGCTATTCAAATAACTGCTGGGGTGTAAAGCCAAAAAAGGCGAGCGTGTTGATATGTTCAAACAAAAAGAAAAAAATATGATAATCAAACAATTCTGTAGGGTATTTAACATACTTATTACACCTGCATGCTACAACTTGGGCATTTGTAAACTAATTGCTGTTTGTACAGAACCTTGCAAATGAATGATACCAACACATTAAATTATTTATAGTCTCCAAAGAATTAGACATGATGGATATTTTCATTTGTTAATTCTCAGTGCAGACAACACTTTTCATCCAGAAAGCATCCTGTACAAATAACCTGCGAAACAACAACCTTTTTATGTAAAAAGAAAATTGTTTTGTGATAAATTTGTATGCTTGAGAACAAACTAATAAATCAAAATAAAGAGTTGACATTATTTGTAAATATTGCTTGCCGTGGGTATTTTTGATTGGCCGCTCGAATGGTTAATTTTCTTCCGGCACCCATCAGCTCAGTTGATCTCAGCGTTACGTGCCAGCCTCATCCTAACCGAATGTTTGCATGAATGGAGCCGTGTGTGACATTCAACAATTTTAAAGTGCATGCAACAGCATAAATGCTCCCTTGGGCTTCGGCGAGCCGTTTGTTGGCACATAATGGCACTGTAATATGATGTGAAAGCAAAGCATTACTGAGAAACAAAATATGCTTTCTGTGCTGTATTGATTCAATTATCTTGCACATTTTTTGAGCTCATTTAAGCCAAGAAATTTATCTTCAAACCGCATGCATGCGTGATCGTGCGTTTGCATTCACAGCTAGCCCAAAATAAAGAGAGCACGCAAATATTGCTCTACTGTCCATCCGATTGTATTGAAGCAAAAGACTGTAAAGCCATGAAACAGTCAATAGCATGAAATTGGAAACTATGAGGCCGCGTTTCAGTCGGGAGAGGAGAGAGCCGCACACCACTATTGACTTACGATCCTGTCACAATCCCTTGATTAAAAATATAGCTTGGTTCAATTTCACAGCATTGACTGACTTATTGATTGCTATTGCTGTACTTCAAGTAGCTTTCGCAAGAAATGAATTGTAGTTATTTGGACTAAGGCCGAGCATTACTGAATGCTACAGCTCGAGCAGAGGCTATGGGGTCAACAGAGACGGGCATATCACTTTAAACCCATGCATTTGATGCAGTTTTACTTTTCACATTTTTCTAAGACAAAGCTGTGCTGTCAACAAAATGTACAGTTGTCATACTTATATTTTTCTCTATTTATGAAATGCAATAAAAAGTCTCACTTTATTTAAAAAGGGGATTGTTTACCTGAACTGAAACCATTTAGCTCAGTCATAACTAAATCTTTATTTTAACACTCAAATAATTTTGACTGTAAATACTGAATGTACCCAAACCCTAAAATAAAATATTCATCAATCAGACGGAAACAAAAAAATCTATATTATTACTCAATAATCATTACTCAAATTAAAGTCATTTTAGGATGCCAAAGTCAAGTTTATTCATATAAAATGTCTTTTACCAGCAACAAAATTGTGGCCAGTGAAAATGTTAAGTGGCTAGTAACTTTGGAAAACAACTAGCCACTTTGCTCTGCAGCCATGTGAAAAAATAGGTCATTGAAATTTGGCTCCCCTTGTGATGTCAGAAGGGGATCTTATTATAATAATACCGCCCCTTAATGTGCACTATCCAACCACGACACTGCCATTTAGTGCAGAGAGAGAAAATAATTGACAGCACAATTGAATTTCAATTTCAACAAACCAGCATTATGGTGATCAGTGTTTGCATTTCATCAGCTCATTTGCATTTAAAAGGACACACCCCAAAACACATTTAAACATGTTATAATAAATTACCCATATGGTATTTTGAGCTTAAACTTAACATGCACACTTTCGGGACACCAAAGATTTATTTGACATCTTAAAAAAGTCTTGTAAATTGTCTCCTTTAAAATAGTATGTTGCATTGACTTGCAAAACAAAGTTATTTAAACTTAATGCTGCATTAAGTCAAAATCTTGTTTATACTAAAATATTTAAAAATCACAATACCATCAATTCAATACCTATTGACTAGTATAGTGTACCAGGTTGGTTCTCCTATAACCACAGCTTTGTTTCCAGAGTGCCAGATATAAACCTGAACACCCAAACATTGGATAACACCAGCTATGCAGACCAAAACCTTAATGATTACATTTTATTTCTGAAGCAGATAATGGAAATTTACAAATAACAAAAACCCAAACAAGAGAAAAAGTAATAAAAGTACGAGGTTCAGCGAAGTCAAGTACATGCACAGAATGTGTTTTAAGAAAGCTCTTACTATCACCATGTGCAATATGCATCCTAAGATCTATTAGCAGTCAGTGGACGGTCTGTTAGCTCTCTCAAACATCAATCACTGAAGAGCAGAACAGGTCTGTCAGTCAACATCTCTTAGATGTTTATTCGGGACCTCATGCATTCAATGTTTGGTGATGCGAGAGGTCAAACCAGTTCATTTGACTTTTTTAGAGAAACTTGGACGTCACTTCAGCTTTTGACTTTCATCTCTGTCACTCCGCGCATCACTGACACACGGCTGCAGGTGTCTGATGGGCTGGAAATGGATGTCAGTCAGTAAACCGTTCATGCTGTCACATTTGCTGAAGGAGACGATGCACTTTTTCATAAAAAAGCCAAAGAAAAGGAAAAAATTGTGGCCTAAGAATGAGACTACAGTTGTACACTCTTAATAATAAAGGGGCTCCAAGGGTCCTTTCACAGCGATGCCATCACAAAGCCATTGTTGGTTCTTCAAAGAACCATTCAGTCAAAGCTTTTAGGAAGAACCAATTATTTCTTGTTTTGTGAAACAAATAGGATCTTCGGATGTTAAAGGTTCTTTATGGAACCGTTCAGCCAAAAATGGAGCTCCTTAATTTTTAGGAGTCTAAGCAGCAGTCATCGAATACAATGCATTGTAGCTTAACATGAATTGACAAAAACATTGTATATAAACATTTTCATTTAAATGTTTTGATAGCCTTAGAACATGAAACGCATAAAGATCTGTTTTAAAATGTTGCCAAGATCAGTGCTGTTTGATATGGGACATCATGTTGAATTTGAGTGTCTAGGTCAACAAAAATTAATTCTGACATTGTTTGAAGATTGGACCAGGTGTCCAGGAGGCATTTTTAATCTAAACTAAAGAAGTGAAAGATAAAATAGCGTGTCTCTCTGATATTCTGATCTCGCGTCTTTCTTCTCCAATGTGAACCAGAGGCGTCATGCCCATTCAAACCAAAAGGAATTTTGCATGCAACCTCAAAATCAAAGAAACGTCCATAAATCTGTTATTTGTCTTTTAATCTGTTTAATATGCACAATATTATCAATTCTGTGCTGCATCCTTGTTACTTTTCGGATATTTTCGCCGTTTTGATAGTGTTTTGATCGTGTTACATTACTTGATTCTGGCGGCAGGCATCATTAGCGTCTGAGCGCGCTCACGAGCTCTTTGCTGTTGCGGTTGCATTTTGCTATCTGAGGAATTAAAAGGTGTAAGAAACGCTCACAACTTTTCCAAACCCCAGTATGGTAATGTGGAGTTAACCTCTGTGTAGAAAATTTATGGTTTAAAATGTGACAGTCTCGACGTTATATTAGTAGATTTCTAGATTAATCTTCTTGGTACAACGCCAAAGTTCGCCAGAGTTCACGGGGACGCGGAATAACACATGTTCCCATATGAGGTAAAATTTGTTGCAATAATGCATTCCTCTAATAATTGTATCTACAATTTTTTTTTAATCATTATTGAACATTAAAATCAATCACGTGGCTATAGCTTAAGTCATTTTTGTTGTTTATATACTTAATGCATTTAAAATTACATTATTTTATAGGATAATGCCACCTGTGCAAAATGCATTAATGACACAATTAAACAAGCCATTAAGACTTAAATAAATAAAACATGCTGTTTCAGATGTAAATATGATACCAATATGTCATTATTCCGATTGAATAGTATTTGATATAAAAGTTAGTCAACACTTTTATTTTGAAGGTTTTTGCATGAAGGCAGGGGTGTTCAGATTGTTAGTAATCTAAGTGCTATGGAAAGACTGAAAGCTCTATAATATTTCGTTTGATGTCTGTGCATGCACACATTTCTGTGAGCTGTGCACACGGTGCCCCCTTAAAAAAAAAATGGTGCATGATTGGTTCCCTGATGTGAACCTTTGGGTTTTTAATTCATTTGATCATCCATCAAAATCCAGTCGCTAAGAAAAGTAACAGCACATGATGTGGAGTCTCATTCATGCTCATAGTAGAAACGTTGCAGGACTTATCCCTTAGCAAACATCACTAATATAATATTAATGATTAATTCAAGCTCTCTAATCTGGTTAGATTAGGTAACAATCAATGCAAATCCATGTCATTATATATTTGTGCTGTAGCAAAATATCTTAAATGGAAACGTAATGTGTAGTTTGCACAAGCATATGCTTAATACGTAAGCTTTGTAAATGGACTAAATGAAACGGCTGTGTTTGAACACTAACACTTACTGTGTCTGGATGTGCGCTTTGTAATTTAAGGCACCTTGATTGTTACCAAGGGCAATCTTGTCTGGTTTCCATAGCAACAAATAAATTTTAGCTCTTGACCTTTATTTAATATCAAAATTATGCACAGCAGTTATGCTCCAATTAATACATGCCCCGAGGAAGGCCGTTTACTGACCAAAAAATAGAATTTTAAAAATCTATAAATTTTTACTTTGAGTTTATCTTTCTTATTTCTTGTTATCACGGAGCCTCTGCTGCTCCAATGAATGAAAGTTCAGGTTGATCGTGTCTAGGGTTAATCTGGAGGCAAGAATGCTGAATGAAAAAAGTATGGAGGTATTATACACCTGCATAAACTTATTATTATGTTGGCCAATCTCAAACAAAAGTAGCACAAAGCACAGGCAAGAAATGAGAATATGAAACTGGATTATGAGTTTATTAGCTTCTCTGCTTTTGCATTTGAGCACATTTACATTTTCAAATCAGAATATAAGAAATGTTACATAAGTCGTCATTAAAATCATTATAATGCACATAATTGTGCTCAGGATAACTAATACCATAAAGCATTGATATAAGGACTAAAATACTTTTAAGGAGGGTCTAGTCATCCTAGGTGGGTTATCTACACTCTACAGATGTTTTTTACCACTTATATAGTTTAGAACAACATGAGGATGAGAAATTGATGATTTGGGGTGAACTATCCCTTTAAAAATATGAATCCTCTTTGCTGAACACCCTTTTAAAAGTAACTTCATTATTAACATCTACAAAAATGCTGTACCAATGTATGACAAACCTTTAAAAACATCTTACAGTGTAAAAAAATACTTGAACTAAATCCAACAACAAAGATAGATCCCCAGGTGAATACTTAATGCAAATCCTAAACCACAGATGCCCAAAGGAACGCAAGAGTTACCGCAATGCAAAAATAGGACTGTAAACAAAGTCAACAGCCGCATTGTCCATATACAACATTATATATATATATATAAATGATGCCTGCTATTAACTTAAACCGCATTCGCTTTCAATTGTCCTGTGGGACCGTCGCCTATTTTCAGTGTAACATCACTTCATGTAGACGACTGAGAGGAGATATGGTAAGTGTGAGGGTGGATACTTGCCTTCCTTCTGTGCAAACTGTTAACTGATAAAAAGGCAATGGAAGAGCACATGAATTTAGGAGGGGACCGATCTATAATCGGTCTATAAACTGCGGTAGTTGTATCAATGCATGTATCAGACTTGCTTGGAATGCCAACCATTAACATTTTCTCAATTTCATTTAGTTGCTGGATAGCACAATTTAAATATAAAAAACAAATTAAGGTCATATACGATGCTATTAGCACCATTATTCACATGGATAAATTCTCACAGTATTCCTCACTGGAGCTTTTCTCTCACAGTCAAGAGACTCGAGAGTTAAAGAGCAATGAGATTATTGACAGAACATTCAGCACAGAATCATGAAACACTTGAGCTTCTATCAACCTGCATTCTCAAGCTGTCAGCCGCAGGGACTGATGTGCTAAATTTAATGCACTGTTGATTTCTGTTATGTTTTCTTTCTCCTTCACTGATCTGAGACAAAGATTCAGTGCTTAGTCCACAGCTCAGATGACAGAGGTCTGAAAACAGAACTGCTTTGCTAACAGGAAGATCTTTTCTCTTTTTATTTATGAAAGGAATGCAACAGGGCTGCTCGATATACCGAAATATCCCCCCGGTATGCATAATGCAACAGTTTGCGATAAATTACTAATTTACTTTTAATAATTCAAAAGGTAACATACGGTCAAAGTTTTAGGTCGATGTAGATAATATAGAATCTGGCACAGAGATGTTAGTTTGTAAAGTGTGCAAGTGAAACTCTCATTTATTTCAAAAGAAACTTCGCAATTCCCGGCGACAAGAACAGCAGCGACCGTTGCGGACTGAAAGTGGGCGTGTCCAGCTACGCGACAAAGTTTAGAAAACAGTTCACCTTCATGCAAATGAAGAGCGATTTTAAGGATTGACAACTCATGGAAGTGAAGCAGTCATCAGTCATCCGTCATTTACCGAGAGGATGGTTACTCAGTTGTTTAAGTTTTACCAACACAACCCAAACTAGAAACCCCTCCTCATGATCTCACTGGAAAAGATGGGCGACACACGTTAAGTGTACGAACAGTACAACATGGCTGTTCACTTTCAGAAGATGTGGTGACGCTTTCTTTTCCCTGAAATATCAATTTTAGAATAATAAATACCATATCGTATTCCGAATATCGCATTATCTAGCAGGCTATCGCATATCACATTTTTCTTCAATATTGCATAGCCCTAGTATGCAAACTTAAGCCCGGCATACACTGTGCGATTATAAATAGTCTTTTAGGATTGTTGCTTGCCACACTGTGCGATCAAGATCGTAGTTAAATCCATGTCACACTGTATGATCTCAGTTTCCATCAATGTCAGACTGTACGATTTTAAAGACTTTTAAAAATCGGATGCAAGCAAACAAACGCGTTCGCCGTTTTACGTCATCGATCGACGACGGCTGGGAAAACACACGCTGAAGCGAAGGCTAGCTAGCCGAAACAACATCTACCGTTCATTTTAATCATGACTAGTTTATCCTCCTGCTGTAGAGTCTACCTGGCTCTTTTTGACATTTGTCTGCGTTGATTTGTTGTTGTCGCCGCACTAATTGCGTCATTCGGTTCTGTGCTTCTATTGGTCCTTGATCTGCCGGTTGTCGTAGGGAGATGTCACACAGCAGGATTGTGTCTCAAAATTTCTGACCTTGCCAGAATTTTGTCGGAGGATAATTTTAAACGTAACGGTCAATAATCGTCTGTCTGTGAACATGTCAAACTAGCAATCAAAGACAGATTCCAAAATCTTACAGGATTTCAAAATTTGTCCCAGACAGCTAAATCATGGCTGAAATCTCACAGTGTGCACCGGGCTTTAGGGTGCTTTCACACAGGCACTGTTTAGGTCGGCCCAAATGAGCTTTCGGTCCGAGTACGTTTCGTTTGGGTCAGTGTGAACACAACAGCCATACTCTAAGACCGCTCTAAACAGGTGGTCTTGGAGTGGCTGGCTGTCGCCAAACTCTGGTGCGACCCATCTGTGGTGTGAACGCTGCTCAACCTCGGGCCCAACCAAATACAGGAAGTTCTCCACATGTTTGAGCCACTGGGCTTTCATGAGTCGGGTGTTATATTGTGGGTAAACAACAAACAGGGCAATCTTGGTCCGTTGCAGAGATTCGCTGTCTCCTAGAGATTTGAGCTGATGATTTCATAAATGCATAGCTGTCCTCCACACACACAAATAGTGACATTTATGGATTTTTAGCAAATGGATCTGTGGGAAGGGCTCTAAAGGGATAGTTCGGCCAAAAATGATATTAAACCCATGATTTACTCACCCCCAAGCTGTCTTAGATGCAAATGTCCATCATTTGTCAGACAAACACATTTTCAGTTATTTAAGAAAATGTTTTAAATCTTTCAGTAAATCAAATGTAAAGTATCAGGGTCCATTTCCTTCAAAGCCAAAAAAATGTGCATCCATCCTTCACAAAATAAATCCAAACGGCTCCATGATGATAAACAATAGGCCTTCTGAGGATATTCTGCGTGGTGCTGTTATAGAAAAATGCACATTTAGAACTTTACAGAATAAACGAAAATAACTAGCGTCCGGTAACGCCGCCATCTTAGACTCCTTTATATCAGCGTAGTGTACAAACTACATAAGTGATGTATGACTAATTCGGAGAGCGGGGGCACAGAGCAGCAGCACAGAACCGTCCAATTACTGCATACGCACTCATCTTGAATGCAGACGCGACTAAGATGGAGGCGCTAATTTTCGTTTATGAAAAATAATGGACATATGCATGTCGGACAGCTTGGGGGTGAGTAAATCATGGGTTTAATATTATTTTTGGCTGAACTATCCCTTTACAGAACAGTTGCGCAATTTTGCATTAAAGCAAAGAAACTTTGCAAAGACGTGCATCGTTTATCTCCATATCTTGCTAGATTCGCTATTTCTGTCAGGCTGGTTGTTGTGCAAACGGGAAGAGGTGGTCATGGGGGTAAGCACTGTCAGAGACCAATGCAACGTTTCGAGTACAGTAAAAACAACATATGAACACAACCGCACTAACTGAAAAAATTATACAATGTAATTTGGTGCACTCCAAGGCCACAACATGGTACACACAAACATGTGTGAAAACACCCTTAAATATGGTAGTAACCTTGAGAGTTAAAATATGACAGTACCCTTGATATTTAAATGATGACAGTAAGAGAAATTTGAGAGATTCTGAAGATTTTTCTTTTTTTTACAGACGAATACCTTAGACCAGTGCTTTCCAAACCTTTCATTCTGCAACCCACTCAAATATGTATAATCTATCCCAGGACCCACCAACATATTTTTAAATGGAAATATGAGAAAAATGCACATTTTACATCTTTTATAATAAGTAAGTTAACTTTCCTTGCCATTTTATTAATGCAATGTTCGTTTAATTGAAATATTAAAGTAATTTATGGAATATCACATCAAAGTCATTTCTAATTAAATGGCCTAAACTTTTTTGTGTAATTTACCACACAGCAAAGCAACTTTGCACGACTCACAATTTGAAAACACCTGCCTTAGATTATTCAATATGATTTCAACAATAAATGTATGTATTGTACAGTAATACAAGTTAAAAAAAAATCAGAACTGTAGATTTGTGTTCTCCAACCTTTTGTGAGCAAGGGCAACTCACCATCTCCCTGCGGGCAACACTCTGGAGACCACTGCTGTAGATTATGTCCACTGATTCACCCAATTTGTTCTGTGACAATGAAAAATAGACAAATATATATATTTTTAAGGGTAAATAAAGAAAAGGAAAGTGATTTGCATTATAAAAAATGACTTAAAATAAAATAGACTAAACTTTTTTCTAACCTGGGCGAAAAATCTAACCTGACTGAGGGCCGTGGGCTAAAAGTAAATGTTGGTGTGTTATAATTAGAATTAAAGTTGCCCTGATAATGTTTAAAAAATAAATAAGCAAACATTACTCTGTAATATATCTGTAACATAACTAATACAGTTTTATTTTCAAGGGTAATTTTTGTAAAAAAAGAAATCATTTTGCCAGCCATTTTTAAATTTACTTTTGTCTGTGTGCCACTGCCTTAACTTCTCCATTATTAGCCTGTAGTACCCGAGTTTGTTGAATTCCGTAAAGTATGCATGTACATTTAAAAAAAATCACTTTAATTCATTGCATTTAATTTCAATTTACATTTTTGTAATATACAAAATAAAACAAAAGTTTTTAAAATGTTTAATTAGAAATATTAAAATCTGCGTCAATAACGTTTATCATTTTTCCTTCCCATACGGCAAAAAAATATATTTTAAATATATTTTTCAAAATATGGCCAAAATATATATTTGCTAAAATATATTTTCAAATATGTTCACAAAAATATACTTTTCACCGATATATTTTTTGGCCATTAATTGTATATTTTGAAATATATTTTAAAAAAAAATACATTTTAAAGCATTAAAAAATATATATAACTTACTATAGACCGTTTCAGCAGTAACAACATAAACAAGCGGCTGTCGCGGTCCGCACGTAACTTCCGATAAACTCCGCTAAGTATAAATAACAACAAAGTTCTTTAAACGTAGTTTATTTATATAACAAGCAAAAAAACAACACATAGATTACCTAGGAAACCAAAACATTTGTTATTTTCGACGAGGCATTCGTTCAAGAGATCAGTTTAGTAACTAGTCAGACCATTAAAAAAACGAAACCAGAAGTAAAGTTCGGATCCAGACGTGTATCACGTGCGTCCGATGAAACCGTCTATATCTACTTTGTTAATTTTATAAACCTATAAACATAGCAGTTTTAAAAAGATCAAAATTAAATATATTTTTAACTTCAAAAATATCCTTTATAAAATTAGCTAGTATTTAGCATATATTTAAAATATATTTTGGCAAATAATATTTTTTTGCCATTTTGGATGTAAAATTAGAAATGTATTTGCTTGCCCTTGAAATAGATTTTGAGGTAAAACCTAAATTTTCAAATTCAAAAATATATTCAATTGTACATTATCTGCTAAATATATTTAGTATATATTTAAAATATATTTCTGGGCAAAGAAATGTATTTTTTGCCGTATGGCATGACGGGCCAAATTAAAGGTCATCGCAGGCCAACTTGAGCCCTAGTTTGGGCACCTCTGTATTAGACAAACAATCACTATCAACTTATAGATTTTATGAGTATCTGTGATCTTTGGGATCAGATCCACAACTTTTTGCACTGCTAATGCGATTCTCTGAGCTACATTTTGATCTCATATACCGTAGATCTCGCATCTCGCATGTGATTACTCTTTCCATGAGATGAATACTATTATATGATTCACCATTTCTTCAAAACAATTGTAAAAGACCTACAGAGTTTTTCAAAGAGGAAGCCATGTCTTAATTACTCCAGGACCTGACAAGCACCTGTCAGACAGAAAAATTGATGTGAACTATGAGTCAAAGACTATTATTACGTATCTTTCATCCGTTTCCACCCGACTGTGTTACAGACGTTTAATCGTCCTGTTTTTAGCAGCTTGATGCAGCCAGCCGGAGCGACCGTAGGAATGTTTTAATGAGCTTATCTGAGTCAGGACACCGATTCTGGATGCTTTATGAGCAAAGACCTCGCGAACGGATGGAAACGTTGTGTCTTTAAGTAGATGAGGCAGAAAGGTGAGTCATTAGTAAAGTCTCAGTCAGTCAGGTTTTTGTCAATCCCCGGAGTTTAGAATATAAACGGATAGCAGAGCTCGTGCTAAATGGGCTGCCCGACCTACCGCGGTTTCCGGGGGTTAAAAAGTATCACCGTGTGCAGCGTTCGCAAGCTATGAGCCCATTAGCTCGGCGGCGGCAGGTGGAGGTGATGCATCTTGCAGGCGGTGAGGTGTACATTAAATATCACTGAGGTCACAGCTCATTCAGTTTCAGAAAGCGGCAGCATCTGTTTTGGAGATAAATGGAATTCGGCATGTTTAGTGCTGTAAAAAGAAAGACCTTAAGTGTGAATACCAAACTGAGATGAGAGTGCCACAAGATTTTTTTTTTAGCTGATGCAGCTGGAGCTGTGACTTATTGCTATCCTCCAACACATTGAGCTGAGATGCTTGTTTAGCCGCACAGGTTCAAGTTTGGCCGGTGACATTTCCTGATCTTCTTTACCTATTTTTCCGATCCTCTCTACCTACCAAAGGTTAAAGCAATTAAGCGAAGATGTTTGCATTTATAAAGTAATGATCTACACGTATCTTACAGCTTCTCTGTGTGATTGAAATGGCTCAATACTTTGCCAGCAGCTCTGAATGAAATTGTTTGTTTGCAGAAGATTTAGTCGTCTATATCTCTACAGCAGGCATTCACCACATATCAAAGCACATGAATTAAAGGAAATGGATGAAATGTGTGTGGGTCTGTCTGTGTGTGTGTATTAATAGTCTGACCAACAGCATAGCAGCTGAAAGGAATTTTCATTTTGCACCTAGATGTTTCTTCAAGTGTATTAGACATTGAATATCACTGCACAGGCTCAAAGGAGTTACGTACCTCCGCCTACATGTTTATATAACCTGGTACATATCGCTGCATCTTTTGGTTGGAGTGTCCATTCGAGGTGTTTGTTTTCTCTGTTTTGGTGCGGGTTTATTCATGGTTACAAAGCAGACAATATTGAACATTACTGGCATATATTCTTTAATTCATGCTTGTGCGACTGTGGCGGATAAATGTTAGATGTCATTAGGGGGCGTGCGCACCAAAGCTTTTACGCCCGCGGCCAGCGTATGTTTTCAATTGTTTCCAATGGAAGCATTTTTCCAAAAAAGCCAGCAGCTAGCGGTTTTCTTCCGCACTGAAAACCGGCGCTCTGCGGTTTTTCCACGCTAAACGCTGAGTGCCGAGAGTTGAAAAATATTAAACTTTGGGTGAAAAGCTCCGCTCATCAATGTCAGTTCTCACACGTCACCAATCAGTGGAGGAGAGGCGGGACATTACCACAGCAACCAACCGGCTCATAGCTCTGAAGTATCACAGCTACCAAAGCGCTCAGCTGAAGAAAGCTGTCACTCAGCTGACATTCGGCGTCCTCCAGGCATTTTCAGCCACGTTTAAAGGTGCAGTGTGTAATTTTTAGAATGATCTCTTGACAGAAATGCAACATAATATACAAAACTATATTATCATGGATGTATAAAAACCTTTTATAATGAACCGTTATGTTTTTTTACCTTAGAATGAGACGTTTTTATCTACATACCGAGGGTCCCCTTACATGGAAGTCGCCATTTTGTGCCACCATGTTTCCACAAAAGCCCTTAATGGACAAATTTTTTTACTAAGTTGTCTCTGACGATGACATGTTTGTCCAGTGGTGGCTACCGTAGCTTCTCTATGCATTTCAAAAGCGAGGGGTGAGCAGTGAACTGAGCCATTGGTTGCAATTCGCAACCACACCACTAGATGCCGCTAAAATTTACACACTGCACCTTTAAAAGTTTTGGTGTGCACGTCCCCTTACTGTCAGGTTGATGGTTGATCGTGTTCGCCCGTATGTCATGAATATGTTGTCTGCATATGGTGACTTACAACAGGGACGGTAATAAATGATCAAAATACATCCATACAGTATGTTTTAGTCTGCCGTGTTTTTTTATCAAAAGTCGCTAAGGGATGCCACACATCTGTCCGCATATGACCATATGGGACGATTAATCACGATTCATACATCGATTTTGAATTGCAAAGGTGATATTATGCACAGCTCTTTTGTGTATGATGGCTCTTTTGATCAGTAGGAAGTGGGTGTGCCTCATAAGTTATAAACCTCCACCCTCTAAATTCAAACGAATGAGAAAAAAATATTTACACTTCCAATAAAAGTTTCTGAAAGATGGTTTTGGTCCTTTCAGGTAGTTGATATCATGCTGATATATGTTCAAGTGTTCTTTTTTCTGATACGTTTAATTTTAACTAGTAACTTCATGCTATAGAGATGGGGCGTGTCGTTATGATTGTCGTAGTTGAATTGGTCGCGCGAGCATTTGGGCGGAAGTTTGAGGCTCCGCCTCTGGCTCCACGGACGATTCCTTCTGCACATGCCTTGGCTCCAAATTTACAGTTTTACGTAAAATGGCGCCGACCATGGTCAGACATTTTTGGTTTCAATTCATTACTATAGAGGGAGGCGATGTAGCGTTGTCCTTCTTTTTTTACAGTCTATGTTAGGAAGTCCATCTAAAATCACTGTGAGTTTGAGTCATTTATAACGGCTGCTTCCGAAAACTTAGGCACCTGACTTGTTGCCTCTCTGCCTCACGAGGCAATAACTTTGGAGGCATGAAGGCAGCTAAGAGAAACGCTTTCGGACACACTTCAAAGGCAGCATGTTTGAAATATAAAAAGAGAGCGCCTTTGTGATAACTAATCACATATTTGAAACCTAAAATACTAATTTCTCACTAGAAATGGAATAAAAAGGTGTAAAAAGTGAAAATATAAATTTATTTACACTAAATTTGTGCTTCAGCCACCATTTTATTTTTTCAAACTCAACCAATCACATTCCCCATGTGCACACACACATAGAATTGTGGGAGAAGATCTCAGGAGTCAAGAAGTAAACCTAACATTGGATTCGGACATGCCTTGATGCCTTCCTGCCTTGGAAAGCTGCCGCAGAAGGCAGCAATTTTGAGTTTTCGGATGCAGCCAACAATGTAATGGTACTTCCTCCGTGGCGCATATTGAGTTTCTGCACGACAGCGCCCTCTGGCTTTTGGACATTTCGCCATAATTCACTGAGAAGCATTGCAAGCAGAATTGCATGATTTAGCATCTCAACCCTACCTGATATACACAAATATCACAAATTATGCAGCATTGACAGAGGCATATTTTTACTGCATATAAACAGGTTGAAAATCTTAAATCTGAATCCTAATCCATATCAACTTGGGATAGTAAGCAACTACTTAGCAACCACCCAGACCACCCTAGCAGCCACATATTAACAGGCTAAAACCAGCTGGTTATAATACTTTTTTCAACCACAATATCAGCGCAACGCATAATAAAAATAAAAGTACTTAAAAATAATTGCAGAACCCCTAAACTGACTCATTCTTTTCTAAAGGCCTCTGAATCATTTATTAGGTCTTTTTCTCAGTTTTTATGCATGCTTTGTTGCATCTACAGTTGAAGAAAGCAACAGACACTTGAATCCGACAGTGTGTTGTTCCAGTAATCGTGTTTTTAGCAGATTTTGTTGTTTTTAGTCCTCTGGGCATTCAGGCCCATTGTACTGAGAGCTTCATTTATAAGACTTCTTCTCCATTGCTCCCAGCACTTTTCAATGAAAATTGGAGCGTGTTTTTACATCAAGAACTACGGGTCACAGCCCATGTCCCCACTTATGAGGAGATGTGGCCATGAGAGGAGAAACTGTATGAAAAGTCCTTCAAAAAAATAACTAGTGCACTATCGGAGAAAAACACAAGATTTTTTGGCGGGGAAAAAGCAAATGATTTATGTATGTAGTTCATCCATCTTTTATTAATACCTCACATTCATAATACAACGTGATTTTTTATATCTCTGTGCAATAGCAATTTATTATCATTGATTAAATACTTGTTCTTGTTACGAGGCTTCAGACTGTGCTTTCACACTTCTAGTTTCACATTGAAGAAAGTGAGGCTTTTTTATCAGTTTCAGTACAAAGGTTGACAAGCAGAAATGTCTGCTTTGAAAATGAAGTAGTACTCTAAATAATAAGCCGGCGGATGAGTGCGTAACTACATACTCTTCAATCTGAGCGATGTGAGTCAGACACACGGAGCAAGTGGGAGTCGTTACATACAGTACGTGTATCTTATAAATCACATCTGTAAGTTTTTTACCGTCTATGGCGATATGAGCTTTGAAACAAATGAGAAGTGTCAGCTGTGCCTAGAAACAAAGGTGTCTTTACAAAGTAATTTTGCCAAGGCTGGAAAATATGTCAGTATATTTTGTTCTTACTCTCAATCTTAGCAATAACATTATTGTAATTTAAACTCACGTGCAGATGACCTGCTGTCAAGGCCGCGTTATCCTAATGGGCAACATGGGCTGCAGCCCAGGGCCCCGAACACTAGGGGGCCTCCGAGACAATTCTATTGTGAGTTTTTAAAAACATTTTGATTGACGTAATTATGCGTAAGCGCTACCTAGAGCAGAGTTTGAGTATACAGTACTTTTAAAACACAGAGGTATTATTTATGAATCATTTGCAAATGTACCTCGCAAATCATGTATACGTGAAGACGTTCATCGCAAATGACTGAAAAGTAATTTCAGAATTATCCAGCGATCGTGACACCATGATCAAAATAAACTCTTTAACTGCAGTAATAATATTTTAACGGGTACACTTTTAACGTAGGTTTGAAAAGAACCTAAACAGTGTCAATCATCATTAAAATCATATCGTAAACGGAGTCTCTGTGCGTCCGCGCCTGGCCGAAATTCTTCTGGCATCTCTCTTCATCATCTCCTCCTTCACTTAAACTTGGGGCTCGAACCCGACCTAAGGTCGAGCTGCCTTCAAAAACAGCGAGCCAAGTTCGTTTACTGTTAATTTATGATGACTAAATATAGGCAGGCAATCTCGTGAAACAATGAAAGTAAGCTAAAACAATCCGCCAAAATATGGTTTTACACACCTATAGAAAATACAATAAATAAAGCAATTATTAATTTTCCTAATGCATGATTGTTTTATCTTTACTTCTGTTTAAAAGGTTATACATTTCTCAAAAGAGGATCTTCAGCACTTTTCCAGTTCGAACAGCAACTACAGGAGCTTGTTCAGTTTACCGCTCCAGTGTGCTTTTCCCAATGTGTAAATTGCATTATAAGAATCTTTCTCACCATCCTTGTGTCGAATGCTTCGGGAGATTTTCATTGGGATAAACGAAATTGGGATAAACTGAGGTTGTCAAGTGAGTAAAACATTTTGCATCAACTTGATTTTAATGATTTAATTGAGGAATTCTCTTTGAAAAAGAGCAGAAAGAAGCTTTTTTTGTGAGTTGTATTTAATAAATGTTATTTTCTGATTTGTATTGATTATAACTTGATACTATTGTTTAATTTAATTACATAATTCAATTAAATACATTAATGTCAAGTGAGTGTGACATTTTGCGTCAACTTGATTTTGATGATTTAGTCGAGGAATTTTCTTTAAAGAAGAGCAGAAAGAAGCACTTTTAGTTGCTTAATAAATGTTCTTTTCTGTGCTGTTCTGATTGTAAAATTATTACTTGATAATATTGTTTAATTTGTTTAAATAATTTCAGCCTACTTTTGCGTCAACTTGATTTTAATTATTTAATTGAGGAATTCTCTTTAAAGAAGAGCAGAAAGAAGCACTTTTTGTTGTAAGTTTTATTAAATAAATGTTATTTTCTGTGCTATTTCTGATTGTAAAATTATTACTTGATAATATTGTTTAATTTGTTTAAATAATTTTAGCCTACTTTTGCGTCAACTTGATTTTAATAATTTAATTGAGGAATTAAAGAAGAACAGACAGAAGCACTTTTAGTTGTGAGTTGCATTTAATAAATGTTATTTTATGGGCTGTTTTTGATTGTAAAATTATTACTTGATAATATTGTTTAATTTATTTAAATAATTTCAGCCATTTAATGTTGCACATACGCTGTAAAAAAAACACTGGATTTACTAAAAAATATAGACAGTGCATTGTTTTTGCATTACCTTTTTCAGTAAGTTTTACTAAAAAAATTAAGCAATGGGGCACTATATTTTTTAGTAAATCCAGCCTTTATTTTTTTCAGTGTATATTGGGGGGCCTCAAACCAGCGTTAGCCCAGGGCCTCACAAAGGGTTAACCCGGCACTGCCTGCTGTGGCTTTACGTTTTCAATGTTGAATCAAAATCTGACCGCCCTCTTCCAAGGCTGAAGGTCCGCTCCTCGCTGACGTGCAAAACATATATCTTGCCAGCTGATATAATATATAAGTATTATATAAATAAGTATTAGTTCCCATTGTAATAACACCACTTCCCAACTGCAATCTTTAATTTGTACATTAAAACCAGCTCTGCAATCAAAACGTAAAGGATAATGTATATGCAGCAGGTGGTTATCGCAGAAATAAGGGCTTATTCCGCTGCCTGTATATTATCCAGCTTTTAAGACCACTATTTACCTTATAAGGTAAAAATAATGTTGTATATGTTATAATAAGAGACACATTTAAATAGAATTTTTTTGTAGTATTAAACTTTACCTGTCAAAATGATTTGCAGCATCCGGGTTACCGTGTGTTATTAGTTTTGAGCGATTGATATCTGGGAATAACAAAACTTGCAATTGTTGTGGCTGGCCAATCAGAATCAAGCATTCCAACGAGCCATGAAATATAGCCATATTTGGCAGTATGCTTTATCGTTCATCAGCTGAAAAACACTTTGATAAGGATCACAATTATTTTCCTATATCTTTATTGTTATAGTTGTGGTGTGAATAGGCTTGTATCAAAAAAATATATAAAAATATATATATATATATAAATATATATATATATATATATATACACACACATATAATAGCCTTGTATCAAAAAAATATATAAATATATATATATATATATATATATATATATATATATATATATATATTTATATATATATATTTTTTTTTTTTTTTTTTTTTTTTTGGGTTTGTCCTTTTTAATGCAAATGAGCTTTGCACTAAATGGCAGTGTTGTGGTTGGTTAGTGCAGCTTAAGGGGCGGTATTATCCCCTTCTGACATCACAAGGGCAGCAAAATTTCAATGACCTTTTTTCCACATGATTGCAGATAATGGTTTACCAAAACTAAGTTACTGGGTTGATCTTTTTCACATTTTCTAGGTTGATAGATGCACTGGGGACCCAATTATAGCACTTAAACATAGAAAAAGATTTTCATGATATGTTCCCTTTAAGAAACTTAATTAAACAAGTACAGAACCTAAACTGTACATGCCAGAATGCATTCCTTCTGCTTTGAGCCAGACATGCACATGGATTGTTTTTGCACTCATATAGACTATTGGTGCTCAGTGACATTTGGAAAATCTGAGCATGGATTAAAAAAGGATCATGACATAACCTAGACGCGCTGTCTCCTATTGTCACAGGTGTGGAAGCGCTGCAGTAAGAGTCCATTCCATTTTTGCTTATATTACATTTTCTTTATTTTAGGTATAATTGATATGGCCATTTGATGACCATTAATTAGTGATGCACCGAAATGAAAATTCTTGGCCGAAACCGAAAACCGAAAAAAAGAAACCAAGGCCGAAAAACCGAAACCGAAACACCGAAATAAATTATTATGCCAATTATTAGTACAATTGCATTTATGGCCATCACTGTGTACTAACTTTACTAGGGGTTTGTGACGGATAAAAAAACTCACAGTTCGGATCACATTACAGTTTTTGAGACACAGATCAGATTATTTTTCGGATCAGCAAAAAGCAGGTGGGAAAAATCTAATAAACAATAAAGAAATTGCAAACATTTATAAAGAGAACAAAGTTGTACATTAATAAGGTCTGAAATTAGCATTAGGTACAGAAATCAAATTAAATGAATCATAACACAATCAATTAAATATATAATTATTTTTTTAGAGCTATTTGTCTCTTTGTCATGGGTTGTTTGATTAACATTAATGACACAGACTTAAGTAGGTTAATCTGACTGTAATCTATGCATACACTTAAGACATAAACAAATGTTTTTATTAGAAAAAGAATACTGTGGAGAGAATTTTGTTTATATGTGCCCTGTCAATAACAGCGAGATTTTATGTTTGCTTGTTTTTTTTAAACGCGTTTCTCTCGTATGTGCACTACCCAGGGCACTTAAACGCATGCACATACAGAGACCGAGGGTGAATCCTAAACAGCGCAACAGTCGCTCCACATAAAAACGTTACGTTGTGTTTCATTGTTTTATTCGCCAAATGTATGTTAATGGATTACAGTATGAGACACATTAGCGCGACTCTCTCTAAAGTTTACACATCAAGACATGCTTAATCTTTGCAGACGCGTGCAAACAGCTTGACCGTGAGTGAAACCTGCTTGAGCACGAAGGGGAGGGGTGGGAGACGACTGATCACCGTGAGTGAAACCCAAGCGCTAGCGCACAGAAGGGAGGGGCGCGGTTGACATTCATTTTCGGTTTACATTTTCGGCTGGATTTTTTTATTTCGGCCCGAAACCGATAATGCCATTTTCGGCCGAAATTTTCGGCGACCGAAATTTCGGTGCACCCCTACCATTAATCACATTTTGTAAGAGGCAGGAATATAGAGACCGGTGGGGGTGAATCCCCCCAAGCAAATCACACCCTGGCTACAGTATATGCTACACGTTAAATCGGATATAACAAGTAAGACTATCTTACACTCACATCATAGTATACAAACCAGTATTAGATCAGTAAACACCGGGGGATCAAGAGTGTATTTTCAGTTAAGGTATAATCTACTATAGAAGAGAAGGTGGTAATTTAATTGAGGTTTGAGAGGTGTATTGATATTACAGCTCTTAGTAAACAGAGATCCCTGCCTACGGGCACTGGATGATTAAATCCATACTAATTCAATTGTCGTGATTAATAATTGACTTGGTAGTAAAAGTGGTAAAGAACTCCTTAATTCTTAAAATTGCAGTATTGATGATGCAGATTGTAGAAAGAGGCCTGGTCGACTTGAATTAACCACCAAGATAACACCAACAAAACTTTTCGTTTAAGTCAAATGTCTACTACCTTTCTTCTGTCTGTGAGCATTATGAGGTGGAAAAAGCACATGGGTCATTATATATATGTAAGGGTTTTTGTCTTGTGTTCTGTTTGTTTTTGTTATTAGGACTTTTATTTTAACACCCAGTTCTGTTCCAGCTTTTATTTGGAAATATCATCATGCCATGCTTCACTTCCCATTTCCTGTCTGATTAGTATAAAGCCACTTCCTTCTGTATAGACCTTTTGCGTGTTTGCAAACAGAGATGACGTTTTTTTGTGGGCGGAGCCCAACTGGTGGCAGAAAGTGAATGCTTCTCAATAGCTGTGTGAAGTGTTTTAGCATTAAACTGTGATTTTTAAGGATCCGGTGTTCTGTAGAAGTCTGTTTCCCCTATATTTCTCTTAAGTGTAATGTTTCTTATAACGTTTTCACCAAGTTACGTTTATTTTTTTAAATAAATTAAAAGTTTTAATGGCTTGGCCACTGATATGCTTGCATGTATGTAATGTATATGTATTGTTCTTTATTGGTAAATCAATTATTTTTACAGTATGAATCTCTGAAGTACTTATAAGAGCAATACTATCATGTATTCTGTATAATATCATTTATTAAACATTTAATCATTTCCTGTTTTCAATTTCTTCCTTATATTTTTATCCTACGTGTTTGATCTAAAACTATTATGTTTACATACAAATTAATTTGTATAGGCCTGTTTATATATTATTAACACTTTACATCGTGTGTGTGTGTGTGTGCTATGTTTATATATTTATTAGTAAACATCATAATTTAGAACAAACAGGAAGAAGACATAGGCTAAGATATATGGTAAAAAGAAGTAATAGAAAATGAAAAAAAAATACGAAAACTTTAATAAATGGTAATATTATTGATATTATGAACTAATTAAAATCTTTAATCTTTCTAAATAAATTATAAACGTAACGTGATGAAACGCTATAAGAAACACATAGAGGGATCAGACTTCGACAGAACACCGGATATCTTCTCTAATTATTTTCTATTCAAATCATTAAAAGATTTTCAGATGATTTCATCACTCCAGTCTGTCCGGTTGAGGGCTTTTATTGCAACCATAAACACCTACGTTTATCTTCAAATGGTGTCTTCGACGACGATATACTATAAAAATGAAGGTCATCTATTTTGGCATTCCTATTCTGACACTCAACAGCACAACAAAACATTTTCTAGTGAGTTATATTGTTCGTTTCACTCGTGTCTCATTCATTTCCACTGTTTTTCTGCCACCACATGCGCGCGTGACGTAACTGTGACGTCGACTCGCAAAAGGTCTATATATCACTGCTGATTATTACCTAGTATGTCAAGCCTGTTTGTTTTGCCTGTCTGTATTTATCTGTATTCTGTTATCCGGTATTTTGTTCTTTGCCTGCCTGTTTTTTGACCTGTGCCTGATTTTTGGATATTTGGTTGTTTTGCTGCCTGCCCTGACCATTTGCCATGCGTTTGCTGGCCCTTTTTAGGATTTTACGTTAATAAACCTCTTTTGCATATGGATTCATCTCTCCTTCGCTTTCTTTAAGCACCCCACGTTACAATATATGACTTTAAATTTACAAATACCTTTACAAAAAATATATAAATTGTACATGTAATTATATAATCATCCACATGAGAATACATGGAACGATTAAAACTCCCATTCTATCTAAAGTTCTGTGATATCATTACAAATGTACTTTTGTGCCATGGAAAAAATGGCCCTCTTATGGCGCTTTTCCATTGTGTAGTACCCCACGGTTTGGTTTGGGTCAGTTCAGCTTACTTCTGGGAGCTTTTTCACTGGGTTCAATTTGTAGTACCCGATACTTTTTTTAGTACCACCTCGGTTGGAGTTCCAAGCGACCCGAGCTGATACCAAAACGTGATGCGAAAACACTGAAGATCACTGATCGGTCTGAGAGAATTGTCACTTTCAGCGTCATCGCTATAATATATATATAACACGCACATCTGCGTATATGATTAAATGCAACTTTAATGTGGCTCAGCGGAGTGCGTCGACCAACGCCACAGGTGTTTGTACAGAAACTGTCATGTGAGACAGAGGTAGTGATAAACGCAATGCAAACATTTATTTGTGGTGGTTAATTTTATTTTTTTGTGAGAAATAAATGAATGTATGTATGGGAATGTACAACAACGCTCTCACTTGTATGATGTCACAGCCGTAGGCAGCGCAAATATAACGACACATCTATAATCCCTCCCACTCCAAAGTGTTACTAAACTCAATGGAAAAGCTAACCAAGCCAAAAGATGTGTTCGAGATCATCCGGCGCTGCGCAGACCGACCGGCGAGGTTTGCCGCTTGCAGCTACGGAGGAACTGAAGACGGAGTCGTCAAGCCGGACACCTGCTGCTTGCCGTAGTGACGTGTGCGCCGTGTTTCCTTGTTTTTAATCGCGAATGAAGTAAATTAGATGCTGAATTTGATAAAAACAAATCTTTTGTATAAAAAGTTGCAACCAGAAACATTTTATATTGAATATTTTAATTGCTGGTTATACTGTATTATACTATATAATTAAAATACCAATAGAGTTTGTTATTTTCATTTTTATTTTATTACACGACACAATATAACATATTTTATTAACGTGTTTTTTCCTGTTTTAAAACATGAATTTATAATGTTTATTAGTGGAACTAAAGGATGGATTAAACTTGAAACGCACATGATCGTTGTCATCAGTGAGGCGACCAATCACGAAAAGCTCTGTCGTCATCACAACTCCGTGCTGCCGCTCTGGAGAAGCTGCACCGGCTGAGCTAGCCGGCTACTCTCAAAACGCTCTTGCGGTACTTAAAAACCATATGACACAGTCACGTGCCTGCAGCGCCAGCTGAAGTCGGACAAAATTACTAACCGGAATGCACTGCTTCAAGTCAGCCGCCAATCGATCTGCGCAGAGCCGCATGAAGTCGAACACACCTAATGTGAGGTAAGGTGAGCTGACCTGACCTGACCCAAACCAAACCGTGGGGTACTATGTAATGGAAAAGCGCCATAAGTTCCTAACCGAAACTAACTCTAAAAGGGTCTGAGGTTGTGTGCATTCTATAATCAAAGTCTCATAAAAAAATGCAGTCGAAATTAGCATCAGGAACAAAACATGAGCACATACCGGCATCACTGAACAATGTTGACTGATGTTAAGTGACACTTTTCTCAGGTAAGATGTTTATTGCAGTTTAGACGTCAAACTGGCATCATGTTCTGCCCTAGATTTCAGCAGCCAGTCACTGGTTGGTTGAAAATACGGTGTTATTTCAGGAGACACATTCAGCCATTTAAAGTAAACAATGGAACAGTTCCTAGCCTTGATTAAGGTCACCATCAAATTTGACCCTATAATGTGTGGATATAAAAATGCAAGGTGGATCCTGAGTGATACTGCTAGATAACAATTGAATCAATCTTAATGTAACCTCAGGAGAAGCCGATGCTAATCAGTACAAATTAATGTTAGGAAGAAAGTCGAATTCAATGAGCACAATATCAAAAGTAAACAGAGAGCAAAATAATTAAGTCTAAGTCAACATAAAATTAAAACTGAACCTGATTACTTTCTTAACATGTTTCTAGTATTTGTGCCAATCTAACCTTGACTTTGCCTTTATCATCTTTATTAAAAGCAAACAAGTTTTTCACCAACTGCAAACCCACATTCTGTTATTGAACATTCATGTTGCACCATTCTGATGGATAAAAGTCCTGTCCTACATCTTTTTTTCATTGAATATGCTGTTTAATAAAGCAATAAACCCCGAGAAGCAGTGGGTTACCAGTGCATTTTATAACAGCTAAGGGGCGTTGTTAGGCACGACGCGAAGCGGAGTGCCTAAACCCCCTTAGCTGTTATAAAATGCACTGGTAACCCAACGCTTCGAGGGGTTTATTGCGTTTATAAAACGGTTACTTCATATGCATAACGTTAGCGGGATTTTACAAAATAAAACCCAAAAAAGTTGTAATTATATTAGTACAAATATTACTCTTCCGCCAAACAAAGTAGTTCCTCAGAATCAAGTGTGACTGAAACAGAGCGCAGTTCCCAACCAACACAGACACAGCAAAGACACAATGAAAATATGATTTAAGACTGTGGTGTTTATTTTATAAATCACCATTCATCTAATTTATACATTAACATTTATATCGTGCAACTGTTGAAGTGATGATCAAATATGCTTGGAAGCATGCTGAACTCTTTCCCCGTCAGCGTTTTTTTTTTTTTAAGTTGCCACCCAGTTTTAGTTTAATGCCTTCCAGAAAATTATCTTCTTTATATAAACATAAAATATCAAATGAAAGAACAGACCATCCGCTTTGAAACAAAAACAAACAAAAACACATTTCATCCTACCTTCATTTGATCTCTTATCACCTCTCAAATTTTTTTATTAAAAGCGGAGATAATTCCATTTTTGTGAAGAACTTTAGTAAGAGATCAGATTTAGACGGAGCCATGAACAGTACTACACGGTGTTTTCAGTGAATGCATCAGTGTTTAAGTTGGGTAAGATCGCCACCCAGTGGATAATAGCGGACGTATGAACTTGAGTTATAAAATCCTTAGACAACGTTTTCTCTTTATCGACGAGATGACTCAACAATATTTATTGACAGTTATCTGGATATCGCCATTAATTGTGCAATTGTAGACAAATTAAAAATATGATTTAAGACTGTGGTGTTTATTTTCATAAATCAATACGCAGTAACAGTGGCGCAGTGATACTTATGTAATGTGGTCTGAACCGTGAGGTTACCGGTGTATTTTATCACGGCTTAGAACGCGTTTCAACCAATCAGAATGAAGAACCAGAACTGCCCGTTTTATATTGAATATTTTAATTGCTGGTTATACTGTATACCCGAAAATAGCGGGAAACAAGCCTATATTATTAAAATACCAATAGAGTTTGGTATTTTCATTTTTATTTTATTACACGACACAATATAACATATTTAAGCATATTAAAGTGTTTTTTCCTGTTTTAAAACATGAATTTATAATGTTTATTAGTGGAACTAAAGGTTGGATTAAACTTGAAACGCACATGATCGTTGTCATCAGTGAGGCGACCAATCACGAAAAGCTCTGTCGTCATCACAACTCCGTGCTGCCGCTCTGGAGAAGCTGCACCGGCTGAGCTAGCCGGCTACTCTCAAAACGCTCTTGCGGTACTTAAAAACCATATGACACAGTCACGTGCCTGCAGCGCCAGCTGAAGTCGGACAAAATTACTAACCGGAATGCACTGCTTCAAGTCAGCCGCCGATCGATCTGCGCAGAGCCGCATGAAGTCGAACACACCTAATGTGAGGTAAGGTGAGCTGACCTGACCTGACCCAAACCAAACCGTGGGGTACTATGTAATGGAAAAGCGCCATAAGTTCCTAACCGAAACTAACTCTAAAAGGGTCTGAGGTTGTGTGCATTCTATAATCAAAGTCTCATAAAAAATGCAGTCGAAATTAGCATCAGGAACAAAACATGAGCACATACCGGCATCACCGAACAATGTTGACTGATGTTAAGTGACACTTTTCTCAGGTAAGATGTTTATTGCAGTTTAGACGTCAAACTGGCATCATGTTCTGCCCTAGATTTCAGCAGCCAGTCACTGGTTGGTTGAAAATACTGTGTTATTTCAGGAGACACATTCAGCCATTTAAAGTAAACAATGGAACAGTTCCTAGCCTTGATTAAGGTCACCATCAAATTTGACCCTATAATGCGTGGATATAAAAATGCAAGGTGGATCCTGAGTGATACTGCTAGATAACAATTGAATCAATCTTAATGTAACCTCAGGAGAAGCCGATGCTAATCAGTACAAATTAATGTTAGGAAGAAAGTCGAATTCAATGAGCACAATTTCAAAAGTAAACAGAAAGCAAAATAATTAAGTCTAAGTCAACATAAAATTAAAACTGAACCTGATTACTTTCTTAACATGTTTCTAGTATTTGTGCCAATCTAACCTTGACTTTGCCTTTATCATCTTTATTAAAAGCAAACAAGTTTTTCACCAACTGCAAACCCACATTCTGTTATTGAACATTCATGTTGCACCATTCTGATGGATAAAAGTCCTGTCCTACATATTTTTCTCATTGAAAATGCTGTTTAAATTAGAAATTTGTTACATTCCAGAAGTAAACTGGATTGCGAATATTCGGCCCTAGTTCAACAATCAAGGCCCCATTTTCATTGCATGTTTGAAGTGACTCAATTCCGTTTTTTTTTTTTTTTTTGCGATCAGATATGACCCACAAACAGGAAAAAAGCTTATAGATTCAATCAGTTTCAGGCCTCATTTAAATGTGACAATAAATCGGACACGTGCATTTGCGTCCAAAATTTAAGCAGAGCGATTGGATATTCCCATTCGTCATTGATAAAGTGGCGTTGGTAAATGACGTCAACTCAGGTGGAGTTAAACAAATAAAGAGGGTGGATTGATTCTATTAAATAATATTTTTATGTAAACTTTGTATAATAATTTTGTCTGTGCATTGCATATCTCATTGATTTACTTGCTAAGTGTTTCAAGCTGTCCCGGGGTCAGTTTGTCTACTTGGAATCTTTTGACAAGTGTTTAGTGTAATTGTTGGTTACAGATACTAGTCACCTTCAAAAGATGATGTAAGCGGGTCGTCAAAAAAAAAAAAAAACGGATACAGGAAACAAATCTGAATTGGGCATCAAAATTTGCAGTGCATGCTCTGAAGTGGCCAGTGTGTGTTTTGGATGTAACATGCAATAAACCCAATAAACATGCAATAAGTCTCATCTCCCATTGCCAAAAGTCAGCCGCGTTTGCACTATGGTGGATTCGCTTACATTATGACATGGCATTTTTATCTTTCTGTACACAATATTAATCTTTTACAATGTAATCCTTTCATTTTTATATTTGGCATGTTTGTGTGCTGCTGGCAGTCCCGGATTGGCCTTAGGGAGGACCGGGAATTTTGTGCCAGTCTTTTTTTTTGCCACAAGGGCCAGTGTTGTCATGCCACAGGTTGAAGATTGCTGCTGTCCCTATGCTGCCAGTGCTCCAAGCAGCCCCACTCATGTCCCCACCCCTTTATGCCAAAGTTGATTGTGTCCTGACTCCTGACCACTTATTGGAAGAATTCTTGCATTAGGGTTCATTAACATCTGCATGGAAAACGTATGATGCGTCCCGTCTAAAGTGCTCGCCTATGAACACAAGTTTAGTTTCAGAGGTGTTTTTTTTTGTGTGTGTTTGTGGCGAATTTAGATAACAAAAAACTTGAATGCGCTCTTTAAAAATTTTAATACGGTGCAGGAGTGTTGTAGTCAAGACCACCTAAACCGAGACCAAGTCATGACCAAGACAGGCCAAGACCGAGACAAGACCAAGACTTCAACTCTTTCACCGCCAGCGTTTTTAAAAAAAGTTGCCAGCCAGCGCCAGCGTTTTTCATGATTTTCAACAAAGTTTAATGCCTTCCAGAAAATGTTCTTCTTTAAATAAATAAACATACAATATACCAAATGAAAGAACAGACCCTCTGCTTTCAAACAAAAAAAAAACCGTTTCATCCTACCTTTAGTGGTTCTTTTGCAATCAGCTTTTGAATATGGGTAGGTTTTTGCAAAAACACCATATTTTGAGCAAAAAGCAAAAATAATTCCATATTTGTGACGGACTTTTCATAGAGATCCCATTCAGAGCGATCTTTAAAACAGACACGGACATGCAGCAGCTTGCCATAGGGCAATACTTCCGGTTTTAAAAAGTTGCGGAAGGGCGCCACCTGGTGGATAATAGTGGTATTGCGGAAAGACGGAAAATCTCGTCATTGGCGGGGAAGCGTTTTCTATTAATTGACGAGATATCTCGTCAATGGCGGGGAAAGAGTTAAAGGGTCGAGACCGAGTCAAGACCAAGACCATTGCAAGTCACTGCATTAAAACACTTATGATAAAATGTGGAATATGCAAATGATTAGGCACTTCTTGTCTGTGTGTGAGAGTTGTGGTCTTGACCGGTCTTGAAATTAAATTCAGAGTCCTCTTTGTCTGAGACCGAGACAAGACCAAGAAAAAATGCGGTCGATTCCAAGACTAGACCAAGACCTTTAAAAAGTGGTCTTGAGACCGGTCTCGAGAACTACAACACTACGGTGCAGTCATTTTCATATGCCTCAATATAACAACATTCCAAAAATGTGCTTGAATACACATCGTTTTTAGACCAGCACGCCCCTGGGTGAACAAATGGGTAAAAGTGCATTTGATATTTAAACAATGAAAATGATAACTGTGTCAGGCTGAAACTAGCAGAAAACACTTGCGGTTGCTTTGCACCGGGTTTGAGAAAGGGCCCAATATCTTAAAGTGAATTTCATTTTTATGTACATAGTATGTTTGTATTTACATTACATTCACTAAACATTTTATATTGTCATAAGAAATCATGCATGACCACACCTTGAAGAATAACTGTGTAAAACTGAGTCATATATTTAATAAGTATCTACTTGTAAAAGCCTGCAGAAGTATAAAGTGCACTTTTCAGATATTTCCTGTGAAATTCGACTTCTTTAACCACAAACTTCTGTTTCTAGCCTCTTATATTCATGGCACTGTAATTGGTTTTTCTTTCTTAACACAGTTTATGAAAGCTGGTTCATGTCCAAAAAAGCTTTGTCTGTAGACTACAAGTACAGTACATCGAGGTGGATTTATTGGACTGTAATATCCTGTAGTACGCTTGAACAATGCAAATTGCTGTCTCAGCTGATTTGAAAGCCAGAAGACGGAGTCCCTAAAATGCACTTATGCGAGTCAAGAGAGGTGTACACATTTATGGTGTCTTAACTCTTAAGTAATTGTCCTCTTTGCTTAAGTGAATCAATTTGACCATTTGCTTAAAGCTGATGTAAATTAGATCCTTAAAACCTGCCATGGTTTAACCTCAATCTCGTAGTATAGTTACCTTTGGATTACCTTTTGGAAAGAGGTGCTACACCCTATCCAGAAAAGGTGATTAATCAAGAAACCTGAAAAATATCCATCAAAAACCCCATCACAAACAGCTATCTTCCCATAACCACAGATGGCTCCATCATTCTCAACATGGACATCCAAAATGAATCTCATTCGCACTATGACACGGAGCAGGTGATGTCCTGTGTCTTTGCTCTGACATTTCTGAGCAAAAAATAAAACCAACATCTAAACCAAAAGAGTACAAGCACAGAACAGTGTTATTTTGGGCCAAGACCTGTGCACAATTATGCAATATAGGTGCCACTTTCAGCCCATGATATTTCTCCGGTCCTCGTCTGAACGGCAGGACAAAAGAATTAAATTTGCATTTAAATAACCACTTTCATCCTCGCAAGCAGCCAAAAATGACAGAGGTAAACTAAAATCTCTTTCTCAGCTGCTGCCTAAATGATATGGCTCACAGCTACACCAAATTTAATACTATTTTTGAATCTACCTTAACATTTAGGGGCTTACAACCTTCGTCCTCTATCAGTGCGCCTGGATCACTTAATCGTCATGTGATGCCTTTAATCTGTTTCCTCAGGTTAAAGAAGCTCTTCAGAAGTCTGTCTTTATAATATAATACCTTGACTCACTGCTCATCTCGGCACGTGAGAATACAAAGCCTTATCACCAAGCAGATCACGTTCAGAACGGTGATCACAACAACAGGATTAAACAATTCCTCATACATGATATATCCATCACTATTAGTTGTCTTTATCTGTAAACATTCTTACAAGAGAAACGAACTGTATGTGTGAATAAACTTACAGAGATCTCACTGAAAAACTCCAGGTGAGTACTTCACACAAGTACGTATGTTTATCACTTGAAGAGTTCAGATGCAATAGCCGCTAAACGTCACCTCTGTCAAAAACGAGATAATGATTTTAACTGAATGCGAGAGACACACATAGGGGAGAGCGGGGGCACAAACTAACGCTTTTTTGGAGAGCGGGGGCACAAAGTAACGCTTTTTGGCTTGGGCTCTATATCATTCAAAAAATATTTAAGTTAGATCAATATTTTTTTACACAATCAACACAAACATCTCTGCTACAAATGAACACTTAAAGTTTGTTTGTGGGACCTGCCCAATGTACAAGCCAGAATTTAAGCTCTGTTTTTTTGCACAGGCCTACTAAAGGGTTAATGGTGCCACATGTGGATCAACAGTAAAAATGACAAATTTTACCTCTTTGCAAAAGGTAAAACCACAAAGAATCAAAAATGCATGATAATAAGGTGTCATGGCTCTGCACTCAAAAAATTTTGTTATAATGGAAGTCAATGGGGCAAAAATGGCCACAAACAATAAATGAGGGAGAAAAAAATAAAATCTGATGCTGCACAAAAACTAAAGATACATCAAAGCCAATGTTTTTACTAATCTTTGGCATGCCCAAGACTGTAAAAAAGGTTTAAAGAAAATCTAGTCCACAATCACTTTTGATATTGAAAATTGGTCATTTTGTGTGTGTTTTTTCCGAAATCAGTGACACCACTTATAAACTTGGCAATGAAAGAGTTAAAATCATGGATTTTTTTTGTAAACATTTGGTAGTTTGATCACTACTGAGGTTGATTAAAAGATTTATGCAAAAAAAAAGGAAAAAAATATTCATCTGTACATTTTTACAGCAGTTTAATTTAGTGGCCATTTAAGGGTAGTAAATTTGCCCACGGTATATTGTTAAGTTTTTTTTAAAAAATTCAAAGGATTTTCTTAAAATATGTGTAAGTATAAGATTTGTCACCAAAAAAGACTAAAAAATAACAAAAATGGCCAAAAATGGCCCCAACAACACATAAGGGTTGACAGTCATCATTTTGATGAATAGTATTTACATTGTTTTCATTCATTATCATTGTTTACATGAGGCTTAATTGTAAAACTGTGTGACAACTAACCCTGCTGTGTAAAAATGATTTCAATCCCAGCTATCTGTAGGAGTTGCTGACATGTTTTAAAATGATGTTATGCTATAGATAACGAGACAGTAAATACAATAATACAAGGATTAATTTATTTTCATGGACTTGCTGACTTACACACCCAACTCAGAAATCAGACAAAAAACATGATGAAGAATAATTTACTTCCATTCCTCCAACACACACTTTGTTCAATATCTTAACCAAAACACATCAAAATTCACATGAGACCTTCTGACAGTAAGAAAAATAGACCAAAAGCACAGATTGATCGGCACTGTATAAATATGTAAAGTAGCCGTGTTACAATTAACCCATGTTAGTTTGTGCACCGCTCACCTTACTATGTTTTGCATGAAACTTTTATTTTATAGTTTTTCTGTAAAGACAAAGACTTGTTAAAGTTTAATGTTTATTAAACTTTAAACAAGCTGTTGCCAGTAAATAACGTAAATTTAAATCTACAGCAAGTTACTGTCAAACAGCTGCATAACTACAAAATTTTTATCGAGTAAACTATTACAGTGGTTCTTAACGTTATTCCTGAAGGCCCACTGCTCTGCACATTTTGTATGTCTCCCTTATTTAACACACCTGATTCAAATCATCAGCTCGTTAGAAGAGATCTCCATGAACTGAACTGAGTCTGTCAGGTAAAAGAGACATACAAAATGTGCAGAGCATTGGGCCTCCAGGAACGGAGTTGAGAAACACTGAACTATTCAGTCCTTCCAGAAAAAAAAATAGTTTTTTTGTGATTGTTGCAGGCAAAAATCTTTGATCTTGCGGCATGTTTTCTAAAAAAACTAAATATTCGGGATATTTATGCAATTTTATGTGAGGAAATTGCGGGAACTTGCAAAAATTGCGGGAACTTGCAAAAATTGCGGGAACTTGCAAAAATTGCGGGAACTTGCAAAAATTGCGGGAACTTGCAAAAACTGTTAATATAAGTTATATAAGATATAAGTGACTTTTTGCTACAAAAATGCGGGGATTATGAAATAATGCAAGCCCCACATATTTTGCACCCTAAAATCCTTCTTTATTTGGTGAAAGTGTGGCGTTTTTGAAAAAATGTGGCCCCCGTGTAAAAATGCAGACTTTGGCTGATTTTGCATTGAATCATGCGATTGCATAATTGCGTTTTTCTGGAGGGACTGACTATTAGGTCACAATCTGTAGTTTTGCATCTGGAATACACTTTCAAAAATTCTGATAATAGAGTTTTGTGGTTAATTGTTTACTGTAAAAAAAATTCTGTAGAAATAACAGTAACTAGCTTCCAGTAACTTACTGTAGATTTTACATTATGTTATTTACTGGCAACAGTTTGTTCAAAGTTAAATGAACATGAAACATTTTCAGTCTTTATCTTTTACAGTAAGTTACTGCCAACCAGCTGCATAATTACAGATTTTTTTTACAGTGTTGTTGTTGTTTATATAAAACATTTAAAAACAGCCCACTTCTAACAACGGTACTTTATGAGTGTAGAAAAAATACTTAATAACATTTCTAATGATTTTAAAGTAACATTAACTTCCACTCTAAATTATGATTAATGGCTCATTTATGGCTCATCTTATTACGAATCCATTCATTTTTAAGTCAATGCTCATGAAAACACATGTAAGTGTTGTCACTTTTCCATTATCATTTTTTTGTAGGTTCAAGCAGTTATGATTTTAAGAAAGCAGAAAATCTGTGTTTTGTCTTGTAGGCCTGCAACTGCATTCCCCGGCAAAAGTCTTTCCTTCATTTTACTTTTAACAAAAGTCAAAATTTGGACACTAGATTGAGCTTCCCTGAACAGTGAACCTACAGTTTGTTTTTAACAAAAGGCTTCTGGACCTTCAAAAGTAAGTTTTTTAACAGGTTATTCTGGAAATTGAACTTGACCTACAGTATAATTATTGCGGTGGCCACTTGATACATTCAGTCGGTGCATTTTTATTAAACCACTGTGGAAGAGAAGAAAACAGTGGGGAAATAAACTTGGGCATGCACCGAATCTTAAATGTGTCCAGGCAACAACATTTATTTCCTCCGAGTCTGTCAGACTATGAACATCTATCTTCTGGAGCGTTTGCTCCCAGTGCTCTATTTTTGGACATGACATCAGTCAAGGATTCAGCACAATATCATCATCATCATCTGAATGAATAACATCTCAGCTTGAGAATAAAACTATATAATTGCTGAAGTGTAATTCAGGTTCAGATATATAGAAAATAGCACAGTAAGGATGTAACTCACCTTCTTTATGGATTAAATAACATGCTATATAAAGTAATGGGAGTGTATATTATCTTCAAGCTTTGGGTCACTGAGAAACAAGGTCTCATCTAATCAATACACCGATAAAGAGAAAATGGTTCCCATATTTCATAGCGGATAACATACATTTTATATTTAAGTTCTCAGTGTTAGATGTATTCCCTCATGGATTAGATTTGGTTAGTTGTCTAGTGTAGGCTGCAAACGTTAGCCAAGTTATCTAGTTTGAAAATAACATTGAGCTTTTATATTATAATTTCAAAGCCCACCCATTAGATCACCTCTTTATTTTTACCACTACCTTGTGATGACAACAGCAGAATTTACACTGATTCTCTAAAGACAAATAATGTTTAATGCGTTTTGGAGGCTTGTAATTGATGCACACCTGTTTGTTTGCTCCTGAGCCAGATAATGACAGTATTTATTAGTGCAATCTTTCATTGGCTCTAAAATTCAACTACTGTACATCTACCTTTATTCATCAACATAATAGCACTGCTTCACCTAGTTTTACCCTTCTGTGGCTAAGGACTGAACAGTAAGACAAGTGCTATGAACGCTAATGTCTGGAGGCTTTTAAGACATGAAAAGTTTAAGTGGTGATGACCTGTCAAATCCAATAACCAATCCCATTTCAGAGGATTCGCCGGGATTCTTTCAGCATTATTGCGATGCTAATTGACCCTCCCTCTCTCAGACAGGCTGTCAGTGATAAACCCGGAGATCTCTCACAAACACTTCACTGTCAGCCGCTCCTCAAGTTAAAAGGAACCTGCTATACCACGTCAAATCTGGCGTACACTGTAAAAAAAATCAGTAGAAATTACAATGTTATTGCAGCTGGGTTGCCGGTAATTTACCGTAGATTTAAATTTATGTTATTTACTGGCAAGAGTTTGTTCAAAGTTAAATAAATGTTAAATATTAACAAGTCTTTATCTTTACAGAATAAAACTATACAATAACAGCCTCATGCAAAGCATTCTGGGAACCAGAAATCATCATCAACCTTTTTTGTTTTTTGCTTCAGATTTTGTTTCCCAGAACGTTTTGCTTGATGCTGTTTTTTAGTTTTACTTTGTAAAGACAAAGACTTGTAAATGTTAAATGTTCATTCAACTTTGAACAAAATGTTGCCAGTAAATAACATAAATTTAAATCTACGGTAAATTACCGGCAACCCAGCTGCAATTTCTACGGATTTTTTTTTACAGTGTATAGTTCGCAAATCAACGTCCACTTAATGTGTATTTTTCCAATCCCATTTTAGTAATATCACTACGCCTTCTGCGGCAATGCCAGAAGAGTCAAGTTTTAAATAGGAAAAATATCGGAACCCTTTGGTTATTTTTTAGCGCAATGCTAATGGTCTAATCAAATTTAATGGATTGTGCTAAGTAAGGCTAAAAGTGGTACCGCCAGACCAAGAGATCAGCTGAATGGATTCCAAAATGGCAAGAATCAAATGTTTAACTCTAGGGGAGCTGGAAAATGAGCACATTTTCAAAAAGTGTCCCATTAAGATCATGGAGTAATGTGCGGCAATAAGAGGAACTGATTGGAGATTTCATATGGGAATACGTACACTGTAAAAAAAAAATCCATAGACATTGCAATGTTATTGCAGCTGGGTTGCCGGTAATTTTTACCGTAGATTTAAATTTATGTTATTTACTGGCAAGAGTTTGTTCAAAGTTTAATAAATTTGAAATATTAACAAGTCTTTATCTTTACAGAATAAAACTGTACAATAACAGCCTCATGCAAAGCATTCTGGGAACCAGAAATCATCATCAACCTTTTACTGTTTTTTGCTTCAGATTTTGTTTCCCAGAATTTTTTGCTTGATGCTGTTTTTCTAGTTTTACTCTGTAAAGACAAAGACTTGTAAATGTTTAATGTTCATTTAACTTTGAACAAAATGTTGCCAGTAAAAACATTTTGTTTATACATATACAGTAAGTTACCGGCAACCCAGCTGCAATTTCTACAGATTTTTTTTACAGTGTAGTCAGCTTGATCTCACGAGTATTTTAAATATTTTACAAGTTGGCTAATTTGTACCAAAATGAGTCGTACAAAAACATATGATTATCATAAAAAAAAACAATAACGAAACTACTCCCCTAACCCCAATGTCACAGGGTCAAAAGCCAATATTGTATATGGAAAGTTGTGTAATAGTCATGATGAATTTGATTAATTTATTCATGTCCATGGCACGAAATTCAGCTTTTTTCATGCCTTATGCATTTCTATAAATAGTTTTTCGTGTCAGTTGCACAACTTTCTTTTTCGTTTCATTTTATGTATTGTTTTCTCATTGGTTTTTCCTATTTTCTTACCATTGTTGCTTGGGGTTAGAATCACTTTCTGTAAAATTTTTAGACATCCTAACTAGGGCTGACAAAAAAATCGCTTTTTCGATTAATTGTTTTTTTTTGTTTGTTTGTTTTTTAGAAATGTGGTCGATTCAAAATCGATTCTCAAAGAGCAGAATCGATTTTTTCTTTCATATTTATTTTCGCAAACATTGAACGTAAGATTAACGTTAATCTAATTACTCGTTTTCTTCACTAGACGTCACCCTCTTTTTTGCCTTGCGGGATGTTACCCAGGAGCGAGAGGCGAGCCTGTCATTCATTCATTCAGTGTTTAAAATGTCCGTTTCAGGTGCTTCATCAACGTTGATGCCACCTTCACATAAAAAGTCAAAGGTATGGAAGCATTTTAGATTTCGCAAGCAAGATGACGAGGATAGTGTTGTGGCTTTTAATTTCTTTTTATTTATTACCCACTTGTAAACTGCTGTTCACTGTTCTTTTTATTAATATAGTATTTGTACGAAATCTATATTAATTGAGTTGAATCAAGAATCAAGTAGAAAAACCAACTCGAGAACCGGAATCAAAAATTGAATCGAGAATCGAATCGATAGCTTGTGAATCGAAATCGAATCGATCTGGAACATCTGAATCGATACCCAGCACTTATCCTAACCCAAACCCCAACTCCAGACGAGAATAAGTGGAAGAAAAACATGTAGAAACCAATACATAAGTTGGGTTGCGCGAGGCAAAAACTAACGCAGGGTTAGTTGTAACATGGACTGCTTACATTGTTGCACAAGGTTGAGCTTTTTGGTTTTCCGGTATTTTTTTTATTTATGCTTATATCTCAGAATTTGATCTTTGAAACTGTAGTATGGTTATTACAGACTGGGTCAAATATAAAAAAATATTTTGTCATAATTGTGCTGCTTTTTCTCACATATTTAGACATTTGTATCCATTTATAATTAAACTCTTGTTAGAAAAGGGCTGGATGAATGAATACAGTGTGGATACCTGTCTATTATAGACAGATATATAAACAAAATCCACTTCAAGTATATAGACAAAATAGTATTGAAATATTTTGCCTGCAAACTTAATTTTTAGCAAGTAAACCTATGGGGTAAGTTGTAACGTTTGCACTTCTGTCACGTTTGGTGTAATTGTCCAGAATGGTAAGTACTAGAAACAAACTTCAAATGTTCATTTGTGGCAGAGATGTGTGTGTTGCTTGTGTAAAAATATAATGAATCAAACTCAAAAAAAATTTGAATGATTGAGCCAAAACCAAAAAGCGTTAGGTTGTGCCCGCTCTCCCCTACATCCTAACCCAAACCACAACCCCAAGCGACAAAGATTTTAAAATGGGAGGGGGATTTGAAAACAAAATGACACGAAAAAGAAAGTCTACAACACAAAGTCTATAAGACTATAACACAACTTTCCATGAGATCATGTTGATAAAAATGTACGAATGTGGTCGTACAAATTAACAAAAATTAGCCACCTCGTAAATAAATAGCCATGAGATTGGGTTTGTTAAAGTGCAATTCCTTGCAAATATCAACCTTAACATTAAACACTATTGTTTTTAACCAAATTGATATCTCAAATGTTTATACTTAACATAAATGTCTCAAATACCAATGCGAGGTCTCTGTTTAGGTTTGAATTATTTTCCATAGTTATGTAGGTGCAGCTTTCAGAATCATCACCTCCATAACAGAAAAATGTCACATCCATAACATTGGTTCTTTCTCATAAATGCACACATGAAAATTCAAATAAAATTTATATTATTTGTTATTTGAAGAGTTGTCCCTTCTCCATTTGTTGAGTATTATCGCGTTTGTGCATTTTAATTCACAGAAATCCTTCAAAATATGTTGTCTCACCAAAACCACATGCATGTGTCACTCATCTAAAATAGAAAACATGAGTAGACTAATATTTTTCGGATTTCTGGACTCTATCATCAGGAGTTTACGAAAAAAAAATTTAATATATTGGTAATAGTCACATTTTCTAAGAAATTACATTACAAGTTTTGACTGTTAATTCTATAATCCTGGAATTGCTCAAAACATTTTGTCATGGAAATGTTCCTCTTTATGAAACCATACAGCTTGACAAAGACTCAAGAGCATGGAGTATTACTAAGTTTAGCTCAGTTGAAGCAAGCAGTATTCATTCAACGAAATCAGCAAATGTGATTACCTGGAACAATTAGTCATGTTCAAAGAAGTCTGCTTTGCTTTTCTTAGCCAACCGTCAGATATTTCCACTGAAAAACAAACTCGATGTTCTACATGTCTCTGAAAAACTCTGTTTTCTTCAATAAGAAAGATGTCAGAACAGCAAAACGGTTCATTAAGACGCGTGTGAACATTAATGTGAGGTTTATTTGCCTTCAGAAGGAGTCGCATGACAGTAAATAATCAGAAGCTGTTGTAACATCTACAGGGGACAAATTTCAACCTATTGCCTGTAGCTGTGATACTGTAGGTCTGCGACTGAATGATGTGTTTGCCTTGAATTATTCTTTCAGAATCAACTTACTTGGTTGTATTCATTCAATTTATGAGGTATGTATGTATAATGTGAATAGGATACACACATTGGAACATATATTCAGATAATAATAGCCTGACAGTGGGTCTTTTAAAGAAAATGTTGTTGCTGTTATATTGTTGCATTGAAACGTTTGACCTCAGTTTAAATGTTTTCATCAGAGCCTCAGCAAACATTGTATATTACCATGCTTGTATCATATGGCCATCTTTAGGACTTCGGGATATAGCACATGGATAGAAGAACAAACTAGTTTATGAGTTTTATAAGAGCATATGACAATTTTTTAAAGTTTAACCTTGAGTAATGTAATCACATGAAATGGCATTTAAATGTGGTGGGGGTGGGGGGTTAGTGTTTTAGAGATGCAAGATGAAAAGTTATGTTTACCTATTGGGCTGTGCCAAGTTTTGCAAATGTAATCTCATGACAATTCGTTCATATTTAATGAGGAGGCTAATTTGCATGAATTTGTATGATCAGATTTGTACGATTTGCTCTCAACCCTGTGATGCTGTGTTTAGGGGCAGGGTTAGGGGTGTCAAGTATCATTTTTGTTTTATCTATTAACCTATCCATACGTTTTCGTACAATTCACTTCATACAAATTAACCTACTCGTAAAATACGTATTTATTCCCATGAGGTCAGGTTGCCATGCAGGCCCGGCTCCAGGGGGGAGCCAGAGTGGGCCCGGCCCACCCAATCAGAGGCTTGGCCCACCCTGGCCCCACACCACATAACAGCCAATCTTTTGGCCAAAAATGTGTAATGTTAGCCTGATCTCACGAATTTCCATAGGATAGTTACAGAATTTTTTGCTAATTTTTCCAGGGCATTCTCACGGATTGGTTACTCAACTGTTATGTCCTATTTTCTTACCATTTTCGCTTTGGTTTAGGGTTAGATTTACATGAAATGACATCCTTACCCAAACCCAACTCTAACCCCAACGCCAGGTTACAATTGTTTAAAGTTGAGCAAATATAAAAGAATAAATCAGAAAAAAATAGTATAAACCAATAGTTAACTTCTTCCACCCTGAAGCTATTTTGGGGATTTTCGCCTGGATTTGGCCTACCCAATTTCAAAAGCTTCCCATAGCCACATGCAGAGGTTTACATACAAAAGTTTGGTATCATTTTACAGGAAACCCTTTGAAATTACATAAAACACTGTTAAAAGTGCTCAACATGGTTGTATGTGTTGTTGTCAGTCCTTTAATAAACACAAAAATAAATAGGCGCTTTTTGATGGTTTTTTTTCTAAAGTTTTTATTTGAAAGTGTATAACTCTGGCCCTGGGTATCTCAGCTCCCTGCAGACAGTTTTGTTTGATTCCAGCAATTGTCAGCTTACAGAGGAAAAAGGAATTTTTTCTCTATCATAATGTATGCAAAAGTTATTTTACTCCAACTGAAGGGAGGATTAATACCCTTTTGTATACAATTTCTGCCTTAAAACATTTGAAGTGTCCCCATAACCACATACAGTGGAATAAATGCAATATCTTTATATCATTTTAAAGCAAACCCTTTGAAGTTACATAAAAAGCTGCTGTTTGTGACAAATTTTCTTATTTATGTTGTTTTTCATATGATGAAACACCAAATTTTCTTTTTTTATGTTGTAAATACTGTCTTTGATAGTGTATAACTCTGGTTCTGTGTGCTCTAGCAGACTGCAGACAGTTCTGGTTGTTAGCAGCAGCAGACAGTAAACACCCAAAAAAAGAATGAACTCTTTAGCATGTCGCATTCAAAAGTTATTCTCATTTTACTGAAGGGTGTGAAAATACCTTTTTCATATAAATATTAATTTTTTGTTTTGCACATATAATAAATAGCAAGGGATTATTAATGAACACAACCAAAGAAAATGCTGTGAATGGACTCATTGTTTAGAGTAGGACCTAAGATAAAAGATGGTGTATCATTTGTGGCTATCTGTGCTATCTGAGGCAGTTCACACTCAAGTTTCACATATGTTTACAAAAGACCATTTTTTTACCTTATTATTCATTCAACGATTGTTGGATATGTGTTGATATTAGAACAAAAATAATTTTGTAGCCTTATTCCTGAGAATGAGAGCTTTCATTTGATATAAGACTTGCCCATGTTTGTCATATTTGAAAAATATGAAATATGTGAATATTAAATGATATAGAAAAATATGGGGGGGGGGGGTGATAATGTAAATTAAGTGTAAATAACTTTCATACAGTAAAAGATGTGTCAAAGTGATGCATATCTGCAGAAAGAAGAGACTCTAAGCTTTCAAACAGGATCTCAGATGTGTTACTGGTGTCCATGACGGACCATTAAAGATTAAAAGAACCTTTTATATTAAGTCAAAATACGAAATTTTGGACCCAGGACAGGGTCCTCAGGGTTGAAGAGGTTAAAGTGACATACTAACGCAAACACCAAATCTAACCCTAAACCGAAGCGAAAATGGTTTGAAAATCGGAAAAAGCAGTTGAGTAACCAATCCGTGAGAATGCCACGGAAAAAGACAAGTCCGTAGCAGGGCCACGGAAAAATGCGGATATCCGTCAGAATGCCACGGAAAAATGAGCAAAAAATTCTGTGACTATCCCACGGAACTTTGTATATATAAGTTACTAAATAGTTCCAAAAAAAATTTCAAAATGAAGAAAACACAACAATAACAAACAACCCTAACAATTGTCTTAAATATATGATATTAATACTATTGACATGTGAGATTAAAGCATTAAAGACCACCCCCTCCCCAATCCGACCAGCCCACCTGAAATATCACTTGGCCCACCTTTCATCTCATATGCCGGGCCTGTTGCCAAGGTCAAAATATTTTTAGTAGAACCTTGGTGCACTTAAAAAAGTATACTAAATACCAGTAATGGCCTACTTAAATTGATTTTATTGCATTGAAATAATTGGTGTCTTAAAATAACACAGTTATTATTACAGATGGTCTTAAGAAGTTTTTTCTTAAGAAGTACTAAATCAATTTTTGTATATTACCAAATTTGTGCATGAAAATAAGTGTACTAAAATGCATTTTGGTGCACTTCTTTTTAAGCTGGGTGTCTGATTTGTATCAATTTGCCTTCAGTCAATGTTTGTCTCCTTCTCAGTAATGATCTTAAAAAAGTGCCTTAGTGAATCAAACTGAGACAGATTATACAGAGTCAGACAACAACCACTGTAAAATCTCACAAGGGTCCTTAAATCCTATTATGAGCATAAATCTGCCAAGTTGTTATGTGACATGTCCCAAAAAAAAACCTTTTCAGGACAGCATTCCGATTCTATATGGACAATGTCGTTCCGATTGTAAACTTGTTGGAATCACAGCCATAAGATGACAATATGTTTCTTATGAATTTTAATTGTGCTATAAAAGGTATGAATTTTAAGACGAGTCCAATTTATTCAGCATTAAAGCGATAAAAGACGCTTTGGCATTCACCAAAGTCATCGGGTAAATCAGATTATGGCAGTTTCCCTGCAGTGACGATTGTAAAGAAACATATTTAGTTTTATGGAGCACTACAATGAACAGACTGTACAGCAAAATGCAACAAAATAACACTTTACTGCTACCGTGAATAGCTTGCTAAAACGCAAAATATGGTAGCAGGAATTATATAGACAATTATAGCAACTTTTGTGCAGAATCAAGAAAACTCAAACGATGACGGTGAAGTTAGTGTGGGCTTGTTTTCGAAACACACATTTCATTTAGTTTTTAGGGTATATAAACCTGTTAAGCTCTTACTAGTCCCCAGGACTAAATTAAAGTTTAGCAGCGACTGTGCTTTAACGTTGGCTGCCCCTAAGCTATGAAAGTGTTTCCTTGATTTTATTGAGCTATCGTTAACATTCAGTGAATTTTAAAATATGTTTTCACATCTCATACATATAGGAGCAGGATTTAGATAAATCCAAGAATAGGCCTTACAGTAGGGCATTTATAGTTTTCACAAATAAATATTACTGATGTGCGTATTGAGGGAAAAGTGAGTGCGAGCTGTTTTCAGTTAAGACGGCTCAAACATGTTTTTTTTAGTTGGGGATTAGACTGCTTTTTAATGTTGTACAATGTTTTTTGTATATTTATTATTTGTAATAACTTTATTTTGCGTAATTTATTTATTTTATTGTACAGCGGTGGTCATCTTTGTTTTTTATTTGTGCATTGATTTATAAGTAAACGAAAAACCTGAGATTGCTTTTTCCAGATCTTTTGAGTTTCAGATGAGTTCTCAACAACATCTCAAATTGTGCCCAGATATTTTGTTACTGAAGTAATTTCTCATTGCATACTTCCAAAGTTAAATGATCTAAGGTATTACATTCACATTTTAATAGCTCTAAGTGCATGTCAAGGAATGTTGGGAGCAGGCTTATTTTTTTTTTTTTTTGCACTTTAAATTTTATGGAATACAACTTTGTTGGGTTTAAATGTTAAAAAAAATTATTTGGCACAAAATAGAAGAGACAATAGTGTGTTTTTGATACTTTACGTGCTATGTTGAGCTAACCCTGACATTTAGCCAGCATTAGCATGTCAGTTTGGGGCAAGTTGTCACATGCTTTCCATTCACACCTGAAATTGTTAAAGTGACACAACCTTCATAATATATTTTTAAGAGCCTTGTGATGGTACATCAACTTAAAATAGGTTGAATGACATTTATACCATAGCCTAATGACAAAAAGAACTACAAAAATCAAATCAAAAGTGTGAAACGATCCTTAACCTAGGGTTAGAAGCAGGGTTTAGGATGTATGGTTCCCAGAAAATGTTAGATAGTATGAAAAGTGTGACAACTTACTCCACTCTCCCCTAATATATACTAAAGGATTTAGAAATTATTTACTACTCCATTCAGCTTCATCGGGCTTAAAATCGTGTGTTAATTAAATGTTAATTTAATCGCACATGCTGAGTTCTGTATCTGAGACTGAAACTGTTTAATGGCTCAAAATTACGACTAATTTAAATGTACTGTACTGTAGTTTGTTTTCTGCACAGAGGAACCGTTCTTAACACCTCTGAAAAATCAACAAAATCTTCATTCATAGTGGTTTGTTAAAGCTAATAAAGTCACATTTTATTCCCTGTTGTTCTTTATTTAATGGCTAAATGAAGGTCATCGTTGATGAGATGTTTTTGTCAACCAACAAACCAATTTAAGTCCCTTTAAGATAAATCCAACCAGACAAGATTGTGCCCCGGGTATGATAACACATGCAAAAACCCCTTTGAATATCAAAGACTTGAGGATGGGTACTTTTGACTTGATTCTAGATTCTCATAAAAATCATGTCTAATTTAAATCATTTTTCTTCAGTTGATGACTTTTTACATTACCGTTCATAAGCTTTTTATGGTCACTGAGTGCATTTGTTTTTTGACTGACCTAAAACTTTTCATCAGAGGGCGTATTAAATCTCTATAACTCTGCAAACAGTTTAGTTTATTTATTACAAAACCAACATTTAATATAATAAGAATGTTTTTGAATCAGACAGAATAATGAAGAAAGGTAGCCAATTAGAGCACAGAATAAACTTTTTTTTTTCAATAGTATTTAAAAATTATCTCAAGGTGAAACCTGTTTGATAAAATTACAATAAAATATTTAAGGTAAAAAAACAGCAGATGCTAAAATACAGCATAGTTTTTATTTATTTTGGAAACATAATTGTGCTGACATTGGAACGTTGCTCCATTTATTTTCCTGTGTTATCTGACGACGATACCATGGTAACCGCTAAAATGTGCATTCAAAATTGATTGACAGATCTGTATCAATGAAAATTAACCTACTGCCAGTCACACGATATCGCAAGCGCTCTTGGCAAACAGAGGAGGGGTTGGACAAAGACACACACGAGATGGTTCGGGTCACATTCATGAAGGTCGTCTGCAGGGGTCTCAGGTAGGACCTTGGGTTTTCAGATCGCAGTGGACCCTTAAAGACCTCTAGTACAGATTTTCTTGATCCAGATATTTGATTTTTTTTTTTTTTTCATTTATTTATTTTTCTTTTCATGGTAATGCAATACAAGAAGCCACAAACAACAATCCAATAAACACAACAAAATACATTTCATGACAAGAAGAACAGGAGTAGGATGAAGAACTAAATTCTTATAGACTTCTACCCCATTCTTATTTTAAAGCATTTACAAATTTGAAATTTGATGGCCTCACCGACATGACATAGACAAAAACAGAAAACAAAAACAAATACCAACACCAAAAAAATAACAAAATAGCCCTAACCAGTTCCAGTTTTGACCATTTTCCCTTTTTTTAATTTATCTTTCTTTTATTTATTATTATTAATTCTGCTTACACAGCAGTGACGGCACTAAACAAACAAAAACAATCTGACAACGAAAACAACTTTTAAATAAGCATCATTATTATAATTTTAGCAATATTCACATTGATCTTTATACAAATAAAGTATCTTCTGTTTATACTTTTACTTAAATTGAGTTATATTTGTACAACATTTTAAATCATTATCCAGGGAGTTCCATCTTTTCACACCTGAAACTGAAATACACATTTGTTTCAGGGTATTTCCAGCAAACGGTGGTCTAAAATCATTAATTCTTCTGCTTGTCTCACTGTTTGTCGTAAAAAGGTTTAGATAAAGTTTGTAGAGCAACCAAGTCCTTCAACTGGAGTAGTCCTGACCTCAGAAATAGTCCTGTAGTATGTTCATTTAGAATGACATGAAGAATGATTTTTTTCTGGTATCTGTTTCTTCTATTCTGGCCAAATCTTCAATCTTTTCCACTTAATGCCATCCATATACTCATGAAGCTGAATCAATTTGACCTTTGCCAGCTGGATATGATTCCATTCACCCCGTGTCTCTGAAAAATGATGTCTAATATGTTTTTTTGTGCTACTATCTCATTGCTGTAATCTCTTATAAGACATGACTAAAAGCCCCGGGGTACTCTGTTCTGTTGTGCATTGACAAAGCTCTCCGTCATTTTACTCTTAATTCTAGATGCCATGAATTCCACAGCGGCATCTGCTGTAGGTAAAAATCCTAATCAAATTCAAGCCTGGAGCGAGAGGCAAGAGATCGGATGCCGATGTGAACTAAACTCAAAGATTTCAAAGACAGAAGAGTGGAGCTACAGTATGACCATAAGACCCTTTCTAAGGTTAGTATGCATCTGTGGTTTTAGTGCACACTGCAGTGAGGTTAAAAAGAAGTGTTCATTTAAAGAGACAGTGCACTTAAAAATAAAACTGTTGTTGTTTGCTCATCATCATGTTTTGAACACAACAGAAATGTTTAACGTACGACCATATTCGTAAATTTTTGTATGATTTGGTTGTGCCCCTGCGACTTTGGGTTGGGTTTCATTTATGTTTTTATTTTATGATTCACTTCGTACAAATTAATACTGTAAAAAAAAGATGGACGACCCGTCCGCTCTCTTCCATTGGTGAAAAGTGAAGCCGCCAGTGTCCCAATATGCCGCTGACATCTTATTGGGTCTTGAGTCTGCGCAGTAGCGATTTCAGGACCAGTAGTCCTGCGCAGTAGTGAGCAAAATCAAGACCCCGCCCTCGCAGAATGCGGATATCACTGCTGTCAATCATGACGTGACACCACCGTTTTTATAGCATTTAATAACTAACTAAAAACAAACTTATTATAAAAACAAACAATTGAAATTACATCAGCGTGATAAAAACATGTAAAACTTCTGTAAATGACAGAAACCAGCTTCGGAAAAAATATAATTGAAGTGTAATTAAATTAATTATTTGGTCTCAAGTCCCATTGAATAACATGTGGGAGGCGGGGCTTCTTACCTGGGACCAGTCACTGGGGGGCGATCGAGACCTTTTTCACTTTTCAGGGCTTGTGCAGCACGCTTGATTAATACGAATTAGCCAACTCATAAAATACGTATATGAGTTCTCATGAGATCAGACTGGGATTCATGAGATTCGTTTCTATACAATGAAAGTGATATTGTGCTTAACATTTTTTTATGTCCACGAAACAAACTCATAGAGGTGGTTTCCGGGACAGGGATTAGAATTTATAGTCCTGGACTAAAATAAATGTAAGAGCTGTGCAAACTGAAAACAACTTCCACTGACAAATCTTAAAATACATCAGTGCCCTTTGTTTTACCTCAAAATGAACACTAGTAATATTTTTTGTTAGGCATGTTTGATAAAACTAGGTATAGTTCCTAAATAAACAAGGCCTACTCCTGATTTAAGCTAATCTCTGTCAGGGAAACCATCCCATAGTGCTTTAGAGTAGGGACCTGAGTCTACCCTCATTACTCTGTCCTTGGCCCTGTTAATTTATGTGACTGCCCAAAATATAAAATTTGCAATCTAGAAATTGTGATGGAAAATGTCTTAATATAAAGATATTTATGCTGTGAACATGAAAATGTACTGCAAAGTAATGGCTTATCCCTTGAAAAATCAGGATTCATCAGAATTAGACTTTGGCTATCAAAATCCCAACTATTACTGTAAAAGTAAAAAAAAAAAAACGTAATGCAATCTTAATCTCTTTACATCTTCAGTCCCGCCAAATATTTCTTGAGCAGAGGACGCGATTTAAAAATGGAGAAAGTCTGCCACCTGCTGTTTCGTAGGAGGAACTTCTTAAGACCCATGAGAAACCCCATATGATCATCTTTCCATGTTATGTTTTAAATTGAGAAGGTTTTAAAAATATTAGAATCTCAACGGTACATAGTGGTACCTCTCAGATACATATGGGTACCTCACAGGTACAATATCTCTACCTAAATCAGGGGTGGGGGACCTTGGTCCTGGAGGGCCACTGTCCTGCAGAGTTTAGTTCCAACCCTGATGAAACACACCTGAAAAATGTAATTAAAGTCTTTAGGATTACTTGGAAATGAAACGCAGGTGTGTTTGATTAGGGTTGGAAGTAAACTCTTCAGGACAGTGACCCTCCAGGATACAGGGTTCCCCACTCCTGACCTAAATGGTACATATTAGGACCTTTATAAAGGGTACCATTTTTTCTGAGAGTGCATGACATTGGAACCGAGTTCAGCCAAAAATAAATATTTCATCAGTTATTTAGACACATCAAATCCTAGAAAATATATCTTGACATTACATTTAAAGGGATAGTTCACCCCCAAAAAACTTTCTCACTCTCATGTTGTTACAAACCTGTATTTCTTTGTTGTGATGAACATGAATCATGAGCCCCATTCACTTCCATAGTGGTAATAAAGAAAACTATGGAAGTAAATGGTGCTCATGAACGGTTTGATTATACATTCTTCAAAATATCTTCCTTCGGGTTTATCAGAATAGTGAAATATATACAGGTTTGTAACAACATGAGAGTGAGTAAATGACAGAATTTTCATTTTTGGGTGAACTATCCCTTTAAGAACTAAATGCTTTTTTTCCTAAGAAAACATCTCAACCTTCAGCTGACAGGAATGCATGAACAGATATGCTTAAAATGCTGTGTTGATTCACCGAATGTTGGGTAAAATATGGCCTTGATGATCTACAGTACACTACCTCCTTTGTCCACCAGAGTACACTAAACACCATCACTTATACTTTTACTCAATATTCCACATCATGTGGCACTTATTGTCAGATTTACTGATATAAGCTTACAGTACTTCGTAAGGAAATAAATGTATGAGAGGAAGATAGATTCCTGCAAAACCTGTAACCTACAAGCTTATTTCAAACACAAGTGAATAGCTGTAATATCTTTGGATTTATTTCTAATCAGGTATAATTTTAGGTAATTAAAGTCAATAATTAATATCATCTAATCCAGGTTTGGATTGTATATTATCCTATTAAGTGCTCTTAATATTAGGAAGATGATTATATCATCTGCAAAACCGGCTGAATATGTGACACAAAAGCACAGTGGGGTTACAGCAAAAGATGTGACCAGAAATATCCACTGAGAAAGAAAAACACATTTATTTCCTTCAATGACACATCTCAAGCGTTAACCCCTTTTCACACGCACTGAAAATGCCATATTGGATTTTCAACACCGTCGATGCTTGGTTTCTCCTCTTTTGCCATCAAATTATTTTTTTTCCCAGGCTTTGATCAATTCTTATCACTGTTCTTTAGGTTAAAAACGGAGAAAGTCGAGTGTATGCTGCTCAGTCATCGGCATCTTTGTAGTGCCGTGATCACTCCGGATTAACAATTGACAGGGGAACGCCCTAGTGGAGCGTGAAAGAGCGCTCTCTGCCATTGTCCACAGGTTAAGAAGTGAGTAGCGACGTTTCCATTACCCTTCAAATTGACATTGCAAATTGAAAATATGGCCAACATGTCAATTTCTACATATACGCACGCATGTGGTGGTTATTCGGGCAATGGAAATCACAATCATTATTTGAAGATGATGCAGTATCATGTTTGTTGTTATCATGCCTGTGACGTAAACGCGTGCGCGACGAGAGCCACCGTGAGCAGACTTTTGCGTTTTTACTCTTTAGACGAGAACGCGACGGTAGATCGTTTTTAAGATTTCCACTCTGAAGGGTGGTTTCACTTTTTTGCGTTTTTAAGCCCCCAAAACGCCGTCGCCGTGTAAACGAAAGGCACATCCGATAAAATATTTTTACGTTTTTACCCTCGAGCGTTCTCGTGTAAACAGGCCCTTAGAAAATATTGCAAAAGTGTTGCGCAAACCTGTATTGGAAATGCTGCTGCTGATTTTGTTTGTATAGCCTAAATCAACATGATCTCACAAAGTTCCGTGGGATAGTCACGGAATTTTTTTGTTAATTTTTCCGTGGCATTCTCACGGATCTCCGCATATTTACGGACTTTCTTTTCCGTGGCATTCTCACGGATTGGTTACTCAACTGCTTCAAACCATTGTCGCTTCGGTTTAGGGTTAGATTTGGTGTTTGCGTTAGTATGTCACATTGGTTTATACAATTTTTTTCTGATGTATTCTTTTATATTTTCTAAACTTTAATCAATTGTCGCCTGGCGTTGGGGTTAGAGTTGGGTTTGGGTAGGGATGTCATTTTATGCAAATCTAACCCTAAACCGAAGCGACAATGGTAAGAAAATAGGACAAAACAGTTGAGTTACCAATCCGTGAGAATGCCACGGAAAAGAAAGTCCGTGGCAGGGCCACGAAAATATGCGGAGATCCGTGAGAATGCCACGGAAAAATGTGCAAAAAATTCCGTGACTATGCCACGGAAAATTGTGAGATCAGGTTGCCTAAATACTGAATAGTTGTGCAATAAATGCAATAACCGAGGGGGAGACAATCCTGGGTTATGCTTTTATCGAATGTCGTCAAAGAAGAAATCCCAGAAAGGAGCAATTTGTAAATTACGTGCCATAAACGTAAGTTTATCTGGTGACCATGTTCAGCAGATATGAATTTAAATGATTGCAGCAGATTCGTCAATTCTGGCTGCACAAGCCAACGTAATAGTAATAATTGAAATATTATTCATTGCATGATCTTTGTTTTCTTGTACAGAAAGCAAATTATTGCTATGGTATGTTGTAACATTTGAATTTTGGTAAATAAACCGACCTCAAAGTCAACTTGAGACGGGATTCAAATTTGCACACACAAACGCCACGTTGAGACATGACAACAATCGTATCGAATGAGCTACCTGACCGCTAAAGGTGGTTACAGATGTCTGTTACCCAGAAAAAATTAAATAAATAATCAACAATATGGAAAACAATCAAATGAAGGTAAGAGGTATGAGAGGTAAGAAGGTGGGAATGGAAAAAAAATGAAAACATGAAAAATATAGTAGATACAATAGAATTTCAAAAAACCCATTACACGTCATTGACACAGAATGCACCATGTTGGGATTTTTTTTAAGTGATGAAAATATTGAATGTCTTTCTTTAAATGGATTTTAGTAGTACACTGCAAATACAAAGTATTAAAAGCACATAAGCCTTCATAGTCGAGGTACCCTTTAACATCAAACCACTGCTTGACAATGTCTACCGAATCCTTCGACAATCTCGGCCAAAGCAAATGGCACCTAGAACTACCAATTCAACAGATTCACAGAAAAACAGGTAATTGTGAGAAAGCCTGAGAGTGAATGCTTGTCAGGTTTGTAAGGGATTGGGAAAAAGATGTTTGAACATGAAATAGATAGAGCAATCTGGGAATAACATTTGAAAACCAACTCTCCACACTAAACATCACAGAGCTTTTATGATGATACATCCAGAGTTTTCTCCATCAAGGTGGCATCAACGCGTTGATCCGCTCCATTAGCCTGTTGTTGGTGCGTTTTGTCAACTTTAGCCTGGAACATCAAGAAATGGCAAACAGTGAAGGTCTAATCAAGGGTTTCCTGTGACCGGCGGCATTCGGAGCGTTGTGGTGAGGTTTCTCTTCTCCCCCGGGCAGGATGATTGCGGCAGACTCTGATCACGACTGTGAAGTGTTGGAATAAATGTGGATTTGTCTACTAGGGGTTTCTCCACAAGTTTTCCACAGAGAACACAATTTGTTTCAAAGACTCTTCTCAGAAAGCTAATGTTTTGGGTTCAAAACAAGTCAGGCTGTATTGAATTCTCTGACATGTTGTTGATTACCACAGAAAATATTTTTGACTCGTCTCTCGAAAATCAAGCACAGATCAGGATTACAGTAACACACTTATAAAAGCAGTCTATGGCATGGGACATTGCATCAGGATAAACAATAAAATAACATTTTTAAGTGTAAACACAACCCAGCAATTAATGGCTTTCATTTCCTCATCTACACTCTCAGAATAAAGATACATAAGGTACCTTTTAAAGAGGTACCTTAAATGATCATCTCTTATTTACCTAAGAGCATGCGGTCCCCCTTGTGTATGGCGCATTCCTTCACGGCCCCCCCAAAGAAAATTTATGAAAAGAAACTGTTTTAAGACTCAACTTTTGATTAAACAAAACATATTAAATTATACGAAGTAGTGCTGTTGGTTAGTAGTCTTATTTTTTAGGTTTAATTGCACAGAATTCATGATAAATTTATTTATTTTATAAAATGTCATAAAACTGGGGCCCTCCTGAGACCATCTCACGGCCCCCAGATTGAGAACCACTGCTCTAAGGTACCAATGTGGAACTTTAGGTACAAAAGTGTACTTTCTGAAAAGGTACTGGCCCAGCGACAACTTTTGTACATACTTGTAACTTAATTTCTGAGAGTGTTGGTTAACTATAGACCCGATGTAGTCTGGCAATGAGAGACCCAACTGCTAGCCAAAATAAACTTGAATTTGGTTACATGTTGTTTTTGCCAAAATAACTTTCTTATATTCCAACATGTAAGCAAAGTCATCAGTGATTAAAAGGTGTTCGGTGTTCATTTATTTATTTTAAATAATTTTGTTTATTTTGGTGCTAAGGTTAGACATCTAATACAGTTTTACTTGTGTTTAGATGGCTATTAGACATCTTTTAAACAAACATTTCTTGAAGGGAAGACTAGTGTCATATAATCACTTGTCCACTATAATCCAAACATTTATATATATTATTTATATATTATTTTCAATTAAGTTGACATAACAAATTAATTCAAAGAACCTGAACTTGTTTTTATAAGTTAAAGCACTTAATTTATATATATATATATATTTTTTTTATTAGGGCCGGGACTTTAACGCGTTAATTAAGGTTAATTAATTAAACAAAAAATAATGCGTTAAGACATTTTTTACGCATTTTAATCACACTTATTTTTGCACCGCGGAACGTTTCTCACTGGATGAGTTTCGGCAGACCGATTATACTGGAGCACCAACTAGCGTTCATGACTTCAGACAACAACAAACCACAGTGAACATGAACAAAGAAGCTGATGAGACCTCTTTGGTTGGCCCCGTGGATGGGAAATTTTGTTATAAAAAACGAACGGATGGAAGCGTCGATAAGAGCATGGTTGTGTGTAAGCTATGCAACAAGGAATTCGCATATCACCACAGCACATCAAGCCTCAAGTATCATCTCAATGCAAAACATATAGCAGCTAACGTGGACGTTAGCCCGACTCCGAGTACAACGACTTGGTTGAACAAAAATGAACAATATTTTGTTGCTTAAGCTTATGTTTTCAGTCATTATTCAATGGTATACTAAAAAATCCATGTGAAAAAAATTACTTCTCAATGTTCTCAGGTCAAATATTTATATGCGATAAAAATTTGAATAATTTCGATTAATTAATTACAAAGCCTCTAATTTTTTTTATGGAGTCCCGGCCCTAATATATAAATATATTCTTATAAAATTGCATTAAACCATACCTATTATATAATATATCCTCTATAAAATCAGCTATGTCTGGCTCTCTCTCAAGGGTTTTTTCCCTCCTAGGACTTTTCACTCCTGACTAAAAAAGTTGAGAGTTTTTTTCTCCTAGGGGTTTTTTCAACTCCTGGGGAGTCAGCTGACATTGCAGCCTGATCTCACAAAATTCGGAAATAGTCTCCTGGCTAGGTCACGTATTTTACACCATTTTACATGCTCATGCCACTCATTTCTTTTCCGTGTCAGTTTCACGTATTGGTTACTCAACTGTTTGTCCTATTTTCTTACAATTGTCGCTTCGGTTTGGGGTTAGAATAACTTCCTGTTACATAAAATTACCTTCTTTCCTAAACCCAAATCTAACCCTAACATCAGGCGGCAATGGTTGAAAAACCATAAAAAATAATAGTGTAAACCAATACTTAAAGTGACATCCTAACGCAACCAGCAAATCTAACCCCAAACCGAAGCGACAATTGTTTAAAAATAGGAAAAGCAGTTGAGTACCCAATAAGTGAAACTGACACGGAAAAGAAATGCGTGACATGGTCAAGTAAAATGGTGGAAATACGTGACAATGCCACAAAAACTGAGCAAAATAATGCGTGACTATTTCACGGAAATTTGTGAGATCACAGCTCTATAAATAAGAAGGAACTAATAGCAGGTGCGCTAAAAGTTTGAGGTTTTGACTTTAAAATGTCATTATGTTGTGTTTTTGGCTGCCAATATAAAAGGAACAGCACTTTTGGTTAAAAAATAAAGTTTTACAGGATCCAGGCAGACATTCCTTCACAGAAATCAAGACATTTGTGGTTAAATGCAATACAGCGTACAGCCTAAATGGAGACGATAACGCTCGTGTTTGCAGTGCACACTTCATATCAGGTAAAATAATCTATGCATATGTACTGGTGTGTTAGTTTTATCTAGTACAAATCAGAAAGTTTCTGTTTTATAGGTGAAAAGTCGCCAACCTTCAGCACTATTGTTTAGCTTAAATGGTAAACAAACATACAGCGATATATGTGTGGGACATCCTTTAAATGGTCTCTTAAAATAATCCACATTGCTAATCATAGTTAGCCAGAGATAGGTTACATTAGACAATAAGCCTTGACGAAATTTCCCAAACCACCCGAAAGTAATTCATATGTTGTCTAGGAAATATCCATAACCTGGTTAAAATCGCAAGAGTGAATTTACAAAAATAGCTGTCTCGAACTGTTAATAAACTAAATTAATTTGGACTTTGCATTTGATGAGTTACAACATGCAAATGGCACCGATTCAGTAGAAGGGCTTACGTCACGTGCAAAGAAAAAACAAATTTTTCCTTTACCAAGAGAAAAATACACCCACCAGGAGTACACAACCAGAATTTTCATCTGAAAAGAGCAGCAGTCTCACCACTAAGAGCTCAACTCACATCTTTCACAAAGGAATAAAAGCGATGAGGTGCACATTTCTGCTTTTAAACCTTTTAGAAAGTCTGAAGTCCCATAGACTTCCATTGTGCATCCTAAGTGCATTACTGCAAACATGATTTTTGTTTGTTTTTACCACAACACCACAGATGCCATCTATACAAGCTTATCTTGTTTTGAACAAAAAATATTCTTTTAAAATGCATCAGTGCATTGACCTTCACTTAATATATTCAACGATTTGCAAAACCTGTTTGTTTACTGACCTGTCCCGAAGTTTTTAATACACAAACCTACAAGCAATGCAATTTTAAAACAGAGGCTTGGGCTTTCACGAGACTTTTGTGGTATTTAGTAAATGTCAGTCGAATTACACAAGCAAACTCTGATGAAGTAAATATGCCAGCCAAACGCTCTATAAGAGCACTTATGAACTCTATAGATAATGTATGCGCTGTGTTCAGAGAGACATCAAACAGATGAGGTGGTGAAAGTTTTATCACCCATTAGAACAGACATGTGATGCGACATGAGTCAACATTCATGCACAAATCATTTCTGAACAGACAATGTGATACTGTCAAGCTACAGGTTAGATCTTTTTAAAGATTTATATTTTAATTTATGTCTAAAGAAGTGTAAAGCAGAATATTCAGTTCTGCATTTATTTATTATTAAGCTTTTCTTTATTCTTTTCTTCAGATTGTGTTTTCATTAAAGGGGCCATGGCATGACTTTTTCCATAATTAAGTTCTATGATTGGGTCCCCAGTGCTTCTATCAGCCTAAAAAATGTGAAAAAGATAAACCAAGTAACTTAGTTTTGGTAAACCATTCTCTGCAAGCATATGGAAAAAATAGGTCATTAAAATCTTTCTCTCCTTATGATGTCATAAGGAGCCCTTTTTATAATAACACCACCCCTTAATCTGCACTATCCAACCACAGCACTTTCATTTAGTGCATAGAGAAAGAGAGAGAGAGAAAATAATTCACAGCACAATTGAGTTTTAATTGCAACAAACCACCATCATTGTGATCAGTGTTTGCACTTTATCCGCTTATTTGCATTTTAAAGGACACACCCAAAACGGCACATTTTTGCTCACACCTACAAAGTGTCAATATTAACATGTTACAATAAATTATCTATTGGTATTTTGAGCTAAAACTTCGCATGTGTACTCTTGGGACACCAAAGATTTATTTTACATCTTAAAGTCTTGTGAAATGGCCCCTTTAAGAATGCAACATTTCTGTGCCGATACCGATATTCAATTATTTCGAATGACATCTACTGATAGATACCAATACCTTTGCTTTTTCTTCTTATTTTAAATTATGATGTTGTGAAATTCTAAAAGTGCAATTTTGTTGTCAATGTCATTGGATTAGTTTTCCAAACAACGTTTGAATTTCAACGTGTCCCCCAGGACGTCTGTGATTTTATGTACCGATTCGGACGGGATTAAAATTCTCAGGCTATTCCAGAGATGGGAGTGTCTGTTTCATGCATTTGGGCGTTGCAGAAGAGCACGTGCTCTGGATACGCGTGTTTGTAATGTTTCATATTTTGCTTTAAATGTAAAATTATGACAGAACATGTAATTTATTAATTTAATAAATCAAAATAAAATATACAAATCCTACTTAAGTAACGTTAGTCTACGTGTTTTATATAACTGTCTGCTTATAATAAACTCAAAGAAATCAAGAAATATTGATTAATAACAATTTATTATCTTTATTAATTAACGTTCCAGTTTAAAGGTGCAATTTGTAAGATATTTGCAGTAAAATGTCCAAAAACCACTAGGCCAGTGTTATATATTTTGTCCAGCTGATTACTATCAATATCTGTAATGTTTTCAACTACTTGTAAATCATTAGAAAATTTCCATTCAAAACATTGACACGGGGCAGTGCAGTCTCCTGTCAATGACGTTAATATCCATGTGACCCTTTGTCACCGCCTTTACTGACGTAAACGACATGACAACAGTGGTCGAGCTCGAACAAATAAAATGGCGGCCAAGGAATCAGCTGGAGCACAAATTTAGTGAAAATAAACGTATATTTTCACTTTTTAAGCATTTTAATTGCATTTCTAGCGAGAAATTAGTATTGTAGTTTTCAAATATGTGATTAGTTATCACAAAGGCGCTCTCTGTTTATATTTCAAACACGCTGCCTTTGAAGTGCGTCGGAAAGCCTTTCTCTGAGCGGCCTTCAGGCCTCCGAAGCCGAAGCCATTTCCTCAAGAGGCAGCGAGGCAACAAGTCCTCACTGCCTTGAGTTTTCGAACGCAGCGAGCCAGTGTTGTGGACAAATGCGGAACTATGCGATAGCGCCTGTCGGGCTACGCGCTTGCTTATGAACTTATGGATATCTCTGTACCGTCTGCCGCTGGTTGTGTCAGCTCCTGTAAGCGTACGGGCCAACCAAACAACCCAAGAAGAGTTTGGAACAAAACAAGGGAGGATCAATTTGTTGCATTATCTGGATGGAGAGAGCTTCACGACAACATTTAACTAGACCGAGATTCTGATCCTGCTTGTGTTTTACGCGATGGGTGAGTTGTTTTGATTCGTAACCCTTCAAAAAACGTATGCTATTATATTGATCACAACATTAGTGTGTAGATTGTAATCAGCGCGTCTTCCCGCGGACGATATGCACATCAAAGGTATTGTACAGCAATATAAATGGTCATTTTAAGACACTTCACAATAAGATTTGTACTGTCAATACATTATGTCAAAAATCATTGTAGATTGTAAGTTGAAAACTTAATTCTGTGCTGTGTTTACCATCGAATTTGGACTAATACGCTAATATCAATATGACTAACAATTTCGTTTTGAACATCACATATAAACTTACATAATGAAATAAACGATGTCATCAAACGCAACATTTATAAGACTTGATTACCTTACGTGATTTCTCGTTCGCGTCTGATTGATGGCCATCAGTGGTTGAGTTAAAGACTACAAATCCCATAATTCCACGCTGCTTCAGAGCGTCAGTAAACAACATCATTGTTATTGTTTGATCTGGCGCCATCTAGCGGCGAAAATTATACAAACTGCATCTTTAACAACTTTGAACGGAGTTTCTTACCTTATAACGTTACTGATATTACAGTGGCCAGTCTTAACAGTGTTTGATATTCAGCTCATCTTGATTTAATTATTAATTTTGCCGAATGCAAAAAAACATCCATATCTGAATGAATGGGACTCAGGAAATAAAATATACGCAACCTTATGGCAGATCACGTTGGCCAAAACACGAAATGAACCGCGTTTTCAAAAGATATTGCGGGCAAACACATACATTTGCATCCGGATGGGATTACATTTCTCAGAGGACCTCTGAGTTCGGCGAAAAACAGTAGGTAAATTGCTCTGGAATTCTTACGGAGGTTGTCAGAGAAAAAAACAGACATAGCCGATTCGGACGGGATTAAAAACACAGAGGACCTCTGAGAAGCACGATTTTCTGAGAGGTCCCCCTGTAAAACTAATCCCGTCCGAATAGGGCTTATGTGTGAAAATAAGATTTGTCACCAAAAATCATTCCATTTGCTGAAACACAGAGAAAGTTGTTTCCAAATTAAGACTCAACAGCACCCCATAGCGGACGAAAACATCACCAACATAACATACGGGTTAAGTCCATTTTTTTTCTGTAGTAAATTTATTTTAATCAGTGTAGGGCTAAGGATATTACTAGCAGAACAAGGCGGTTGACTCTCCAAAGTCCCATTTTCGCGTTTATATTTGTCTTGATTGGTCTCTGCTCGTGTACTTTCCCAGTCCTACTGTCACTCTGTGTTGTTTATCTTTCGCGCCGCGCAGCGCACACCGTAACGGACTCAATACGGACTAGTCCATTTCATTATAAAAGAAGGGGGTGTATGTGTGACAGATAAACATGAACTGGACATTTTAACTACGATTTCAAAGTTTCAACTTATTTCTTAAGAATATTAATACAATTTACAATGCTTTTGAAGTGTTCATGATGAAAATGGTTTTATTTTTTTATTTATAAGTTTGGCTGGGGGCCCCCCTAATATGACCGCTGGTACAGGGCCCCAAGCAGCCGCCTACCTATGCCTCTATGTTAAGACCACCTCTGTATAGGCCGATATATAAGTGCATCTTTAGCTTTCATTGGTGTGACGCAAGGATGTTTTCTTTGCATGACTGTAATGAAGTTTACGGTGTTCATCACCTCTACGGTTTTACTGACATTTAAATTAATTTCCTTTCTGATGTCACAAAGTAATCAACTAGATGCAAATTTAATCAACTGCTTGAGTATTACTGACATGCAGCTCTTATGAGTTTGTTTCAGCATCAGCCCCAATACTACGCTTGCTGGGTGGTCAGGAATTTAAGGTGGGCAGCAGCCATAACACTCAATGTAAAATATATATGAAACAGCTCTGAAGGTTTTACTTTATTTGTCTCACTTATACAGAAAAAACACAATTCGTATTCTGTGTCTTATCAATGTTGGCAAACACAGAGGGAATTAAAGGCTATAGGAGACTTTTTGATATATTGAGATATATTGCAGAGTACCAGCAGCACCCGACCGACTTAAAAAAGATTTTAATGTCAACATTGTATAGATATGATAATGCGGCAACAACGTTTAGTATGTGGCATCAATTCATCTAAAGCCAAGGTATGGCAGACTCTGTTGACGCCATTCAATCTTACTACCACGACGTGAGAGTCCCATAGGCTATATTTTTATTTATTTCTGACCCTATCATACATGCCGCTGCAGCAACCATGCTCAAATATCACAACAAAGCACAACGCTTTAAATAATCGATTGATGAGAACATCATGAAAGCAATTTGACAAATTGACATGCATATGCCAAATTCGTCAAAAGGTTCTCCTGTTTGCCAAGAGATACAGCACCAGACAAAAGCATGAGGCCTATAATACTGTAAGTGTCCAAAGATAAATCACGCTGCTTTGTTTATAACACTGCAAATTAGTATAAAATACAAGGGTCAATAAAGTGCTTTTGAGACTGCAACATTTCCCCCCAAAAATCTGAGATTTTCCATTTAACTTCATATGTTTTGTATTAAGGAGACCTTAGGGGCCAGTCACACCAATAGCATTTATGGCAGTTGCAGGCGCCTTTTTTGAATGATATTCTATGGGCAGGGCGCGTTTGCGCGCTGTTTATGCCCGCCGAGCGCCTTGCGGTTTTTTGCCGCCTGCCGCGCACGCGTTTTTGAAGGAGCGCTGAGAGCGGAGAAGCGCCCGACGTCATTCGTGTCTTTCCATTGTCCAATCGAATGAGGGGAGAGGCGGGCCTTACGTTGTGGTGAGGGAAGTTACAGTTGCTTTGAAGAACCGGACACCACTCACTCACTCTCTTCTGTGTGTTTGTGCACCTCTCACCCTCAAACAAGGTCAGAGCAAGCGTCCTCTTTTTAAAGTTTCTGCTGATATGACAGTTAACAGCAAAAGAGCGCTCACGCTTCAATATTTGATTGACAAGACAGCTGACTCGGTGGTTGCTTAGCAATATGAAAAGCCGCGTCGCACTGCTCTTTTTTTAAAAAAGGCAGTGCGTCGCGCCTTGCGTTTGCAAGCGTTTAAAGCGCTTTTGGTGTGACTGAAGCCTTAGGCTGTTAGTAATGCATTTGGTTAAGCTCCAGCACTTTTGATAAATTAACTGCAAGCAGACACCATACAAACAAACCTATAAAATATTGTCCACCCTGTCATGCAAATTCAATGTAGAAAATTCATGACAGGGTGGACATTTTTAGCTAAATTTAGCATTTAATGAACACATGATGTAGCTGAGGTTAGCCAAGTGGCTCACTGTATAAAATACATATTTAGATTTTCTGCAAAGTTTTATGATAATTAATATTTCTCAATGACAGGGTGGATTTTAAGCTTGACATCACGCAACTACAAACACAATATGATGAAAATAAAGAAAAATAAATGTAGATACTTACTGTGTGTGCATTATATGTTTTAACCTCCACTGAAGAAAGACCAAATGGGGTACGGGATGTCACTGATTACATCAGTTGATTTTTTAAAAAGGGGTGTTTACCCCAAAATACCAGGGTGGACAACAATTTCAGAGTGCAAAATGCTTAATATTATTATGAAAATTGAATATAAATTATAAAAATGACTTGTTTTATCAAATAACTTGTTGAGGACAATAAGAAAAATCGATTCACCATTTATTCACTTTTTACACTCAGAAAAAAATTTCTGGGACATGCCAAACCGCATACATCCAATCAAAGAAAATGGCATAAAATAGGAAAAACATATTTCAATAGACTTATCATTGAACTTGTATGTGTGAAAATGTTTGGCCATTTATAATAAAACCTCAGAATTTCATTATTTTGGATTATATTCATGATTCTGATGTGAACAGCAAAAGGCTCTTTATGTGATATTGACTCACAACATAACATTATAAAACACCACGATTTGCCTTACTATGACCTTGCGAACTGAATCCTCCTCCCGAACTTAAAAATCTTTCGATTTTTGTATGTGAAGTTTTTCTCAAACGCAAGCTGAATGAGCTGACAAACATCGATGATGACAAAACCGCCAAAATTTGATTTTAAAACTGCATGCGATGCGCCACTATAACAATATTGTATATTTACTGTATAACTATCTTATATTATTTATTTCTACTGTTTATCATGCTACAACCAAACTGCATATTCTAATTTTAATAAACAGAACTACGTCTAAAACAAACAAATATTTTGAAAGCTGCTGGAGACTTGCCATTGGCTGTATTTGAATAAATAATGAGGTCTAAGAAAGAATTAGGGGCTATTTTGGGGATGTTTTACTATAAATATAGTAGTTTCATATTAATATGTTTTGTGTTATTACATTAATGAAATAGTGAATTGCATTTTTTTTAAATATGTGTTTTCTTTAAGTTACTGTAAATAAATACTACTGAAAAGACCTCTGAGCTTTGTGTAAGTCAATCAGACATTGGTGGGCAGGGGCTTATATAAATAGTGTTTGCCAACAAGGGATGCTATTTGTGCAAAGAGAAATATGGTGGACTGGACATTTTTGAGGGGGCAATGGCCCCCCAGGCCCCTGTATGGCCTTGTTCACCATTGATATTAACAAAATCAACTCAAAGAAGACAAATGCACTGCACACATCGCTATATTGTTTGTTAGCTGCTTTCCAACGGCCTCTAAATTCTCTGCCAAATAAAAATAACATTCACTCAAAAGGAAACAATCCTGTTGTTTCCAGGAAAAGCCACAGCATTGATTTAAAAGAAAGTAAGTCTTTTCATCACAGGAGATGAACGAAGAAATACACTTTAATAAATAGAAAAAGAGTTATGGACAACTTAGAATCAATATCTCACCTTTTATCAGAAATATAACAGCAAACAAGCAGGTGTGGGAAGTCTGGACGTTGTGCAGTAAATGTCATGCACACTTTTGGTAAACTAAAATCAGAGCTAAAATTCAAGACAAAGTGCCAATAATTAAAAGCAGTTCTAAGAATCACAAGCAATCTTCAATGAGAAGAACTCATCTTCTAACAGAAGCTCCCTCACATCATCGAAAAGCAAGCAGTTACCACTGGGCACCGCCCCTACCAAGACTCCACCCACTCGGCTTTGCCCGACCACTAAACACATCCCTCAGTTACTGCGGTGCCAAATGGCACACTGTGTTACCCTTTAATGCTTGTTTCATTTTAAAACTACTTCCTACTGTTTCTGTCCTCTATCAGAAAACAACTAAATCAAACTTAACTCACACATCACATTCAGAAGAGAGGAGACATATGGAAACCTGCAGAGCTGCACCTGGCAGCAGTTTCAAACCCACAGCGCAAGCCAGACGCTAAAGGCTTAATAATGCTTTACCAATGATTTTCTGATCTGAAAAGGATTATTCATAACAAATGAACAGGTCTGGCATCAATGCATAAACACCATGTGCTTTACATCATGTAACATTTGAGCTCAAAACAAAAGATTCAAAATACAACGCCTTAAATGTTTAAGAATAATCAACTTGGATTTACAAGTCATTTCAACTTACTATTTTTATCTTGAATAACTCATAAAGATTGCAGTAAGAAGAAATGTTACTTGAAGTTTAAAGTCGTGTGGATATACTAGGGGAAAGTGGGGCACAACTAAACACTTTTTGGTTTTGGTTCCATAATTCAAAATTTTTACACACACAACACACATATCTGCTACAAATGAACATTTGAAGTTTGTTTCTATTACTTACAATTCCTTGGCCAATTACACCAAACGTGACAGAAGTGCAAGTACTGAGGGGTTAGTTGTAACACAGCGTTACAATTAACCCCCCTGGTACAAAATATTATTAAGCCCCCCCAAAAAAGTTGCTAAGATCTGCAGACATATTTCAAAACTATGCTATGTTATAGTCAACAAGACACTGATTAATATGACATAGCATTGGATTTGATATCTTACACACCCAACTCAGAAACCGAAAAAAAAAACATATGATGAAAAAATACCTGCATGCAATCAAAACACTGGTTCATCAATAACTCTCCGGAAAAACATTATACATTTCCAAGAGTTTGTGGGAGATCGTCTTTTGGCAGCGTAAAAATACGCTCAACCTTGTACGACAATGTAAACAGTCCGTGTTACAACTAACCCTGCGTTAGTATTTGCCCCGCACACCCCTACAGTACATATATAACAATCTGTTGAAAAGCATTGTACAGCTTTGTGCAAAGATTATTCTGCAAAAACCAAAAACTTGTGATTCATGGGCGTGCGTTACATGCAGGCTTGAAATAACATGGACATTTTGGAGTCCATTTTTCTTTTAAAATAAAAAAGATAAATGTATTATAATATCAGACGCACCACCTCATTGATATACAGCTACGCATGGACCTGCAGAGAATGGAGAGCACTCAGAAACCTTTTCCCTCTGATTGTAATACAGAGAATTCCAGCATCTTAATTGCGTTTCAGAGCAAGGATTGCACTAATTCACATCACTGTGCTTGAATCAACAGCGGGCTGAGATCGTTTCAGCCTCTCAACCTCCATTTGCTGTTCCTTTCCTGCAGGTCGTTTCCATAATGGCACTAATGCAGTCCTCTAATACAAACCAGAGATGCAGAATACCAGATCTTCATTAGGACTCGGTTGCGACGAAGAGCTTTTATTTGCAAGACATAAGCTTGATTCAGGAGGAAAGCGGTACACAAAATTCACGGTTCGGTACGTACATCTTTGTTGTTGTTTTTGTGGTTCGGTTTTGGTACAGTTAGGAGGAAGAAATACAAAACATATAATTACGTCATTTATAATGAACATCTATAAACATCAATATTTGTAAACATCAACAGATTACATACAGTAAAAACACTTACATATTTTAACATATTCTTAAAAAAATTATTTGGTCCACTGTTCTAATAAAGCTGAAAATCTTTTAATGTGACACAGCTTCTTAAAACTCTACGCTCATGTGCGAGACGCTGCATATATTTATATATATTAAATATAAATATAAATATATATTAATTTCTCCCAAGGGTTTTTGTCCTTCTAGGAGTTTTTCCCACTGGGTTTTCTCCTAGGGTTTTTTTTCGTCCCCGTGAGAGTCAGCCAACTTTACTGTATACATTACATTATTACTATGCTCGCTTGTACGGTTTATCCCTAGCCGCTATATTCTACTTCTTATACTATCTATTGATTTTCTGTGTTCTCCCCTACATCTACTCATGTTAAGCTGCTTTGCAACAATTAACAATTGTGAAAAGTGCTATATAAATAAAATTTAATTGAATTTAATTGAATTGTGATCCTTAAAGAGCACCTTTTGTCCGATTCCGATTACATTTCCTGTGTAAGTGTGTATTAGTTCATATCAGGGCTTTGAACCAGATTTTTCCCCCAGTTGGTTCGTTAAGAACAGAAGTATTTTAACGTTTCCGGTTTTTGGTTCAACCTTAAAATGTACGTTCCTAAACCGGATAGAACAAAAAATAAAGTTCCCGAACCGGTTAATAACGTTCTATGTCAGCTGTGGGACATACAAATAAGTAAGTTGACCATTAGAATATTTAACTTAAATGATTAGTCTACATAATTTTCCTTAAGTCTCTATCTTGTCATCAGACAATAAAAAGGCTACATTATGTAAGCGGCATAACTGCATTTGTAAATGCATTCATTTGTTTCAGCATTAAACATGAATTAAGACAAGCACAATTTCTGCCATGTCGTTTTTTGGCAAACAACTTAAACCATGTTTTCTTGTATGTGTCCTGTCAAGAACAGAAAGATTAATCGCTTGCTTTTTGAAGCGCATCTCTCAGTGTTTGCACTTTTGAGTGCACTTAAACATGCGCACAAACACAGATGATGGACGAATTCCAAACGGCACTTCGGGAAGAAGATGCAGCATAAACAGTAGGGCTGTAACGATTAATCGTGCAAATGCGTGTTTTCTCAGTGAATGAATTTGAATTAATTACGGTGAAATTCAGGCACATCCCAAAGCCAGAGGGCGCTCCCGTGCAGAAACTTCCTTTGTGGCACAGAAGAAGTAGCATTACAAACGCTATTCCAGGAAATACCTAGAGGCATATTTATATCGGTGTTCTTCAAATTGTTTCAGGTATTTTCATGATAATAAAGAATATTTTGAATGATTTTGCTTAATGAATGTTGCTTTTTTAAATGCACGTTATAAACGATTTCGACTTATAATGATTTTAGATTGATAAGGAGTCCTACTGAACAAATGCCGTATTATACGGACAAGCTGTGCATGAAACACAGAATCGCAGCCTTGCGATTCAGAATCGATTTCAGACAGGCATTTTTAATGGGACACACAATTAATGGTTACAGCCCTAATAAACAGTCGCTCCACACAAAGGGAAAATTACGGACTACAGTATGAGACACAGGGCTCTATCTTACACCCGGCGCAATGCAGCGAAATTGCCGACGCAAGTGTCTTTCGCTAGTTTCCACCCTAATTTTCACATTTAGCGCCGCGTTGTTTAAATAGCAAATGCATTTGCGCCCCCTTTTGCGCCCATGGGCGTTCTGGTCTGAAAATTAGGTGTGTTCAGGCGCATTGTTGGCGCGTTGCTATTTTGAGGCAACTAAAATGTGTTTTATGTTATTTAAAGAGCGCATTAGTAAAATGCGCCTATAAACGGGAGGACAACGCGGGTTTGCTTATCACAAAGTACATGAATGCGCAGCACACAAAAATGCTTTTAAATATGAAAGATTAAAGGATTGAATGTAAAAGATTATTACTGAGTCTCTTGGACATAAATGAGGACTAATTATGAGACGTAAGAAGACGTAAAGAGCTGCGTTACCTGCAGCCTGGTAAGTAAATAAATGCTTTGCTTTAAACAAATGCATCTGTTTTTAAATGTTTTTTTAAATGCTACCTCATGGATTTATTGTATATGATGACTCTGTACCTGCGGATATGGTGAGATGAGAAACATTTTTAAGTAATGCTTAAAAAAACTCTTTGCTAAAAAAAACGCTGTCCAAAGTGCTGAAACGTGAGGAGAGCCGTTTGTAAATTCTTTATCTCCTGTTTGTTACAAATAAAGTATTTTTAGAGTACAAACCTTATCTTACATACTTGTAAATTATGTTTTGATGATATTGGATAGCCATACATTTAAAGCAATTACAAGCCTGCTTTTTACTTCCATGACTAAAAGAAAACCTTTTAAAGGTTTTAATAAAAAAATAACAATTTCAATACAAGTGAAAAACAACACAATAATTTAACATTAGGGATGTAACGGTATCAAAAATTCACGGTACGGTAGTATTTCGGTGGGATGCCCACGGTACGGTAATTATTGAAACATTTACAGGAAGGAAAAAACATATGAAGACTTGGAAAAACTGCCATAAGTGTTCATTAAACAAGACTGAACATTACAATGTACAAAGTGTAGCGTAGCGTAGTGTTTACAATTTTCATAAAAAGGACAAAAATAATTAGAACATGTAATAAAATAAAAAAATCAAGTTTCAGTTTAGTTTGTCAACTTTAAACAACTCCCAATCAGTCAGGTTTTAAGAATTGAGTCACTCCCTCAATTGACCTATTATTATTATTATTAATGCTAATGCTTGATACTCCTATGAAAGCAACAGTTGTGATTGTAGAATCAAGAAAAGATGATGGGTTTTAAGCGGGTCAATTCATGAAAACAAAAACAACCCAGTAAAAATGAAAATAGCAGCTTACTTATTGTAGCCTGATTGTAGCTGGACTTAGAGCTGAGGACAGCTCACTCAATACAGGGGTTCGTTTCCCAATCGGAAGTCTGCAGCCTCCATAGGTCGCATTTGTAGGCTGCATACGTCAAGAAGACTTATTATTTCAGAATATTAACATTTTTCAAGTTGACAATTATTCTTATTTAATCGTATATTGTTGTAACACGCTTATGACTTGCGAATGTAATACTCAGTTAACTTAAATACACCAGGCGTGTAATGACCAGGGGCGGATCTACCGGGGTGGCACGGGGTGGCAGTTGCCACCCTAAATAAAAGCATTGCCACCCCATATGCCACCCCAGCGCGGGTATCCTAATATATATAATTTATACCCGAGTAGGCTCTTTTAACCAGAAAGGCAATTTAGTTTTTCTCTGCGTGTGTTTGCGGGTGGGAGACACATATCTGACGATGATTGGTGTGTGTGTCTTAGACGGGGTGGGACAACCACATAGCTGATGGTGATTGGCTTAATTTCCATTGTTAGCCAACCAGAGGCAGCAGAGTTCATACACAAGCATACAGTCAGTCCGAGCAGAAAGTCTTTTACAGTGTAAAAAAAGTCCGCGCAGATTTGCCAACTTGGTGACTTGGTCGCTAGATTAAGAAACTTTTTAGACCCCTTTAGCGACTTTATTAAAAAAGCGACTAGGACCAATCTAGCGATCTTTTCTGGCGTGGTTGGAGACGTTTGGAAACTGCGGTGAAAGGATGCATCGCCCCATCCAAGGCACACACATGCAGCCCGGTTCTCGCGCTGCAGTCCATCCCAGTCGCACAAACCCGCAACAACAGAGCGATGGGAAGTACAACGAGCTCAAAACAAAGGTAGCGGACGCAAGCACAAAGTATAAAAAGCACAAACGTTACTTTTCCATCGTTGAGGTTAAAGGCAAGAATGTTTATGAACGTGCAACTTATGCCCATGAAGAAAGAGTCTCTTCACGTCTGTAGCGAGGAATTCTGATCTAATAAAGCACCTCACATCATCACATGGTGCCAAAACAAATTCTCTTTAGTGTCTTAAAGTGATTAAGTTGAGCATCACATCAGCAAATCAGAGTACTAAATATGGTCATATTTATAGGATAAAAATACAAAAATTAAACTGATGTTAAATATTGCACGAGGTAGTTGCTTGGTAGTTAAAACAACTGAACTGCAGTTTTGTGTAAGCAGTAAATATATTTTAAGCAGTTCTTTCTAGAGTTAGCCCGTCATGTCTTAGCTACTGCAGCAATCAAAATATACCATACGTGCATATGAAATCGCTCGTTATGATATAGTCTGATGTTTTTATTTGTCTTCGTTAAGGAGACAAAACTATTCAGTGTTGTGTATGTTTAGAAAGCTTGAAAGACAACTTAATGCGGCATTTTCCAGGATATTATGAAAAGAAAGGCTGATATCCATTCTTTTTACCAAAAAGAATAGAAAAATCAAATACTATGGGAGTGGAAGGTACAAATAAAACAGAAAAATATGTTGTGGAAGGGAAAGGAATAGATGAAGTAATGAAGGAAAGAAACATATGGATGGCAAAGAGCTAAAAAGAAGTGAAAAGACAGAAATCCATCATGAAGTGAGTGAAAGGATTAAAGAAGAGGGTTATGAGAGAAAGAGATGGTTGCCTTTCAAATATGTTTTACATTAATATAAACAAGGCAATCCTATTTTGTTTATATAACTGTCTTTATACCATTATGTTCAACCAGTCAGTGTTTTTAGATATTGATACGCTGTATGTATTAACTTAGTATTAAGACAAAGGGTGATACAGAGATGCTAAAGGTAGCTGCTTGGGTACTTACTTATAGGAACATTTGTTGTTGTGTTTATTAATGTTATAAAAATTTGAGGTCCAGTGTTCACCAAATATAGTATATACAGTATATAATTTCTTGAATCCACGACAACCATGCAAGGACGCTTACTTCATTGCCACCCCTTGTAGTTCTCATGCCACCCCCTTGCCACCCCATAAATAATTTTCTAGATCCGCCCCTGGTAATGACGGATGCAGCCTGCAGCGACCTAAGGAGGCTGCTTTCTAATTGAGAAACGGCATACACGCTCTCCTCATTCACGGATTTACTCACATTCGTTTTTTGTATGTCCATCACATTTTGTCCTTTCTCGTTTCTTGTCACAGCGAACGCGAACTTTTTCCACACATCAGATTTAAAATCCGCGTTTCTTTTGCTTCTGCCATTGTCGCTCCACTTGTAGAGAGGCATCAGAGTGGCACGCATGGGATTATGGGAATTGTAGTTCCCGCGTCCCTCCACTCGCTGCACTTGGCCGGAAAAAAAACACACGTGTTGCTCGGAAGACCTAATGTTTTACCGAATCACGTGACCACGGTTGTACCGGCAAAATTTTATACCGCAATACCACGAAATTTATAATACCGTTACATCCCTATTTAACATTAATCTTAAACTGGGGATCTTCTTCCTCCGCTTAGTTTTTCAGTTTACAGAGTTCTTCATCTAAACAGGGATTAGACATAGTGCCAGTGCAACTTGCTTTTAAAGGGGATGAGAGCTGAGTCTCTCATTGGTTTACTGCACGTTACGCACAAAATACTCCCATTACAATAGGACCTACCCTTTTCGACCATGCGCTCGGCGCACAAACCATTTTTCCCGTCGTTAAATTAGCAAAAGTGGATTCGGACACGCCCATTTACACGTTGCGCTGTGCGCTTTAGACAATGCGCTTAGATCGTTAAAATAGGGCCCACAGTAGCACAACCCTCTCTAAAGTTTATACACAAAGAGTTCTGATCTTTAAAGGGCATAGGGACATTCAACCGAATTTGCGTCCAGAAAATTGCTCACTTTATCGTCTTTTGTGGTTAAATTGTTTAAAATCACTTAAGTGTTAATATTTGAAAGCCGTTGAAACACGTGCAAATGATCAACTTTCACCCTATTTAAGTTTGCATATTAATCCGCGAATCGCACGCGAGTCGAACCGTGTGTCGTGATCTGTATGGATCATCTATGATCTATTACACCACTAATCAGTATTACAAAAACAAACATCTTGAGATACTTGGCCTACAATATTTACCTCTTATGATTGAGCATTAGAGACTTGGACTTGAGTACTTGCTGGTGGCAAGCTTCTCATTTCTCTGATGAGTCAACGACGACCGGAAGTGAACTTCACAGAGTCATATTGCACAGAAACCTTGTCAAAGAACGAAAAAATAACGGTATTAACCGGTTACCATTATTTTAAATAAACGATTCTGTTCCGGAACATATATTTTTTAAAAGTTTCTAGTTTCGTTTTGTTCCTTGCAAGACATCAAAAGTTTTTGGTTTTCATTTTCATTTCGTGAACCTGTTCAAAGCCTTGGTTCATGTTAACAATATGCAAAAGCAGAGCCAATCCTCCCTACGTGAGCTGCGTAGGGCCCCGCACCATGAGGGGGCCCCCTTGTTCTTCACTTCATTGTTGTTTTTGGGGGTCAGTCTCATAGTTTCAGTCGATGCCAATATACTGGTCATTAGCCATCTGATTCATCAGAATAGCAGATGGAAAAGTGTGTGAGAAAATTCAGTATGAAATATATATATACAGTATATAAATAATAATAATGATGCTAAAGGCTCAGGATTTAAGTATCTGTCGGCTATGAACTGACTTACGATAACTTTGTACCCAGTCCCTAAAATGTAAATGTCTACATTTTAACAAAAGGTCAGGTACCAAGATGCTGGAAGAAAGACATTTATAATGCAAATAATGGGGAATGAAGTGTATCACCAGGGATTTAAATGCATCAATAAAATGTAAGCGCTACTGTACGTACGCTGCATATAAAAATCCTTTTGAGCGTTGTTTCAGGATTCTCTGCTGGTGTTATGACAGATGGAGAAGATATCAGACACAGACCGGCTGAGATGGAGAAGACCAGCTGGACTGTATGAGCTGGACACGGCTCGTGTAAGAACGCCTGCGCCATCATCAGATCTTTCATCATTTTCTTATCATATGCGTTCTGAGTGCTGGAGGGATAGAGGATCATTGGAGGTTTTGATGTATTTGTCATATGCAGTAAAACACATTAGAGGTGTGTGGTATGTCACGAACCCATCACGTCTAGGGTGGGAAAGGTCCGATGACAAAATATTAAGAAGCTAAATATTAGTTTCCCCCTCCCGCTCCTGTCCCATCTCACCACAAAACACAAGAATACGTTCAAGAGTTTTATTTACTCTGTGAGGAGCATCTCTTCGGAAAGGGATAAAGGCCAAAATAACAAACATAACAGGAATCTAACTTAATTTTAGATTATTAACTTACCTACAAAAATAAATAAAACAATACAAAAGAATAACACTCTTCTTCCCTCACTCCCTAACTAAGCAAAACCATGAGAAAAAGTAGCACAAACTAAAACGGCCATCCCAGACCTACAGCTCGTAAGGTAATTAATTTAACAGAGGAAACAATAATTGAATGAAATGACACATTAACAAGAATAAGAAACAAATAGAAAAATATTTACAAAACTCTGATTTCAACAGGAGCCGATCTTAGAGACTCTATAAAGAGATCCAACTCTTAAAGCTAATAACCGACAGTTGCTAGCCCACACATGAGTCACAATAGACCCTTAAAGAGGAGACAGGAGCTGGAGGGTAGAACGACCGAACGTGAGCTCCGCAACGCGCTCTACCGAAGCTCCCACACACACGGTCTTCTCTCGTGCTTTATCCAGTTCTCACTCATTAGCTGCAGGTGCTTCCAATCACGCGACACTGCCAGGGATAATGAGAAAACAAGGGAGGGGAGAGAAACACATATAGAAAAGGCAATTTTACAAACACATCACCTCCCTCAACTTTAAGTCCCAGGACGTAACAGGTATAATATAAAATTCATCTGACATGTAACATCAGACATGTTGAGAGTCAATATCACCAACAAAACCACTAGTGACTAATAGGGCTGCACGATTCAAGCTAAAATGTGAATCCCGATTTTTTCCATGGGAATTGAGATCCCGATTCTCTCACCCGATTCTCTTTATTTTAACAAAAACATTTATTATGCACTTAACTAAAAAATGTGCTACAGGACTTTCAGTTATAATAACGTTTCTTAAAAGTCTCTTTTTCTTATTTTAGACCCCTTAAAATTTAGAATAATTTAAAATTTGTTAGCTGTTAAATTGCACCTGTGCTTTTTGTACTATCAAACTGGCCAACCTTAAAACTTTAAAAACACTAACGTTAAACCTTTAAAAGACTAAAAGATCAACATTTTGAGGCATCAGAGAGAAACGCAGACATGTAACAATGTTCCCCTCTTGCGAAAAACCCTTTCTAATGGGGAACGCAAAGAGGCCGTTTCTCAATGTGAAGGCTGCAGCCTCTCTGGAGGTCGCATTTCTAAACTGCGCATCATAAAGACTGTCTAATTTCAGAATATTAACAATTAACGTTATAAAGATGACTAATATTTTTAGTTAATAATAAATTGTTGAAGTATGTTAATGACTTGCGAATGTAATGCTCCGTTGACTCAAATGAACCAGGCTTGATGACGTATACAGCCTGCATGCGACCTCCTGAGGTTGCAGCCTTCCGATTTAGAAACGTCCGGAGCCTGAGGTAAATAATTTCCTTGCCTTTTTTCGAAACCATTGTTGTTGCATCTTCACTTTCTCCGTCGCCACCAGGATTTTCCACGGTGACACTCGTTTATCCTCTCTTTTTTGTGAAAATTGCCGCTCCAGATCCACCAAGTAAACGACTGTGTTTAGGTCTGCCGCCTTGTTATACGTCACGCGAGTGACAGCGGAACACCGCAAATGAGATGAGAGAGAGGAGAGAAACGATCGGGTCTGATTGGTGAATGAATAGGGTTTGGTTTTACCCTGTATGAGTGTGTGTTAGCAAGTTTGACTGATATTCTTGGGTTGTTGTAATGTAAATACGTGAACACTTGAACGCAGAAACTGAATACAGGGAAATACTGTAAATGCAAGTGAATCGCCGTCATTTAAAATGAAGATCGCCTATATGTATGAATCGAGATCGTGATTCTTTTTCGATTAATCGTGCAGCCCTAGTGACTAATGAATCTGAGTCATATCAAACCACTGATGGGCTCAATGTGTGCATTCTTCCTTGGTGGACTTGTAGAAAATGAACACGCTTTATTTCTCAATGTCCAGTGTTGGATATATTGTACACACATTTAAATTTATTCATTTGGCAGTAGAGGTCTTCTCGGGTCCAAAGAAATGTACCCAACCCAAAATGACACAAATCACTTTATACCCGAACCCCACGCGCATAAAGAATTTTTTTTAAAGAAGGACCTGACCCGAGACAAACCTGAGAAAATTAGACCTAAGTCCAACCTGAACCAGTGGCAATTTTTTTAACCTGACCGGACCCGAATGTAAACGGCACCGACGTGTGTGCAGTCAGCAGCCCCGCACACAGCAGTCAGACAGAAAAAAACCCCGCTGGTCTCGCAACCAATTTGGCAAGCTGCTCCATTTGTTTTACTTTGTTATCTGACGATGACACCAAGGTAACCGCTAAAATGTACATTAAAAATTGATTGACAGGTGTGTTTCAATGTAAATTAACCTACCGCCAGCCACACACTGTCGCAAGCGCTCGTGGCAAACAGATGAGAGGTTTGAAAAGGACATTGACGCACACACGTGAGATTGTTTGGGTCTTGGGGTCCGTTCGGCAAAAACACATCCATTTTAAATTACCCGAGACCCGATGCCGCTATTATTATACCCGACCCATGTCCGAGGCACAAGAGAAACTTTTAGACCCGAACCCAATCAGGTCTCAGGTCGGACCTCAGGTTTTCGGATCTAAGTGGACCCGTGAAGACCTCTATTTGGCAGACACTTTCATCCAAAGCGATTTACAGTACATTTTAGAAAATGCTGGGACAAATATGGACATTTTCTAGGTTAATTTAAACCAAGATCCACATTTGATCACTTTCTTACAAATGACTTTCAGTACAAATATCTAAAAATTCTTAAATCAAGATGTATGTTCTTAATTCTTTCCTCACCAGCGTTTTTTTTTTTTAAGTCATCTGGTGGATAATAGCGGTGTTACAGATTGCCGAAAATACTCGTCATTGGCAGGGAAACATTTTCTCTTAAATGGGGGGAAAGAGTTTAAGCAAAATGATCAATAAATAAATAAAAAAAAAATATATATATATATATATATATATATATATATATATATATATATATATATATATAATTAGGTGAATTTGTGCTTAAAACAAGCAAAAAATGCCAATGGGATAAGATGTTTCTTGATTTTTTTTTATTAAATAAGTATTTAAGAAAAAAGTTCATGACTAAATATTTAAATTAAAGGAAAAACTACCAAGATCTGGTTGTTAAGCTGGGTTCACTGTCCAAGATGAAAGATCCATCGTAAAACGTTTGTGACAAAGTCTAAACGGTGGACCTTCGTCCTACAGTGAGAAAGATTCAAAGACAACAGTTGTTACGTTCTTGGGAAGATAGCTTGCGATCATTTCAAGCAGTGTCAGAAATGTTAGCTTGATCCCACGACCTACATGAAATGATGTACTGATTAACGCGATGCGTCGTTAAAACTTAGCAGGTGTCACGATTCTCCAAATCCTCGATTGGATTAAATTTTCGATTCTAAGGTCACAATTCGATTAGATTCACGATTTAAAAAAAAAGAACAGGTTGCTATGCCATTTTTAGACTAGACTTTTATGAAATATAAATAATGAACCCAGAGATGCCCTGCCATGTTAGTCGTGCTGCCAGTGGAAAAATACGATACACGCACATACCTGATAAAACCAAACTTCCTGTCAGATGAAAATCTGTTCACTCAACATGTGTTTTTTTCCACTTGGCAAGCCGACCGGACGTGACATGGGGGCATGGCAGCATCAACGATTCCAATTTTAAATACAAAGTTTGAGGTTGTGACTTAATTTCGATCAATTACATTTTAAAATCGAAATCGTGATATCCTTATTAAAACTTAAATATGTTTTACTTATATATTCACCAATGGCTGTAACACAACGCACATGAAAGCACAACTTGCAAAGCGCGATTCTCCTTGCAGTGTTTGTTTACAGCTAGCGCATATACTAAAGTTCACTAACTTGTGTTGTGGTCTATAAACAGTGGGTATCATCATCGTAAAGTTTACATACATCCCCTACCCACGTATATTAGATCCCATGGTGTGATCCGTCATGATCTTACAAGATGCATGTAGCAGGCTTTAGTTTGAATAAAAAAACAACCCTGGAATACGACCATGTCTTTATTCAAAGAAACATCTGAACACATAATAAGGGCGCCAAAAGCTTTCAAACGTAATCATAATTAGAAATGCAGTTGCAAAGCTGAGTCACATTAGATTGATTGCCAATTTGCGATGAGCATTAGTATCTGTCAGAAATAAAAGCCGTCTGACAATTAGCATTTAGATAAGCATGCTTCAAGGCAACACGAGGTGAGAAATATAAAGGCTGAATAGAAAGTTTGAATGTGTTTGAACAGCAGGTACATCGATCACGAAGAGAGAAATATTTTCTAGCTCAAGAAAGGGAAACATTCTTACAAAATAATTGCAGACAATAAGTTAAAGCTCACCAACAGGGATAAACGATCACAGGGGAGTTCAAAATGCACACTCGAAAAAAAAACGCACTGTCAGAGACAAACCCGACCCATTAGGTTGCAACGTGACCTATGCTGGGTTGTTGGATCTTAAATATTTTCTGTGTTCATTTAAACCAACGGCTTGATTTGCCCTTTTTGACCCAACGCTTGGGTTCAAAATAACCCAGAGTTCAGCCTTTAAAATTGCAACAGAAACGATTGTGACCCAGTCTGCAAAAAGGCACTTTTCCAACAGCTTGTTCATACTGCCAAATCTCAAAAAGACATCCAGCCTATGAGATGAAGAAAACCTCCTTCCATTGTTCAAATTTGGGGGGGGGGCTGGGGTGGTCCTGCACCTCCTATAAGCATTAAGGGACCCTTAATAAAGCACAAAAATAGAAATGAGGTGGGTCCCCTGGTTTTAATAAAATTAAAATACTACATGAATTCAAAATTCTCATGCTGCTCTGCCACGAAGCAATACTGTGCATTATTTGTCCCAATTTTTCAATAAACTAATCCAAAATATTTCTGTCTGAAATAAATGTAGACTCTCAAGTGCGTCTTACGCGGTTTTCTGAAAGAATTGACAGATTGTTAGTTATATTATACACTAATGTTAAGGGGTAAAAAAATTGTTATGGTTTGAGTTAAGAGTAATTTGGGGTTTCTTTGATTAAAACGTTGATCCATAACCAACAAAAAAATATTACACTGCAAAAAATGATTTTCAAGAAAAAAATTCTTAGTATTTTTGTCTTGTTTTCAGTAAAAACATGTAAAAAAAATTTTAAATTAAGATGCTCTTCTTGATGAGCAAAACGACCAAAGGAAATAAGTCTATAGTTTTTAGACCAAAAATATCAAATTTAAGTGATGTTGTGTATAAAACAAGCAAAAAAATCTGCCAATGGGGTAAGCAAAAAAATCTTGAACATTTTACTAAAACCTAATTTAAAGAAAAATTGCTTACCCCATTGGCAGATTTTTTTATGCACAAAATCAATTAAATTGGATATTTTGGTCTAAAACCTAGACTTATTTTCTTGGGTCATTTTACTCATCAAAAAGAAGCATCTTAATTGAAGAATTTTTAGATATTTTTACTGAAAACAAGACAAAAATACTAAGAAATTTTTTCTTGAAAATCAGTGCAGTGTACTTTGTGAAATCACTGCGACCCTATAATGACGAGGGTGGGAAGCCCCATAAACACTACCACCATCATGTGGACTTTTTGTGCTTTTTCAAATGGTAATATCCCAGTGACCGCGTTAGTAGCTTTTTTTGTGAGAGTACTTGCAACCATATACAGTACAGTACAGTTACAACATCATCAGATCTAAAAGCGACTTATAGTGCATTCAAGCTATGAATCCTTTTTAGTACGCCTCTGCCTTGGATCAAACTAAAATTGCTAAAGCAATGCTCGATATGCTTAAAACAGAGCATAGCAACTCCCTAGCAACCACCCGAGCAACCTATAGTATCAGCTGTGAATTTGGTCACGAGCATCAATCCAACTTTGCTAAATCAAATTAATTTATTCTCACAGAAATATTAACAGGGCTTCCTGCGTTTATCTCTTTGTAAAATGCCGTCTGTTTTCTAAACACTGAACATGTTTAACTCTTACACCTACATGGAGGATTCACAAGCTACCATCTGCCCCAAACTGTGAAAATAGAAAGGTTCTCATAATTACATGTCAGGATGTCACCAAAATATGCTTCCAAGCCATTTCACTGTGAGACCAGACCTCACCATCTGTGGAGAGCACACATCTTAGCCAAATCTGTTCTAGGACAAAGGTTTAACTGTAACTATATGAAATATATGAGCTGGAAATAATAGACTGCGGAATTGAGCCCGGCTGAGTGAGGAACCGAGCCCTTCCAAAATTTTCAAAAATTAATGGAGCTCACTGTACAGCCTGTAATTGTCTGCAGATCAAAAACCATTTTCACATTGTTAGCTTGCTTGCATTGTCTGGTTGTGCTTGTTCCTGTAGCTCAATGGTAAAGCATTGTGTTAGCAACACAAAGGCTGTGGGTTCTATTATCACACATGCAGTACTGATAAAAACACAATCGCTTAAATGCACTGTAAGGGGTAATCGTACACGAATTCAACAATTTTCGTGAGTAGAGTACATACAAAGTCAATGCAAAGACGCAAACAGATGCAAACTTGCGCGGGACGATGCAAATGACGCAAATTGGGTGGTGTGATTATTGCGACAACACGCGCTTTTGAAATCAAACGTATCTTCGCGCCAGTTGAAAATTTGCATGACACAAAGTGAAATCCCACAAGTAATCCAAAGCGAGGAACACGATCCCTTGCATTTAGTGTGTACACAGCATAAGTCAATTTGCATATAAGCTTCGAGCTAATGTAAATGTAATGTAAACATGCAAGATGGAATTCAGGCAAAAATCTAATTAAAATGCATTAATTACTGCCCAGGTAAAAATAAAGTAAAGAGTTGGGCAGGGCACAAACTCGGGGTTAATTGTAACACGACTACTTTACATATTTATACAGGGCCGAGCAATCTGTGCTTTTGCTCTTTTTTCACTACTGTCAGACGATGATCTACTGCGAATTTGTGAAACGTTTTGATGTGTTTTGGTTAAGATATTGAACAAAGAGTGTTTTGGAGACGTAACATGTTTATTTTTATATATATATATATATCTTTTTTTTTTTTTTTTTTTGGGTTGGGTGTGAAAGGCATTTAATCCAACCGTATGTTATTTTAATCACCGTCTTGTTACCTAAAACATTACACCATTTTAAAACATGTCAGCAACTCCTAGTAACTGATAGCTGGGATTGAAAACATTTTACACCTAAGCCTCACGTATACATGATAATAAATGAAAACAATGTAAATACTATTCATAAAAATGAAAACTGTTAATACAATATCAGGGGAAATTACTGAAAATTATGATTTAGTTTTTTTCTTAATTGTGCAGCCCTTAAAAAAAATCTATTTCTATGCATTACTGCATAATACAAGGATGGTTAGATGAAGGATCATGGATGGGTGAATGTGTGGATATCTATCTATTATAGGCAGATAGCCTATATAAACAATATCCACCTTTAATATATAGACAGAATTTGATTGAATTATTTGTGTTTAAACTAAAATTGCTCAGATTAAGGGCAAAATTGGATTGCTGCAATTTTGAAAATGTACATTCCAAATTTGACTAATTGGTATACATCAAAATATCAGTCCTTAAGTCAGGGCCACTTTTTGAGCTTGGTTGAGACCATAAGATAAGAGAATTTATATATATATACATATATATATATATATATATATATATATATATATTTTGCCATTTTCTTATCTATGTCAAGTAAATGTGTCTTTACCATCACATCATTTAACATTTTGTGGTTTCACATGAAATCTAATTTATCTTGAACTTAATGAGATTTTTACTTGCAAGATAAGTTATAGTCATTTACGTATCTAAATTTCTGATTCATCAATCTACTCTGGCTTGGAATATAAGCTTATTTAAGTGAATGCCATATATCAAAACTTTTTAAGACAGTGATCATTTAGACTGTCCAACATTGTTAGAAATGTATAATTGTAGGATGCTTTTGTAATTTATACATAATTTATTGGCAACAATATGTATGTGCTGGATACATGTGCTGGTAATGACATTTTTGTCAAAAAAAAACTAGCCCTAGCTAAGATAACGATTAAGCAAGTGTAGCCAGCTTTCTACATGTAATGTACACAATTTTAACTATTAAAATATTTTAAAAAAAGCTTAAAAATACAGAAATACATATGGTAATGACGCATAATAAGTGTACATGCCCAACACATAGAATAAAGAGTAGATTTACTTACTTTTCTACACATCAAGGCATCTTGCAGCTTGAAATCCATGTGTAAGTCCCTTTATGAAGAGCGTGTTGGTAATGACAGCTAAACCATGGGAAAGGTAGAAATTAAGCAAAATAAAGTATAAAATGCATATATTTGCTTAATCTGTGCATATAGTTTATTAGTTCAAGTAACATTTAATTCATTTGCATTTTTTTTTTTTTTTTGTTAATTTATTATAAATAATGTTTGAGATATGGCACGACATGTGAAAACTTGAAAACTTTGGTGAAGGACAACTCCAAAATACAGATATTGTACCACAAAACACCAATAAAATGTGATAAAATTATTAGTAAGAGCAGCAATAAAAAAAGTCTTGTTTTTGTTTATACTAATTAATGGTGCTAAAATGTATTAGATTTATTTAGTTTTTAATAGACCCTCTGTTTGTTACAATAGCGACCGTTGTAACGTTTGTACTCCTGTCACTTTTGGTGTATTTGTACGATAACGGGAGATCCCACAAACAAACTTGAAGTGTTCAGCAAAGATTTGTGTTGTTTGTAAAAAAATTATTAATCTAACTTAAATATTTTTGAATGATAGAGCCAAGGCAAAATGCATTACTTTGTGCCCAGCTCTCCCCTACTTGAATGTACAAATCTATGAAGTAATTTTTTGAGGACAGTCTCAAAAATATACTTAAATACCAGCTAGTGCGTTTGTAGTGCATTACTATTTGTGCTGAAAAGTATAATTCAATTTTAGTAGGCCTACACTTGAAAAAAATATACTAAATAACAATAATACTTAAATAAATTTTTAATGTATTGAAATAAAGGGTCTCAAAATAGCACACTTTGAGCACACTTAGATGTTCTTAAGTAAGTACTAAAGACTCATTTTATGTAAATTAAGTACAAAATCAGTGTGCACTGTCAGAAAAAAAAGTCAAAATATATACCTCAGCTGTTAGCACGGCGGTACCCCTTTAAAAAGAACAGCTTTGGACCTAAAGAGTTCATGTAAGTACCACACAGGTTCCAACATATTTATTGGGATCTTTTAAAAGGGTACTGATCCAGTGACAGCTCCCTGGGGTACATATTTTGACCATTTTTTCCGACAGTGTGTGAAAATAGTACAACCTAAGGGTACATTAGCGTGTTTTAGTGCACTTTAAATTCTTTAAATTCAGAAATGGTATTTTTACAAACCGATGTACAATTTTATAGTGTATAATAATACACATCAGAGCATATGGAGTCTCCCTGATAACATATGCATCCCATCCGGCCTTGTTAAATGTTTACGTCTGTTTGTGGACTTGATTTATTCTGCAATAGTCTTTATATTAAACCTCTAACTGTGCTTGTTCTTGTCATTTTGTTTTCCTGTTGTCAAGTTCTGAATTGCTGATAAGGAACTCTTTTACATGATTTATAAAATCGATTTAAACACGCAAGGACTCAAGTGAAAATCTGACATGAAGCAAATTTTCACTTCACATTTAAATTGTGAAATGCATCGTTTCTTTTAACCCTGAGCTGTTGATCTGTTCCAACAATGGTTCCATTAAAAATCCTGATGTTTATTACAACATCATTTTACAGAGCCATTAGTGGATTTTCCCTTAAACCTTTAACCTGAATTATTCAAATAAGATTGCCAACTCGTATCATTTATGCCACAGATACAAACCATCAGGTCCTTTGACTAGCTAAGGACAAGTGTGTTAATATTTTTTTTGAAATAGTAACTGCATATGGCTATACTGCCGTCCAAAGCGCAGTAACTACACACTTGGTCGAAATTGAGTAAAGGCTTGAAATGAGCTTTATGACATCTGTTCTGTCTGGTGACAAAGTTTCCTGGTTCAATTTTGTCCCGTTTTAGAGAAATGAGGGTGTCAAAATTGCAGTAACTACAAAATCCATGCTAATACCAAGGCAAACCGCAATTTTGCCGTAAGTGATGTTACTGCGTTTTGGCTTTGTTTCCCCGGCTTTGATACCGCAGATACTACGGTTTCCCCCGATCGTAACACACAGAAACAAACCATGGCACAATCCCGCGGCCAAATGATGGTTGAACTCGCGTTAAAACGCAAAAAAACAAATACTGGTAAGGAAGATAGCTAAATAATACCTCATGCTAAGGCAAATTACAGCTTTATAAGTAGTTAACATTGACTAGCCAGCTGCTAGCAAGTTTTGACCTACCTGTGCTCGTCCATTGAAGGCAATATCCTCCGACAATAATGATATAATCCGATTCAAGCGCATTAGTGTTTGTTGATCGAACATCTCTCCACTTTTTAGGCAGCTAATCAAATTGTATTGGCAGGGGTTACTCCTTCAAAAGTTGGTAAGAGTCTTGTAAAGTTTTATTGTTAGGCAAATATAGCGGAGCCCAGTCAACCTGACGAGCGCAGCCGGGCCAGCAGAAAGCAAACTATGTGAAAAAGTACACTTCAATAATAAGTGCTCTTTCTCCACGAACTAATTTTGTAGGCTACTTAATATTAAAACATTTAGTTTAGTACTTCTTAAGCTAATCTTAAAAATATCTAAATTTACATAACTGTGCTACTTTGAGATGAAAATTAACTAAAATGTACATACTGTTAGTTACCACTTATAGTACATTTGAAAAAATAATGTCTTTGGGACAAACATGTTCTTCTATTTTTAAATTATGTTAATTTTTAACTACTGTTTTAAAGCAAACCTCGTCTAATGTAATTTTTTTAATAAATAAAAATTAATAAAGTGAGTTAAATACTCTCTTTGTGGTAAAAGGAGCATTTTTAGAATTCACAAACATAAATAAAACTATTACAGTTATTAAAAACAATCAAAATGTATTAAGAAGCATGAGAAAAAGCTGAATGAACACATTTAGTTCGTAGATACTGCACTTTGCTTTTGCAATAGTGTTTTAGTTGTGTAAGGTCTTTCAAAGGCAGAGTGCAGTATCTGCATTTTGGGAGTCAAAGGTCACATCGGTGGTCATGGTTTTTATCTATAAAAAATTTCTTCCTAACAAGGCATTACATGAATGCATTACCACTAATCTACCTACAACATGTTTGGCTGGCTAGTGTAAAAACTTTAAAGCCATTTTTCTCAGTTTCAGTGTTTGCGTAGATACTGCACTTAGGCTTTGGAGGGCAGTATAGCTTTGACATGCCACCCGAAACCAGCATCACCCCCAACCACACAGCATCTTCTTTTTTTTTCTTTTTTATTTGTATGATAAGGTCAGATGATAAAAAATGCAATAGACATGGATTATTTTAGAAGGGATTTTGGTATTTTGACAGGCCTACACCTACAGAGCAATGATCTTGCCAACTAAATATCTCCATCTGAGAATGAGCGAACACAGCTGTCGTCTTCTTCACATATCGTGTCAACAGACCTGAGGGTATTAAAAAAAAACACAGCTGTGCTCTCACCTGAGTGAGGGTAATCCAAAGTCATACATGGTGATAAAAATGTTTTCTCAGTCTCCTAAAATTCATCTTTGATCATAAAACTGACATATTTAACTGGTTTCTCCTGTGAAAATTATTTCTTCACGCCTTTAAATAGATTGAATGTTACTGTGTAAATATGCTTTATTTAGTATAGCTATGCAGACTCATGAATATGCATATTAGCTCACGCCTCCACTCAATCACACCAGCTCGAACTAATGCTGCGTTTACACCGACCGCGGTAGAGGTGGCAAGCGTGAGTGATTTCAATGTTAAGTCAATGTGAAGGTCCTGCGGCGCGGATGAGGCATTTAGCGCGGCAAATGCGTTTCCGCCGCATTCGCCTGTTTAGTTCGCACGAATGCCGCAAATTGAGCGTATGGAGCTTATACAGATGTGGCCTTTAAAAATGCGCGTCTCTGAGACCAGAATGCCGCGGAGACTTCCGAAATTCTGCAAGATCCCGCAAAAGGGGGGTTCGGTGGGGGACGCAGGAAATATAAAAACCTGTAGAGGGCAGGCGTGTTTCTTGTAGGCCATACTGACGACAATGTGTGTGCTCGACTTCATGCTGAGCGTATACTGTATGATATTGAAGTGACATGACACGGATTATCGATGTTTAGGCGATAGACTTTGATGTCATACAAATGCATGCTTTTTGGCAAACATTTTGTTGGCGAAGTTTTCTTTTGCCAGTTACATAAACAGTCACATATTCTTCATAACAATCCGTCTCAAACGCGCATCATTTGTCTTATTTTTTCCGTGTACTTACAGTAGAAGAGACGTGATGTATGATAATCGAGTCCTATAACAAAATAATTCGCGAAGACCTTTGAAGAGACCGAGCGCATTTACGCAATATCATTAACTAGTTTATCTAATTTTACATTTAGTTCATTTTTGCATCTGAACGTTTTAATAGCTTTAACATGGTTGTGGTGCGCTTTTCTGCATTACTGAACAGTAGGCTACTTTTTATTTCCCTTTACATGGTATGAAACACGATAAAAAGTATGCATTGGTGTTTAATACATTTCACTGAGAATTTGTATAATATGTTATACTTGTACTAAGGAAATAAAATCATATTGTGAGTGTAAATATTCATAAATTCGAGGAGTTTCTGAGGTGTTTGTCATCGGCAAAATGCGCAGTTTCTTTGTTGCCGATTAAAAACTGTTGGCTATGTGATTGTTTAAAATTGACATTTTTTCTACTTATTATTAATTACTTTTTTGCCTACATTTACTCAAATAATATCAATGTGAAAATATAAGTAAATCATACTTCAAGTTAGGCGTAAAACTTACACATTTTTGATGTCAAATAGAAATAATAATAATTTGAAATATGCAATTATTACAGTTTTAAAAACTTAAATATATTACTCTGACCTTTTTAAATATATTGACTAAAATAATCTGTAAATGTAATACTTATATTATTAAGGCGTATACATCAAATAATATATGTACATTTTACACAAAATATCTGTTCTATTTTTAGTAATTTATTTTCCAACTAAAAAAATCGCATTACTGCATTAAGAGATTTTACTAAGTTATTTTAATCATTTATTTTAGAGATATTTACAAAGCCACTGAATCAATTTTAACAGTGTGTACATTATGACCTTACGGTAGACTATTATTAAATGCATATAAATAAAAATATGTAAAACTAAATAAAAAAGATATCATACACGGACTGTATGTAAGCATACGTTTTCTTGTTCGGTGCACGTGGGTTTAAATGCCGTTTTTCTAAAGAAGAATTTTAAAACTTTATTGGTGGTAGTTGAGAAGAATTCCTTTTTCCATTTCTAAATCATTTTGAGCGCAATATAAATATATCATATTGTTATTCTTATCAGGGGCGTCAGTTTGTGTTGAAAAGTGGTGGGGACAAAAAATCAGATGAAAAAACATTACAGCAGGACGGGAAAAATATTGAATAACAACGCATCAAAAATGGGCATAGGGTCAACAACAGAAAAATACTCAGCATAAAATCCTCAACAATGTCGACTGCACATGTAACTGCAACACCAGCTCAACCGAACAGTGCCAAAGCACCATACTGTAGAAAACAGCAGCACGTTAAGTCAATGATTACAATGAAATTCATTACATATGTAAAAGAAAACACACTATAAGCACACAACGCAACATATGTGACCCTGGACCACAAAACGTACACTGCAAAAATTATTTTCAAGAAAAAATGTTCTTTGTATTTTTGCCTTGTAAAAATATCTAAAAATTCTTAAATTAAGATGCTTTTTCTTGGAAAATAAGAAAATAAGTCTAGTTTTTAAACGAAAAATACCAAATTTAAGTGATTTTGTGCATAAAACAAGCAAAAAAATCTGCCAATGGGGTAAGCAAACTTTTTTTTCTTAAACACTAAATTCGCAAATTGGCAGATTTTTTAAATTTGATATTTTTGGTCTAAAAACTAGATTTTTGCACATCAAGAAAAAGCATCTTAATTTAAGAATTTTTAGATATTTAACTAAGAAATTTTTTCTTGAAAATCTGACTTTCTTACTTAGTATTTTTTCTTGTTTTCAGTAGAAATATCTAAAAAATAAGAGCAAAATGACTTAAGAAAATAAGTCTAGTTTCTAGACAAAAACTATACAATTTAAGTGAATTTGTGCTTAAAACAAGCAAAAATATCTGCCAATGGGGTGAGAAAATTTTGCTTAAATTAAGTGTTTAAGAAAAAAGAAATCTTATTTTTAGATTTTTTTTGTCACCCCATTGGCAGATATTTTAGTTTTAAGGACAAATTCACTTAAATTGTATATTTTTTTGTCTAAAAACTATACTTATTTTCTTTATGTCATTTTGCTCATCAAGAAAAAGCATCTTGATTTAAGAATGTTTAGATATTTTTACTGAAAACAAGACAAAAATACTAAGTAAGAAAGTCATTTTTGCAGTGTAAGTCGCACAGGTATTGATTGATTTTTCCGAAAATTTTTACCAAATGCTTTCGAAAAGTGGTGGGGACAAAATCAGCCATTTCAAAAAGTGGTGGGGACATGTCCCCAGTGTAAATGACACCTATGATTCTTATTATATAAGAATACGCAATTTTTACAACATTTTTAATATATAGAAAATATACGTTAAGCATGTTGTGTGTATTTCCTAATTACAAGCTTTTGATGAAATTGCACCAAAACTAAACGTGCATAAAAACATAAAAAAGTCATTTAAATAAGCGAAAAATCTTTTTTATGAGCTCAAAATTTTGAATATAATGTGCTATTGCTGAAAATTGCCCATCTCTAAAGGAGAATATTCATCTTTAAAGTTTAAGAAACAAAAAAGTACTGATAAGCATTCTCAAACATATATATTCTGCAAGCACTCATTTATCCATAATGATGTAATTTATTTTTTAATAACATATTGTCGCTGTCGGGCAAAGATACTCTCTGGACACCAAGACCATGTCTATGGGTTCAAGAATAACAAAATATTGGCCATTTGAAACTCGAAAGTCATCACTTTATTTTGTCCCATTGTTTTCCATTTTGCGTGTGGTAAAACTCCTGTGCGCGTCGTTCAAATTCATTGAAATTTCGTTCACTTGTAGTTTAGCAAGTATGTGTAGTACAATTTCAATAATGTTTTTACACTGCACATCGTCTGAGGAAATCCGAAGTTGCGTCGAGGGGAACCAAGCTGACAGCCGCGACAGCAGAGATTGTCACGTACCTACAAAAGGGTATTGGAAAAAGCTTGCATCTGACCTGCAGCGATATCATTCTGGCTTGGTGGGATGTCAGCCAGCGAGAGTCCTCTGATTCTGACCTTGTTCTTTTACTCCGCAGAGTCTAAAACCAGGAGGGCATATTAAGTATTCATTGTATTTTCATTTTAACAGAGCAGCTATGGTTGCGCGTTTCACACACCTCTCCAAAACACGTTGTTAACACCATGCTTGTTCGACTTCATGCGGCGCCGCAAGAACCGACAGCCGGATGACGTCAGAGTACCGCGAGAATGATTCAAGAAATCATATTTCGCCTCGCTCTCGCGATACTGTGACGTCTTCCGGCTGTCGATTCTCGGGGCGCCGCATGAAGTCGAACAAGCCTATTGACAGCAGCAAAAGCTACGCATGCGCTTTTAACTTGTAAAACTCAAAGGTGTATGGGTAATGTAGTCTCTGCTCTCGGTGGGACGAATTAGGTAGCTTGCATTGTGAAGGGCGCTTTGAAAAGCGGCAACGCAGCCAAATAATTAAATTAAGCCTCTGATTTAAACAGATGTGCAAATGAGCGTTCTGGTACGCTAGAAGTACGTTCTGGACGCAGGGAGAGGTGGTGGTACGCTCAAGAGCTATATTTGGAAGTGGCGGTACTGAGTACTGGCGCCTACCGGCCCACATTAAAGCACTGGTGGTAGCAAAGGTAGACGGCCCTTTAAAAAGCAAAAGAAAGCTGATAAAAATGAGAAACCTACACTGAAATAAATTGGAGTAGGATTTAGGCTACTTAACAAAATCTAAACATTTTTCACTCAGAAAATGCTAGTAAATATAAACAAAATTATCAGCAGCTTTAACTTTATTACTTTTTTAATTTTAATTCACTCTTTGTTTCAGCGATGTTTATAAATATACTTTTTTTTGCATTTTGATGACAAACTGTTCAACACTGAAAAGAAACGCTTAGGTTACTCACGTAACCCCGGTTCCCTGAAATAACGGGAACGAAGCATTGCGTCAGTTAGCTGACGCTATGGGGGGGAAACTCCTGTTTACTCCGTGACTGAAGCCTATTGGTTAACGTCTGTACAAAGTACAGACCAATGACGTTTGAACCCGCGCGCGGGAGGAACGCGTCCTTATATAAGCGCGGTTCAATCGTCAGGAGCTCATTATATTCGACTGAAGCGCGCAGCCGAATAACACTCGCTGCGTAGACGTTTGTAGCACGGCAAGAGACGCAATGCTTCGTTCCCGTTATTTCAGGGAACCGGGGTTACGTGAGTAACCTAAGCGTTCCCTTTCAATACGGTTCACTTCGCATTGCGTCAGTTAGCTGACGCTATGGGGGAACGTAATCCCATCACGCCGTGCATACACAACGTACTGAAGTGCCTTACCGGAGAGACACTGCGTGTGGCCCTATACCCGGCATATTCACAGCTTAAAAAGCAAATGAGTAAGCACCATATAAATTGTTGACGCGCACACGGTGGGGTTTAAACGCACCGGGGGCACATAACATAGCACAAGACGGCGAGGTACCGAGCGCGCCGCGGCTGTGCGAGATAAGTAAATTCAGAGTCACGTTGGTGAGCTCGCTGAGCGCACCGTGGTGTACACATAAAACGCATGAGCGTGCATGATTGAGCCGAGAGAACCTGCGCTCATAGGGCAGGGACGTCTAAGCTGTACAATCTGACAACGTAGACGGCGAAGACCAGCCGGCCGCGTAGCAGATATCAAATATAGATATAGATACCCCTGTAGACCAAGTTCATGAAGAAGCCAAACTCGCAGAGAGTGGGCTCTATATAGGACATAGCTCATAGAGGGGCGTGAGCCAGTGCGATGGTTTCAACGATCCATCTAAATAACCACTGTTAGCAACAGACATACGTAGTGAGTGATCTGCGAAGCTCACGAACGGCCGATCTGACTATAATATGCGGCAGAACGGTTCGTAGCGTGGGATTATACAGATACCACAATAGTGTGAGCCCAGGTGCACCCTCGAGCGCATCGGGATGCATATAGGTAGTATTATAGTGCACAGATCGGTGAGCTTTCCAAGCGCGCCGTAAATGTGTATTGACTATAAATTGCACGGGCACAGGTGAACACTTGAATACATCGTGAATGCATATAGATGAATCAGAGTGTTATAATGCACAGGCCGGCAAGATTCTCGAGCGCGCCGTCATGTGTTCTGATAATAAATTGTGCGCACACGGGTGAACTCTTCAGTGCACCGTGAATGCGTATAGATAAATCAGTGCACAGAACGCGCCGTGAATGTGTACAAATATGATTGATGAACGTAACGGTGGGCACCCAACGCACCGTGAACGTACACAGATGAACACAGATGTGTCACAAATCATAACACAGCTGTGTATACAGGTGAGCTTTCCCAAGCGCATCTTATTGTATACCAAAATGTTATAGCGTGTACATGTGAGCTTCTCTAAGCGCACGGTGGACGCATATAATTAAAAACCATATCGTGCATACAGGTGAGCTAATGGGCGCACCTTTAATGCAACAAACCTCAGTAGTGCGAAGCAGGGATGTCGAAGCTGTAAACTGACAACGTGGACGGCGGGGACCAGCCGGCCGTGTCACAATTGTTAAATGAGAAACCTCTAAGACCATGCCCATGCTCTAAGACAAGTGAGCATAATTGTCACGGGAGGTGATAACGTCAACGATCCATAAATAGCCTGTATTGACAGGTGCTCTAGTGAGTGATCTGTGACGCAGATGAACAGCTGATCGTCTGATGTACGTCAGACGTATGTGTCATCCAGGACCTTGGACAGTTCCAGAGCGCTGTGCCTCGGGCACCGTCCGCATCTGAGAAATGACAGGCTTATGAATAAAGTGAATGGCCAGCCGTAAAAGCATGGTTCGCTGTTACCGCCGCCGTCCGCATCTGAGAGATGACAGGCTTGTGAATTAAATGAATGGTCGGTCGTAAAAGCGTGGTTCGCTGTTATCACGGCCACATAGATATAGGTAGGGGAGAGAGCCGCCGTGCCTCTGTAGTGAGGAGAAAAGTGTTCCACCCACGATTCGCGGGGGGTATTGACTTTCAAATGTCACTAGACAGAATGGATCAGACTTTGCATAAGGACGCCTCGTGAAAGGGGTCCTAGCAGCTTGTGTCAATGTGTCATAAGGCACGTAATGTAGGTCGTGTCCCACGGATGCCATCTCCGCACGCCCATCGTAATGGGTTAATATTGGTAGTTTAAGCATGAGATGCGTATCACTCTGATTGAACATAGCTTATAAAGCGATGCAATGAGTTTATAAAGGAGATGACTCGTCAGCTTGTTCAGGGGGCGAGATCTCAGTCTGGTTCGGTAAATAATGAAACCACCGTAGATTGCCCGACCGCATTATCACAATAACACGGTCGAGCGTGCTGCAGTGCTAAATCATCCTCTTAATGTACCGTATTCACAGTACAAGGTGATTTATATGAGACAAACGGCGTTCCACGCGCCGAAGGCTGATTGCCGTCGTAAAGCGTGTTCAATCCACAGCAAATGCTGGGCTAGCTCGTAATGACAGCACTTCATGCAGCAGTGTGTAACTTAAGCAAGCTTCCCGGCCGTCAGCTCGGGGCGGGACCTTTGCTTAGTCAAACTGAAGTGGACTTATGAACAATGCCACGATATTCAGCTTTCTGAGGCTCGTTAGAGGGGTACGTGCGCCCGTCTTAAACGAGATGCCGCGCGCGTCTGACTGTGCGCGCGCTTTAAGCTTTGAAACTTATTGTGGCGGGTAGCAAGCTCACTTGAGGTTGATATTACCCTTAATATCTCCGAGTATTGGAGCGGAGGTGTGAGCGTCTTCGGATCCGCTAATATAAATCAGCTATATGGCCGAAAAACGTCATAAACCGCTTGGCTGTAAGCCTTTGAGTGGCCGTCCGGAGAGGGCGCGATTCAAACGCTTGGAGCCATGCAAAAGTCTGAGGCTGTCCTTCCTCTAGGAAGAGAGAATAACAGCCGTAAGACCGTGCTCGTTTGCGCCATCAGCATCGTAGCGGAGAAACTGAGGTGGGCTGCGAGCGAATTTGGCAGAAAGGTGTTAGAGACACCGTACAGTCGTGGGGTGTCAATACACAGTATATGGCCAAACCGGGGTTTTTTCGGCTAGCGTCGATAGAATTATGGACAGCGGGCCGTGTGTGCGTATTACTGATTGCTTGTCAGTAAGGCGATAAAGTGTTTAGAGACACCGTACAACCGTGGATGTCAATACACAGTATAGTAAGCACGGAAATTACTCTTTTTAGAGGAATTAAATACCGTTCGCCACTATAGTGAGGTCGCATAGCCGACAGTATTACACAGTATGTTTGGATAAACAGCACACAGAAAACATTTCAGGGCAGTCCAGCCGAGGCGCGACATAACCCCTTTTTCCCAGACAGTTTCGTTCTCTGTTGATGCAGCTATGCTGCGGAGACCAGAGCTCAGCCGTTCAGGTGCACAAGCCTCAGTAGTGACGGTGACCGAACGGCTCACGGAGCAGGGTAGTATGTCTAGGTAGTTTAATGTCAGACTGAACCCATCGCAGAGAGGAAGTCTGCCGCGAGGCCCGCGGTTTTGCCGTTTATTAAAAGGGCAGAAAAACCGGGTATATATATATAAGAATGTACCAATATTCAGCGCACTGATAAAGGACGGGACTGAATAAAGGGAGGTATTCGGGCCTCAGTATATTATAAACAAATTCGTTCTGCCTCTGATTCCGTCTAAACCAGAGAGAAATTACCAGGCAGACGAAAAATGAGCTATCTGAAGTGAGATCGGCTCAGGCCAGTAAAGCTCTATAATAAGTGTTTTAGCGCTCCAATAGAGGCGTGTCCGCCTTATCGAGCAGACGAATGAGATCGTGCCGCTCCAGGAGGGGAGGGGCATGAAGCTCTCTTATAATGAGTGTTCTTGGTGCTCCAATAGCGGCGAATCGGCCCTATCGAGCAGACGAATGAGATCGCGCCGCTCCAGGAGGGGAGGGGCATGAAGCTCTGTAATCGTTGAACACTGGACAGCTGCATTTAGAGGCAGCGAGCCGTAATACCGCGTGCTAGCTAAGCCGTTAAGAGACCTCACCACTGTGGGGAAAGGAGCGAGGGACTCCGCGAGCGTGGAGCACGAGTGGCTGTGCTATGACAGAGACAGGGGCAGACCGCCCGTGTTTGCTTGTCGTATGCATCTATCCAGGTCTACGGTTCCCCGCTTGTTCATCTCAACAAGAGAGGAACGGCAGAGGGGAGCAGCAACACAGACAGAACAGCCATGCGTCGTGACGGTATCACCCGATGCACTCGGGGGATTCATATACGTGCCAGAGATCTCGCCACTGAATGTAAGAGGAGCGAAGGGACTCTGTAAGCATGAACGGTTGCGGTGTGACAGAACACAGGGGAGGTTAGTCCGTGTGTGCTTGTCTATGCATCCATCTAGTCTCATGGCTCGCCGTGTGTTCATCCCGGCGAGAGAGGAACAGCAGGGGGAGCACGAAACATGGATAAGACAACCAAAGCATAAGCGCGGTCCCGGCGTGGGAGGTGCCAGACCGGTAACACGCTCGGAGGAAATTCATAGCAGAGAGGCTCACCGAGCCGCTGTGCTGGACGCTATTACAACAGCGCCTGCTCTTTTAGCTTATAGCCTTTATATTAAAAATATTGATCTTACCGGGCGGCCGCAGGGGAGACCTCGTCAGGCGTGTGTCCGCTGCACAGGGCTCAAACCACGGCAAGCGAAGGCTATCTTCGGTTCTCGGCCGGAAAGCGGCAGGGGAAGACGCTAGACCTGGACTCTGCTATCTTCGGTTCTCAGCCGGAAAACGGCAGGGGAAGACGCTAGGCCTGGACTCCGCTGCAGGGCTTTTGTCAACGGCGAGGTAAGGCTTCTTCTTTTTCTTCGGAGCAGCGAGAGGTTCGCGCTGAAGGAGAAAATAATGAGCTCCTGACGATTGAACCAGGCTTATATAAGGACGCGTTCCTCCCGCGCGCGGGTTCAAACGTCATTGGTCTGTACTTTGTACAGACGTTAACCAATAGGCTTCAGTCACGGAGTAAACAGGAGTTTCCCCCCCCATAGCGTCAGCTAACTGACGCAATGCGAAGTGAACCGTATTGAAAGGGAACTAATGTAATCTTCCTGATTTAATCACGTAAAACACAAGTCTAAACACAAGCACCACTTTTCTGAATGATGATAATCACAAACGTCCCAGAGTTTGTAAACCAATTGTTTGTAAAACATATTTAATGCTAACTTTACTTAAAAATTCAGAAAATATTTTTTACAGTGTATAAATAAAAAGACATGAAGGAAGTTAATTCCAAAATGTAATTAATTGTACATGGTTTAGCTGCTTGTTTTAGAGTCAAGAAATTAAAAACCACCCACCCCTAGGTCTGCCAATTCTTTGCCAACCCCCAATGCTAATCGATCACCTCATCAAAGAAAACCGGTTTATCCAGTTTTCACCAGCGTGTTGGGTTTTAATATCAACCCTTGCAGTTTCTTTGTTAAAATGTAATTTAAGCAAATAGGCCTAATACATACGCTGTATGTTATTTTAAATGAATGTTTATAACTTATAAAATTAAGTGGATATCAGGTAACTTAATTTGACATATGTTGATATAACCTACACTGTAAAAAATCCAATTAATGAAATGTTGGACGGGCAAAAATATATAAGTTAAACCAATTTTTTTGTTTGAGCTAGTTGAGAAGACATATTATTTTAAGTCTAGATAAATCTGTGTTTAAAACATTAAATGAATGTTTATTTTCAATATCCAGTCAACATTCAGAATGGCTAATGTTGACTGAACTAATTAAGACAAATCAGGTAAATATGTGGAGTTATGACAGCTATGTTTTCTAACAGCAAAATGCTCCTAATATTACTGTTATTTGGTCACAAAATGTAATTGTAAGAGTTGTTCAGGCGTGAATGTATGTGCTTAAAGTTTAAATATGCGGTCGGTAAACGTGTGCTCTGACACTTTCGGGCGGAGATGAGCTCCATATGAGCTCCAGAAAATCACCAGCGCTCACACCCCGCCCAGCGCAGCCTCGCCTCGGCAAGCGCATCAGAAATCGACTGCTGGCTCTGATATTTCTGTGGCGTTTAAACGTGATTTAATTCATTTTAATTTCTCATACTTAACAATGAAAGGGTTATGTTTTAACCATTGTTGCTCATGTTGCTGGTACTTTGCCTTAAAGAGTCAAAGGGCGTTTCTATGTGGCGCTGCGCAGACAGTTCGGCAACGAAGACATCAAAGTACCGCGAGAGCAAGTCGAAATGTTACAAATGGTCAGACTTTACCTTTGCTCTCGCGGTACTCTGATGTCATACGCCGACCAGTCAGCGCCGCACCATTTAACACTCTGGGGTCGACGGTGGCGCGGGCGCCGCAAACTCTTTATTTTTCAATCACTCCGCAAAGAGACTTAAATTACTCTGCTGATTTTTGACATACAGATATGATTTATACATCATTTCAAACGTTAAAGTGTCTAGTTTTTTTCTGTCCACTCCCAATAAAAACAGAATGTTGTGCTTTTCGCAAAATTAAGAAAATAAACATGATGCACGTTCTGTTCTCTCTCCCTCAGTGAAGTCCTTTCAGAAACGCGTCAGAAAAATAAACTGTAACTTAACGAATACTTGGTGTAGAAACAAAAGATAAATGTCTACATAATGCTTGGAATGTCTCCTTTTAAATGATATAAGTGAAATTGAAAACAGATATTGTCATTCGGTGTAAACTGTATGAGAAGGAGGAGAAGTACCGTATTTCGCCAGTTACCTCATTATCTGTAATGAGATCGGATCGCCACACCCCCGCGCCATTGAAGTGAATGAGCAGAAACATCCATATGCATGACTCGTGCCTCCTGCAGTCAATGGATATGCAATCCACAATCCAGTCTCTCCATTCCTTGTTGTTCCATCCGATTGCACCAAACATGACATAAATCCTTATTTCCTTGCGTATGTGTGTCAGTATCTCCAGACGCGAGTGTTTTCTTTGTTCTTCCGTCAAACAGTTCACGCGATTGGAACACACACATACACAAACACGCGAGTCAGGAAACTCGACGCGCTTTTTGGTATTCTTATATAATGCGCGATTCCAAACAGTACAATCCTTATTTAGTTGCGTCTAAGCGCATATCTCCGCACAGCAAGTTTATTAAACACAGGATCACTCGCGTGTGCACACATTCACTGCTTTCATGATCAACACGTGAGGTAATGGCGGCGGTTGTAAACAAACATTGATACGTTTACCACGCGTGTCCCTTGTTGTGTTTCTACTATAATGATTACAAATACACAAATAAGAGTCCAGACAACGATAGGCAGTTGTTCTTTTGAGCTTTTTACTGCACAAAAGTAAACCTCTCGCTGGCCAACCAAACACTAACCCTGGGTTGAAGTGTGTTCATGTTAAGATGGCCAAACAGTATCTTTACCATGATTAAGCTACTATGGTTTTTAAAAGGTTATACTTATAACTTATACTTGTGAAATTAATAGAAAATATTTCAATAGAAATATATATAAATATATATAATGTGTGTGTGTGTGTGTGTATTTACATTATATTGAAAAGTAAACCTTATCATGGTTTTACTACAGAGAAAGTTATTCCTGTTGAACATCCACACAAGGCTCATTAGTGGCTCATTCTTCAACTCTTTTGTCTCTCAGCTGTCAATCACTGATTATTCAGGAGCTTTCCCGCCTCCATGCATACAGCCTTTCCCAAGCAAAAGTGTCTTAGAAATTGTAAATCAATATCTTGCTTTATGTGATTGAGTAGGCCTAATGATTTTCACATCATTTTGAAGAAAAAACTCTAGACTACTAGATCCAGTTTGGAAAGTCTTGGGAAAACATGTTTAGAATGAGTTTTGTGGAGTTAAATCAGTGACTTAAAAATTTTGCTTTTTCAAAAACCACGCATAAACATTTTTCTCTCAAAAATACAAACATGTACATACATGTTGATTATATGATATTGTAGCCCAGTTTGTGATGAACACAGTGTTATGAGACTTTTGCCATTAATATGTTTTTAAGCAACTGAAAAAAGCACAAATGTCAGTGCATGTCAAAACTTCCCAAGGGCCCTAAAAACCCCTTAGACCCCAGAGGGTTAAAGTCGAACACACAAAGCGTCAAGGCAGGGCCGCTGGAAGTCATTTTGAACAGGGGGTGCTGTGAATTTTTTAAGCAAAAAACCTATGAGCCTATAGGCCTATTTAAAATACATTTTAAAAATAAATATATTGAGATTTACTACTTTATTGTCATATACACTTCAGGGCACACAGCCAGGGTCTGAAACACACAGACATCATCAGTTCTCAGATGAATATGCGCTATTAATCAGAAGCAAAAATACTTATCCCAGGGGGAATTACTTTCGTTACAATTTACATACAACATATAATATTATAACAACATATAATATTAATTAAACTTCACAATTTTCAATGTCCATGCGCACGAACATATTTTACTTTCGTTTTTAAGTTAGAATCACACGACAGATGTAAAATATTCTCACATTAACATACCTAGTATATTTTTATATAGATCTTTTTTTACTAAATAGTACTATTACTGTCTTTTTTAAACTTATAAATAATTCATAATTTGAACAAAAATAATGGTAGCACTTTATTTTACAGTACGTGTACTTACAGTGTACATATATGGTAAATAAGTTGTACTTACCGACAAATGTGTGGTACTTACTTTTAGGTATCTACATGGTAAGTAATTGGTATCATTACTGTACTTACCAGTAGTACATACTTGGTAGTTAAAATATAACTCTAGATAAGTACTGGGTAATAACATATACATACGTATAGTGTAGGTATACTGTAACTAACTAGAAACACTACTGTACTTACAAATGAATGTACAATATAAGTATTTAGTATTTACATGCAAGTTAGGGTAAATTACAGGTATTTAAAGTGTACATATATGATAACCAGTGTTGGGGAAAGTTACTTTTAAAAGTAATGCATTACAATATTAAGTTACTCCCAAAAAAAAGTAACTAATTGCATTACTTAGTTACTTTTCATGGAAAGTAATGCTTACGTTACTTTTAGTTACTTTTGCGTTACTTTTTCTTGGCTAAAGCTTGATCTCTTTCAGGCCTTGCCGGTGTTTTTATGACTGAAAAGTTCTGCATTCAGAAATTGCATATTTCATCACAAAAATGTTTAGCTCTGGCCTGCCATCTTATTTTCTGACTCAAACTGTTTCCACACAGGCACAGAGAGTGCATACGTTTAGTTTAATTCAGTACATATGTTTTTAATCAAATTAATTAAACTAAAAAAGTAACTTGAGTTACTTTTTTGAAAAAGTAACTCAAATATTAATGTGTACATTTAAAAAGTAATGCGTTACTTTACTCGTTACTTCAGAAAAGTAATATTATTACGTAACTCAAGTTACTTGTAATGCGTTACCCCCAACACTGATGATAACTAATATCAAACACTACTGTACTTACAAATTGTATATACATGATAAGTGTATGGTACCTGTAGGTCATAAATAAATGATCCGGCACATATGGTGTATGTATACTGTAACTAACAAGAAACACTACTGTACTTACAAATAGTATATACATGATAAGTGTGTTGTACCTGTAGGCCAGTGTAAGTTAATGAAAGGCATATATGGTGTATGTATGTATACTGTAACTAACTAGAAACCTACTGTACAATGGTTGATGCTATATCTTAGGTGGTAGGTCCTATATAATAACTGTGTAAAAAGCAACACTTTATTTTACAGTCCTGTTTCCATGTAGTTACCATGGACGTACTAGTGAATGTACCCAGTAGTTAATACGTATTATAGTCAATGGTTGGATTTGCTTCACTTCACAGTGACATGTATATGATGCTATATCTTAGGTGGTAGGTCCTATATAATAACTGTGTAAAAAGCAACACTTTATTTTACAGTCCTGTTTCAATGTAGTTACCATGGATGTACTAGTGAATGTACCCAGTAGTTAATGCATACGGTTATTTAATGCTTGGTTTAAAGGACAACGATACTGAGTACCAAAATGGCACATCAGTAATGTTTGTTCTTATCATATAGGTATGGTATAAGTATAACTTACATTTTCCTGCAGGTACAACACACTTATCATGTATATACAATTTGTAAGTACAGTAGTGTTTCTAGTTAGTTACAGTATACATACATACACCATATATGCCTTTCATTAACTTACACTGGCCTACAGGTACAACACACTTATCATGTATATACTATTTGTAAGTACAGTAGTGTTTCTTGTTAGTTACAGTATACATACACCATATGTGCCGGTCATTAATTTATGACCTACAGGTACCACACACTTATCATGTATATACAATTTGTAAGTACAGTAGTGTTTGATATTAGTTATCATATATGTACACTATAAATACCTGTCATTTACCCTAACTTGCATGTAAATACTAAATACTTATATTGTACATTCATTTGTAAGTAGAGTAGTGTTTCTAGTTAGTTACAGTATACCTACACTATACGTATGTATATGTTATTACCCAGTACTTATCTAGAGTTACATTTTAACTACCAAGTATGTACTACTGGTAAGTACAGTAATGATACCAATTAATTACCTTGTAGATACCTAAAAGTAAGTACCACACATTTGTCGGTAAGTACAACTTATTTACCATATATGTACACTGTAAGTACACGTACTGTAAAATAAAGTGCTACCAAAATGATGATGGGTTTAGTTCTGATATTGTATACTTTTATAAAGAAATACATGGTGTATAATTACATTTTTAGAATAGGCTTTATATAAGGTTTGTACTGTAAAAATACTCTATTTGTTACAAACAAAAGATAAAGAATTTACAAACGTGTGGAGAGCCATTTCAACACTTGGACAGCTAAATGTTTTTTTTTAAAGAATTACTTAAAATGTTTTCTCATCTCACCATATCTACAGGTGCAGAGTCATTATATACAATAAATCCGTTGGGTAGCATTTAAAAAAAAAAACATTTAAAAGTAGATGCATTTGTTTAAAGCAAAGCATTTATTTACTTAGCTTACAGATGAACTTACAGATGAAGCAGCTATTTAAGCCTTCTAACCTCTCATAATTGGTCATCATTTATGTCCAAGAGACTCAATAATAATCTGTTACATTTTAATCCTTTAATTTTTCATATTAAAAAGCGTTTTTGTGCTGCTGCGCATCCGTGTATGTAATAAACAAACCCGCGTTGTCATTCCGTTAATACGCATATTATCAATGCGCTCTTTACTCGCGCAGAAAAAACTCGCGTTTTCATGAGCTAGGGGACGAATGTCCAGGAAGTTCAGTATTTCTGTGTGGGCATGCATCAGGGAAAGGTGTGTGAGTCTTTTCTGGGTCATGGTGCTGCTTACCAATGTCTTCAAAAGACGCAAGACAAAGAAATTGCGCTCGGATGAGGCCACGGATAGGCACAGACAGTAATGAAATTAAAATCCAAAATACACGTAATAACCTACGTGTGTCAAAAATAATTTCCTAAAATATTCATAAGTAATATATCAATTGTGCAAAATATTTTTACTTAAAAAATATATATTTCTCGCTTTCCCGCGACCATGCTTCAAGGTCTGAAGGAAAAGGATACCTGCCCGGATCCCACGCACGCATCTGCAGTTATATACATTTTACAAAACCAGTATTCATTAGATTTTAAGAACTTTTTTGCCACTTTTAAAACTGTAAAACTAAACAAAAAAGATATCATATGCCGATTGAGCATGTAAGCATATGTTTTCTTGTTCGCTCCACGCAACACGGGTTTAAAAGCCGTTTTTTTCTAAAGAATAATGTTTAAACTTTATTGGTGGTGGTTGAGAATAATTTATATTGCAGAATAATGTATATTGCATTTTATATATTAATATATATATTAGATTTTATATAAATAAGTTTTTTTTAAGTGTTGACTGCGAACGTCTGAGATAAGATATCTGGAAGGACCTATAATATACGCCTATAATATATGTACATTTTAAATTAAAATGTCTGTTCTATTTCTAGCCATTTATTTTGTTTTGACCAACTAAAAAATACATAAGTGACATTAAGAGATTTTATAAAGTTACTCCATTATTTTAGTAATATATTTACAAAGCCACTGAATATTTTTACTGTTATGAAAAACGGCTGAAAGGATTAAAAAAAATCATAACACTGACTGCCTATATGCGCAAGAAAGGTATTATTAAAGTTTTAAATATGTCAAACTAAATAAAGATATCATATGCCCACTGTACAGTATGTAAGCATAGGCCCATGTTTTCTTGATCGCTCTGCGTGGGTTTAAACGCCGTTTTTAAAGAATATTTTTTAAACTTTATTGGTGGTGGTTGAGAAGAATTCCTCTTTCCATATGTAAAGCAATTTAGCGCAATATACATGTGTCATATTATTGTTCTTAATATATTAAGAACAATAATACTAATATATTTTTACAACATTTTTAACTTTAAAACATGTATTTTTATACCACATGAATCTCTTTAAAATATTAATACTTTTAGAAAAACTGACATATTATTAATATTATGAACAAACAATGAAACGGTGTCAAAATTCGACAACACAAATAATTAAGATATTCATTGTAAATAGAGTTAAGTGTATTAGGCTCACACTAAATTCTTTGTTGCACTTAGTATAAATGCCCATTGCACGTACAGTCATCTTAGTATGCGCTGTTATGCTGGCAAGAAGTGGTTGACGTCACTTTGCTGTTTTAATAGAAATGTTAAATATTCAGCAATGCCCTTATTAACTTCTGGAAACAACCGCAATGACAACGCATATAAAAATTTAGTTTTTTATGCGCCACCTGGTGGATTTTCTGTGAAGCGAAACACATTAAGGGAAAAGGGAAAGTAGCCCCCCCGAAAACACTTGCAGAATTCTGCGTGACTCCGCGAGACGATTTGGCGAATGCCGCGGGAGAAAACGCGCGTTTTTAAAGGCCACATCTGTACGATGTTTGCGAATTTGCAGCTGACACCCGATTTGAAAAATGTGAACTTTGGCGGATTTTCGTGCCGCGTTAACCAGCCCCGCCTGGAGTCACTCGATCAGCATGAAGGCTTGATATTGTCCGTGAGCAGTCACCCGGAGCTATACGACACAAGTTCTTATTTCTATAGAGACAGGAATAAAAAGGACCTCGCTTGGAAGAGTGTCAGTGAGGACATTGGGCAACCTGGTAAGTTGTAAATACACATTTCACTTTTGAGTCACGTGACGTTTATCTACTAGCAACGTTTATTTTCCCCCTATAGTAAGGTGACAAAATACAAACTGGTAACTCTCTCGATAAATGCACAAACAACATCAACCATCCTGCAAACAGACAACCGCACAGCACTTGCCCCTCCCACAAGAAGCAGATTTTGCCTCTAACACGCATCAAATGCTTGCTTTTCCGTCCGTCTAGAGCGAAGTAGATGCATTCAAACTGTTCAAGCGCAAACTAAGCGCGGTAGACACGATTTTGACGCCTAAAACGCGGTTGGTGTAAACGCAGCATAACTGATCCACTTGGTCAACACTTTCACGTTTTTGGGTACAGCATGCTTGTAATGTTCCCTACAGGTAGAGTTGTATCTCTGAGACCATCTGTGTTTAGTAAAAGTGCAATGGTTGGGTGAATTTGTACCCCTGGGGTCCGACCATTTTGGGACACTGGCAGATGTTCTGACATGCGCTTACATTTGGTCTTTTTTCAGTTGCTTTAAACATATGAATGGCTTTTATCACATAACATTGTATTCAGTACAAACTGTGATAAAATGCTTGTCTGTATTTTCTATTAAATGATGTTTATGCATGGTTAGTAAAAAAATAAATAAAATAAAAGTTGCTGAAATAAGGCCAAGAGCACATACAAAAAAAATGTCACCAACAAAAAAGCGCTGGATCTTGTAGAGTTGGGAATTTGCTACAAAAAGATGTAAAAACTATTGTACCCACTTATTCACATGAAACAATATATTGATTTACTTTTTGTAAGACACTTTTTGTTAAAGGCAATATGCAAGGGACGGTCAATGGTCATGAATATTGATGAGCGCATTAAATTCATCACAATGTGTGCATCCCAATTCAAAGTGGGATCCTTCGAAGAACGCAGACTTAACAGTCGGGGGCTTTCTCTTTGAAGGATGCAGCCTCCGAAGTCCACAAAGTGAACTGAAATGAGACGATCTAGCTGGCGGACAGAGTTGCATCACCTTCTGCTCCCACCCACTGTGCCTGTCAGTGGGACACAGTGGCAGAGACGTTTTGGACTTTTAAAAATAAATATGGTGGCAGATATTATATTATATTTTTAGAGAATATAACGCATTAATGCATATTAAATTATAGTATATCAAATTTACCAACCTTAGAAATATACATAAGTAATACGTAACATGCACAGTATTACAGCAATAATATTAATTAAAATCATTCAAATCATCATTAATAATAGTAAAACAGTGACAAGGATCTTTTATTTGCAAAATATACTTTTATTTTACTACAGTTATGAATGTTTATTTTAAAATACCCAGATATCACAGGCAGCATTGAATCTTGGGATAGCCAAGGTTGTTGTTTCACGGGAAATAAAAGACATGTTGAAGGAACCTCCAAACTGAAACTGTCATTGCCCTTCAACCACGGCTTTTGGGGGGAAGCCTTCGAATTGGGATGTACCCATAGGGGCTGTTTACACTTGGCATTAACATGCGTTTTCACCGATCGGATCACAAGTGGAAAAGTGGAAAAATCACAAAACGTTTTGAACGCGTCCACTATCGACCACTTTCAACCACATTCAGAGGTAGTCAAAACCCCTTCCGATCGGATTGCTTTTGTAGTATTAACGCACATGTGGTTGAATGTGTTTGAACAGCCACACGCGACCGCCTTCTCACCGCCCATTTATCTAATCTGAGGTACTAAACACAAGTTTTACGTATTTTGGCTCGAACACACGGTGAACAGCCCTATTTTAGCTTTTCATTGATAAAACTAAAGCGGCTGATCTCCGTAGTTTCTTTTTGAAAGCATGTAAAAGTTGCGCAATCTTCTTTCATCAATTGTGCTAAAAAATTAAGAGAAAGCTCTAACATATACACATCCACAACACTGTGCAGCATGTTAACTTACAACAAAAGCACCGGACTCCGACATAATATTAGTTTGCGTCCATATAAACTCATAATTACTCCCGCTTGCGTTTAAATGACAGCAGAACGAGTCGCCCACCGTCTTACAGACCGCCCCCTCACAGTATTCAGCACAGAAGCGGTCGAAAGTGGACAAAAGAGACGGATTTAAATACCAGGTGTATATGTGATGTGTCTCTCTCGTCCACTTGTGATCCGATCAATGAAAACACATCTTAATACCAAGTGTAAACACTCCCTATATTGCATTACTATTTTGGTATGCAAATCACCTGCCAGTGTGGCGGATAGCCTTTTGAATTGAGTCGCCAAACGGAAAATCTACCCGCATTTGGCACTTGGGGGGGTGTTAATTTCAGACCCTGCACAGACATATCAACAACATTAAACAAAGTAGAGGGACTTTGTTAAAGAAAGATTCTCCTGTTTTACTCCCATAAGAGATTTTTGAAGCGGATATTCTTTCACTTCGGTTTATAAAATGGTCTTTAATATGTAAAGTAATGTACTTATTATCAGTACATTAAACATAATAACTGCAATTTAGGGTAATACTAAAGGCTGCTTAACAAAACTGCATGAGAGATATTACAAAGAGCAGTTTTACCATATCATTTTTATTATTATTTAAGTGTAGCCTGTCAAGATCTTGAACGTTGTCTGTCTCAAACATAAACTATAACTCAAATGATGTTCGCTTATATAACCACAATCACTTTTCCTCTTCTTCCTTACACCTTGAATTTGGACTTGGCAGAAGATTTTTTTCTAATACAACCAAGGCAAGAATTTCTCAGCTGTATATGAATAAATCACTGCAGTCAACATCAATTTTTCCTCACATGAACGTTTGTATCGACTGTGAGTTTTACCGTGTTCTCCTGCTGTGCTGTACATTAATTCTTAACCATTCACTGCCTTCATCCTTTACCATGACCTGAAAACATCTTAATACTATTACGTATAAGCTCATATTTTTAACTTAAACATAACTTTTACTTTAAATATGTCAATTTATTTACTCTCCAAAACCATAATGTCTAACTGTATTTGTGTTACATCATCTAATCTCTAGAAAAACATGCTTTCTTGTCTAGGCTGAGAGTCCAACAAAGCTGATAAACCTGATATTGATCAAATATATACATTGAATGCACTGTGGATAAATGCATTTGCAAATGCAAGTTAAAGCAATTCATCACTAAAGACAAATTTTAAATAGTAAGTTGAACCTTTTTTACTTTTACACCATAGAAGTAGGGTTTTACTGTATTTACTGTAGTGTTGTTGATAAATAAGAATTTTTCATCTAATGAGAAAGAAGACGAACGCTTGCAATCATCGACCAGATAAATGTCACGACTGACACCCGTGAAAAATGGGCTTCATTAAGAGCGCACGGCCAAGCGCGATTGGGCGGTGAATGTTTACGGTCACCCGAAATGGGTAGCCGCTGACCTTCGCAGCGCATTATCTCCCGTGCTTACCAACAGCCTTGTAAAACATGAAGTGGCTGATGAGAGTCGCCACTCAACGGGTCAGGCTCGAGGGAAAACCATCAGTCTTATGAATACGAGCCACAGGTATATGGCACGAGAAATGTCTCATGCCAGGCCGCCGCTGCCTGCTGAGTCGTCTCGGTTGGCACGGCCTCTGTTCGTGTGTCTCTGTGAACACAGCCAGGCGGGCTTGCGAAATAATGAACAACAAGCCTGTCACCGCTTCTGACCCTCAAATTAGCATTAGAGGAAAGGCTTTTCCCTGTCACGCATCGCTGTGGCAGTTATCTCACCGACTTAAAAGTGATGAGTCAAGAGATGGTTGATGTTACACCTCATTTACATGACTTGAACGAAACGAAGGTCCCCGCTCGTCATATAAATAACAATTTGGCACGGTGCTCTTGGTTTTATTGCCAGTCTCTCGTGACTCATGGATTTGTTGTGTGGTTTAAGTGTCTTGGCAGAAGTTATTTTCGGACAGGAGAGGTGAGAAACATAAAAATTGTCAAAACATAACTGAAATGATATATCTGTATGCCACAGCGTGTTCTGTCTTTTTAGAAATGTTATGGTTTTCATAAATCGCAACTGGACGCTTTCTTAAGAAAATCACATCTCATCTGCTCAAATCTCCTCTGCGGGATGCAAGGGTGGGTGTTGCTATGAGGTTGCTAACGTCGTGTTATGAATGGTTTCTAATGTGTTGCTATGTGGTTGCTAGGGGGATCTGATGGTTGCTTATTTGCTCAGCCATAATAGCCTCTATTATGTCTATCAGTTTTCGACCGTTTTATCATTTGCCAGGTGGAAATTACCTGATTGCAAAAAATAACAATACCACTATATATCAGGAAAATGCAGTACAATACACTGGGATGTTCTTGTTTCTGTTACATATTTTTTACACGTTTAAAAAAAAAGAGATGAATTATGAAATGAATTACGAACGGTTTGCAAAGATTCAAACCACAGATATAAAGGATTGTAATATAGCCATCAGTTATAGGACAATAAACTCAAGGTTTGGTAGCTTCTCAACAAGTCACGAACCTTTTTTCATACGATTTATTTATAGTTGTGCCTAGAGAAGCATCTCAAGGATTCTTTCATTTTTATAGTTGATATGATTTCAGTACGCTTGTAAAGATTTACATGCAAAGAGAACACAGAGACAACATCACAGCTCCACACCTGTGGAGTCCTCAGAAGTTATCAAGGTGCAAGGAAGATGAATATGAAACGACCTTGGATAACATTCAAACTTGACTTTGTTGTGAGTACTTGATCCTGAGTACAACAGGAATGTTGCAGTCACATGCATCACAGCGCCCCCTGGAGTGTGGTTCAATTTCTTTATTTTTAAATTTTAAATTTTGGCTTTCATCATTTGCAGTGTTTACTTCTTTAGTTGATCTGCAATTGTTTACTATGCCTTGTCCAAAAAAAGTGGAGGTTTTTGCCCAAAAAGCTTGATTGCACTTAGAGGGTTTTGCAGTGAAAGAGAAATACCATTGGTCACTGGTCAAAGGTGACATTTGTCATTTCAGTTACTGGTAAAAATCTTTTCATTGCCATTAAAGTGAAATTACTGAACCAAAACATAAGATGCTAATGTATAAGAAAATATTTCAGATGCACTTAGGTATTGCATCTGAACGCTTTAAATTATTAAGATCTCATTTATATTTTAACTAAAAATAGTATGCTTACTACTGTGAAAGCACGGTGTTTAGTCATGTCACTGAATTTGTGCTTTTGGTAAAAGCATTCAGACATTGTCTGTCAGAGATTTACATATTTCTCATCTTGTATGACATTTAAATAAATTATTAATACTAGTAGAATCTCATAAACTAGCTGAGCAAGTGAAATATTCCTGTTGGGGTTTTTCCATGTTTGTGTCTCCAAGTTGTTTGACGGAGACTGACTTCTGTAATAAGGTGATAAATCATGTTTGTCAATGCATTCCAGCAGTGCTATCAATCAAAAAGAATCATGTCACAGTATTATTTACAAACATATGATTACAAGTCCAAATTTCATCCTGAATAAAAAATTATGACTGGCAGTTTGCTTTGTGCTACATAATTGTCTATCAATTTTTGAGTCAAATAAATACAAACTTGGGGTGAGATTGGTCTTTATGCAATAATTGCTCCAATTTTAACAGCAAAAATCTTTTCACAAAAATAAACAAACCCAATGACCTCTCCTTCCACAGAGTCACAGACTTTACCTGGAGGAAGGAAACATCATACGAACGGAAATATCAAAGTCAGGAGTTTTGCCACAGGGAAAAGCTTGTGGTCAAGCTAGAAACAATGGCAATATTATTCAAACGGCCATGGTGATCTGTGTCATGAAAAATGAGGTGCCAGGAGGCAAACTTATGAGTGTTAAATCAGAAAATTTGTTTATGAAACAAAGTCTGGCTATAGAACAGCAATGCTTACATCTGATATTCAAATAAAAAGAAAGATTGTAGAAGACGACTTTTTATTTTTATTTATTCAACTACATAAACTCTTTCAATGTTTTTTATTATAAAACTGTGCAATCATTTTTTTAGCTTAAATTATTTTTTCTTATGTTATCTGGAGCTTTACTTATCCTATCAAACACCATATTAGATTCTTACACTCTGTGGCAAACACCCACAAAGCGCCCTGGCAAACACCTACAATGCAGCCACCCACAACGCCCTGGTAAACACCCACAATGCGCCCTGGCAAACACCCACAACATGCCCTGGAAAACACCCACAATGCCCTGGCAGCCACCCCCAATGCGCCCTGGCAGCCACCCACAACGCGCCCTGGCAAACACCCACAATGCCCTGGCAAACACCCACAACGCCCTGGCAGCCATCCACAAAGCGCCCTGGCACACACATACTACACAGCCACCCACAATGTCATGGCAAACACCCACAACGCGCCCTGGCAAACACCCACAAGGCACCCTGGAAAAACATACAACCCAGCCACCCACAACGCCTCCTGGCAAACAACCACAACGTGCCCTGGCAAACAACCACAACGCGCCCTGGCAAACACCCACAATGCCCTGGCAGCCATCCACAACGCCCTGGTAAACACCCACAATGCGTCCTGGCAAACACCCACAACACGCCCTGGCAAACACCCACAATGCCCTGGCAGCCATCCACAACACCCTGGCAAACACCCACAAAGCGCCCTGGCAAACACCCACAAAGCACCCTGGCAAACACTTACAACCCAGCCACCCACAATGCCTCCTGGCAAACACCCACAACGCGCCCTGGCAAACACCCACAACGCGCCCTGGAAAAACACCCACAACGCGCCCTGGAAAAACATACAACCCAGCCACCCACAATGCCTCCTGGCAAACAACCACAACGCTCCCTGGCAAACACCCACAACACACCCTGGCAAATACCCACAACGCGCACTGGCAAACACCCACAACACTCCCTGGCAAACACCCACAACACTCCCTGGCAAACACCCACAACAGGCCCTGGCAAACACCCACAATGTTCTGCCAACCACGGACAATGCCCTAACAACCACCCAAAATGCAAAAGTGAAAATGCCTTAACAACCAAGCATTTTGGGTTAAATTAGGTTAGGTTAATTACAACCCAAGGGGCTGGGCTTGTCCCTTTTTGACCCAATGCTGGGTTGAAAATAACTGGGTTATTATGCTGGGTTGTTTCAACCCTAAATGCTGGGTTGCTTTAACCCATTGTTGGGTCAAATATATCAATGGGTAAATTTAACCAAATTAAATTGAAAATAACTCAGCATTTTTAGAGTGCTGGTATCATCCATAACACCATAGCAAATACTCACAATGCCCAAGCACCCTTCCAGGAATTTTTTCATATAAAGCACTTGTAAAACCTCTGTAGGAAAACGTAAAAATGTACTGAGATCTAAAATATTATTTTTCACTGCAAACCAACATTTACTCTATCTTTAGACGTTTTCTTAATAACATGTGTTGCCTTTTTACTAATAATGTGATATTTTACATTTGGGAAAACAGAAGCTAAGCAAATAAAAGAACCATTAGAGTACATCTACTTTCTGTGGTTCATTTAAACTTTTGCATTTCCCTGATTGGACGTTAGATCAGTGGGGAGCTGCAGTGATGGGTTGTACTGTCATGCACTGAATGTGAAAATACCCCACATCCCCCCTGTGAGAGACTCCGGGTACCGGGAGAAACACTAAGCTTGTTCACATTGGCTAACAAACACATCTATTCATTACATCAGCACACAGAAGCCGAAAAAAAACTCAGATACGGCCCAGATTCTGCTCACATACACACACACCAAGTGTGTACACAAAGATGACTTAACCCTGTACATCTCCTGTGTCTGTGGTCTAATTGTGCCATCCATGTTTAGTGGAGACTATTAAAGGGCTCATCAAATATTCCTAAAACAGTTTATCGTCCCGTGAAAACAGAATGTTGCAGTTAAAACTAAAAATTTCTCCACAATCCAGGAAAAGTGTTTATTAAGTGGCACAAAATTACGGTTTCCTGGACAGCGCTTATCCCAGTCCCAGACTAAACTGCATGTTTGAGCTGCTTTAATTTTAAAACATATGCAATTAGGGCATCTACGTCTTACAATGAAATGAGTTTATTAAAGGATACACATTTTCATTTATAAATTCTCATAAAGTATGACTGAAACACACACACACACACACACTTGACTTATACTGTAAGCTGACCTCAGAAAAATCAAATACTAATAAAATCTATGATATGACCCTTTAAAAAACTAAAGTCAGCACATTAATCTCTTTGACAATGGCTTCTCTGGCACCGTGTCCACCCACAGGACTTAAATGAAGCCACGGCTTTAAGCTTCTGTTGAGATGCAATAATAAAGCACAGATCTGTGGATACGGAAGCAAATTCTCAAAGCTTATTAGTTTACTATTCTGCATTATCATCTTATTGAAAATGTTAGTACTGTGTATAGTTTGACCAAACTGCCAGCCTGATTCACTCTCACCGCAACTTTTTTATTAGTTCATTACATTGGCTAGTTCAGTTGCTCTGGGGCAAGTTCAGTCTCTACTCGAAAAAATAAAACTTCTCCAATTTATGGCAGCATTTCCGTAATTCAGGAGGAAGTCAAATATTTCTGTTATTGTTTCACCTCGCAGCAATATTTCACTAATCTTTATAAATGTTTATTATAAAGAATAGTCAATAACTGCACACCTGACCGGACATTATATACATCAATGGAGAAAGTTGCTTTGTTGCTCAGTGCACTAGCTGCAAAAACTCAGTTGCAACTAAGGATGTGTTTTTTTACAAATTTTTGTGTTATGCTATTTAACACATTATGGGGCGGTTTCCCGGACAGGGATTAGACTAGTCCTAGACTTAAACACTTTTAAGAGCTCTCCAAACTGAAAACAACTTGCACTTACATATTTTAAAATACATCAGGGCCCTTTGTTTTACCTCAAAATGCACACAGGTAATGTTTTTAGTAAGGCATGTTTGATAAAACTAGTTATATTTCCTAATTAAACTAAGGCCTAGTCCTGGATTAAGCTCATCCTGGTCCGGGAAACCGCCCCATTGTGTCATTTTGTGTTGATTTTGTGTTAAAACTCCAATAATAACACAGAGATGTGTATATTCTGGGACAACGCATTTAGTGTGTTGTCCCTAAACTAACCCGGATTGTGTGGTTTTAAGACATCCGTTCTAAGGACCCAATGCAGCGCAATGCGTGACACAAGTGTCATTTGCTAGTTTGAAACAAGCGCAAATATCATTTTCACGTTTAGCGCCACATTGTTTAATTAGCAAATGCATTTGCAGCCAATTATGCGCCCATAGGCATTCTGGTCTGAAAAGGAGGTGCCATTGTTGGCACGTTGCTATTTTGAGGCAACTAAAACAGACTACGCTATTGACCAACTAAAACCTGGTCTAAAGTCAATGGCACAATATTGTTTTTGTTATTTAATGAGCGCGTTAGTAATATACGCCTGTAAACGGGGCGACAACCAGCGTGTGCTTATCACTCACATGGATGCGCAGCAGCACAAAAATGTTTTGAAATATGAAAATGTAAAGGATTCAAATGTAAAAGATTATTATTAAGACTCTTGGACATAAATGAGGATCGATTACGAGACGTTAGAAGGCATAAAGCACTGCTTGTAGCCTGGTAAGTAATAAATATTTTTTCAACATCAATCGTAAACTGGTGGTCTTCTTCCTCCACTTAGTTTTTCAGTTTACAAACTCTGCCATCTTAATAGGGAAACAGCATGGCGCCAGCGCAAGTGGCTTTCAAAAAGAAAGGGAGATAAGACTCTCATTGGTTTATTGCACTTTTCCCCCAAAACACAACAACTTTTAGACTGTGCTCTAGGCGCACAACCCATTTTTCTCATCATCAAATTTAGACAATGCTCTTAGATCATTAAAATAAGGCCCTAAGAGTTAGGCCTGTAGCGACGCGTGCCTAATAATTTTCTTGTGGACTGAATAAAGCCAAGAAAGGCATTTCTTTTTACAACAAAACCAAGCACCGTGTTTTAATTCTTGACGTGATCTTTATAGGCTTCTGTATGATTGTTAATTGGACTGTCTGAATTGCACATTGAACTTGAAAGCGTGACGCGCATCTGATAGCGCACGTTCACAGACAAACGACTTTGTTCGTGTATTTTTGGCTTAAACAGACAAATGCTCATATGTCAAAATAGCTGTCAATGTGATTTTCATAGTAAACATTTGGTTACTGTATGTCTTAAACCAATAAACATTTTATTGCATTCAGTCTTATAATAAGCATAATCTGTCTTTGTCATTAAAGTTAATTAAATATATAAAAAAAGAAAACTTTTGTATCTTCATAAATAAAGATTAATCCATATTTACTTTTTTTTGCCAAACATCCTTTGTGTTGAGCTCTGCTATTTGAAATAAGTTTAAGGTTTATCATGGTTCACACAAAATGAAAATTCTGAAAAATGTTCTAAACCTGTACGAATTTCTTTTTTATGATGAACACAAAAGAAGATATTTTGATAAATGATGGTAAGCACAGAGCTGATTGTTACAATTGACTTCCATAGTAGGAATAAAAACAACATGATGGAATATAATGGATATACCATTAATTGTGTTCTTACCATAATTTATCAAAATATCTTCTTTTGTGTTTATCAAAATAAAATAAACTTATACAGGTTTAGAACATAAGGGTGAGTAAATGATGACAGAATATTCATTTTTGCGTAAATCCCTTTAACAGAAATACAGCAGAAATGTTTAAAATTCACCCTTATTATGTTTACATCTAATAATGCATTCATTCATGCTTTCTTGATACATGGTTACACATCGTTTTCTTTCATGGACTATATACCCTCTAAAGTAGCTTTGGCCACCCCCTGGCCTGAAATCGCTGATACAACCTTTAAAGTATATAATTAAGAATGTTTTTGGCATTTATTTGAGATACATTATGGTTTTTATTTATCAAGCAACAGAAACTAATTGTTAGATTAATCGTCCAATTAGTCGTTAGATTAGTCGACTAATCGGAAAAATAGTCGCCCGATTAATTGTTTAATAAATAGTCGTTTACCCCAGCCCTACTAAGAGTGTACCTTATAATAAACTAAATCGTTCAACTGTTTATTTACAAAAAAACATAATATTAAAAGTGCACCTATTTCATTGCTAAAACAACGTTATTTTGTGTATTTGGTATAATACAATGTGTTTGCGTGGTTTATGGTTCCAAAAACACTTGATTTTCCACATACTGTATATTTTTGTAGCTCCAGATTTCACTCTCTTCCTAAAACGCACATATATTGTACAAAACTCTTCGGCCAGCTAATCTGTACGTTGAGGCAACGCCTACATGGAAGTATAATGAACTCTTAGCACTGTAAGTTGTACAGTACAACAGCGTTGACAGTCCAGCACACTGTCTATGTAGTCACATGTAAACTACATCCCCTATACCACCAGACACATACAGTATAACATGCAGTAAGAGCTTTCAATGCACAATGCAATCTTACACCTTCATACACACAGAGGCGGTCACATAAACCTTCTCTTAAAGGAAAGGTCAAACTTCAAAGAACATCCATACAGTATGTGAGTCCACCAAACCTGCATCTAACCTGACATTATGGGTTCGATTTATTGGAGTTTGACAGCAAAACCTTCAATTTCAAAACTTCTTCGGCTGTTATTTGCTTTCGGTGGAGATTTCAAGTGTTTTCGCAGGAAAAAATGAACGCTGTGTCATATGTGGGTGGGTGGCAGCGAGCCGCAGAGTGCTGCAAATAAAACAGAGCTGTGAGGAAAAATGAACTCCACACAGCCAAAGTCTACACATCTGATATCATGTTGATGAAAAATTAATCAATTAACCACACTTTATTAATTTGATTAAAACATCTTTTTTATAAAATGTCTTTTTTTTAAATAGCAATGGCTTTTGTTAATGCACAAATATTGACAGGCCTCAGCTTGGTGTGTAAGGTGTGTACAAGACCAGCATGAAATGTATAGCTATTATATGATACACATTGTAAAAAGTGGTACAAAAACGTATGATTTTTAAAAAACCTGAATAATGAAGCAACCCAGCATCGCAGGGGCAAAAGCAGATCTCACAAAAACACACAAATGATTTCCTATGAATTATCCACCTCGTAAAACAGTTACGATCAACCATGAGATTGTGTTGTCTAGACGGCACTCCAGCCAACAGCGCATTTCATTTACAAACATAAATAAAATAACTTTCATTTTATAAATGACACACAACGTTTATATTGCCTCACATTCAGTCACAATGGCGATTTAACATATTGGTGCATTGCAGACTGGACAAATGATTTTGCTGTCTGCACATTTACACTACTTTTAAATTATAAACGGACTCCATCCATTCAAGAGCTTTCATTTAATGCCACACTGCTGAAATGCTGTCAAACGCTCACTTGATAACATCCAAACATTTAACAAACCTTTGTTTCAACAGGTGCCAGCACAAAGGAATGTTTTAGCAATGCCTGTTTTGACACCACGTGGTTAAATTAAAATAAATCAACAAAGACAATACTTGCTAGCAAATACTGCGTTGTTCTGATCAAATGTTTCTATTGACTATTTTATTAAACATATGACAGTCTGTATGCATATGTATACATGAATATTTAGCTACCATTCATACATTATTGTACTGTATAACACTAACTTAAATAAAAATAAAAATAAACATTTAGTATTACATTAGTATGCAGATTTGATCTAACATGACCTAATTCTTTCATTCTTTAAACACACTCACCGTCTGAACTCACAGATGAGGATCGTGTAAGCGTTGTAGGCTCCGTGTCTGCTTAATAATGGAGTTACATCAGATTTGCAGAAAAATGTAAAACTGGCAGTAACTTAGATCTGTGAGTTGAGGTATAACACCGTACAACTTAAACTTTATTCTTTGACTAAATCAGGTGCATTTTAAGTCAAAATGAAGCCGAGGGACATTCATTGCACATTAATGTGAATAACTCGTGTTTCTTTTAAAAGGTGCCATAGAATAAAAAACTGTACTTATGTAGGCATAGATAAAAAATACAAGCCCTGTAGGCTACATGGTAATGACATATTGTGAGCCTCAAACGGGTTTGTTTCTTCATTTTTATGTAAGCCTTGTGCACACAAAAGACAGCTGGAAAACAGGCCAAACCCAACAAAACACAGATTCTGACGTTACAGTTGTGATGTACGCCCTCAACATTAAATTGCACAAATTTATTACAGATTTAGCGCTACATGCTAATTAATGTTGTATGATAGCGTTTAGGCAGAAGTTCGTCTATTGATGTTACAGTTACGTTTTGCAGGTCCATACAGAAAAAAAACACAAACTTACCACTCAGAAACGTCCATTAACAAAATCTCCAAACAATTAGTTGTTCCTCAAAATCTGTATTTTAGTCTGATACAAGCTCAAACATTAGGGGCCATATCATACACCTGGTGCAATGCAGCGCAATGCGCAATGCAAGTGTCTTTTGCTATTTCAACCTGGTGCAGTTATAATTTTCACGTTTAAAATCGACTATGCCATTGACCAACTAAAACCTGGTCTATAGTCTAAAGTCAATGGCACAATATTGTTTTTGTTATTTAATGAGTGCAATATGCTCCTACAAGCGGGACGACAATGCGCATTTGCTTATCAGACACATGAATTATGACTTTGTACCTGTGAATATGATGAGATGAGAAACATTTTTAAGTAATGTTTTTAAAAAACGCCATCTAAATAGGGAATCGGCATGGCGCCAGCGCAACTGTCTTTTAAAGGGGATGAGAGCTGAAACTCATCTTGGTTTATTACAAATTACACCCAAAACACACCCATTACTCATTACGAGAATAGGAACAACAGTTTTAGAGCATGCGCTTGGCAGACCTCAACATTCACCTCAACATCAGAGCAGACCTCAACATTATTATTCATGACCCTTCCAAATAGACCATTTAGAAGGACAAATCCTAGGGTTGAAAATTGACATGCAAAAACTTTCTGGATAATTTTTGCACTTCATAAAGGTACATACCTTCTATAAAAATAACAATTAAACATTATTTCAATGCATTCTGTGGCAACTTAAAAATCATAATGAAAATGAAAATAATTACTTTTATTTATTTTGAATAATGTTTTTTTTTTACAAATGACTTATCTATGAGCTTTAATATTTTTTTTAAATCAACGTGCCCTCATTAATCTTTAATAAAAAATTGTAATCCCCTCCTCGAGATGATCTCACTACTGCCGGTCACAAGCTATAGCAACATGACTTCCAACTATCCGATCAGTTCTTGATGGACAAATTTAAGTCCCACCCTACGTTAACTCATAAGCCATTTCCCTTTGATATACATCACCATGGGGAAATAAGACAATCGCTTCTTCTGTTTTATTGTAGCTTTGAATAAAGTTTTTATGAAAACCTTGGCAAAATACTTAAAATTACTTACTTTTTGTTGTTTTTATATATTAAAGGTATCAAGATCATATTTTCGCAGAATGTTCTTTACATACTAGGGTTATTTTATGTAGAAAACAGTCAATCTCAAAAATGACTTCACATGCAGGGTCACAAATAATCTTCAAATCTTTAATATTGACTGATCTTTATTGACTGATCATGCCAAAGTGAAATCAGAACTTTGATGTTCTTCAGTTTATGAGACTTTAAACTGGATTTCACAGATAGGGATAGAAATCAGGGGCGGCGTTTGCGTATGGCAGGGTATGGCAGTTGCCATACCCTAGCAGTCAGACAAAACACCAGAAATCAACAGGCTATAATGAAGCTCATTAAAAATCATATTAAATATTTTCAGTAGAACATATCTGAACATTGGTACATCACTAATATGGATAATTTACGCGTGTGCTCGACTTCATGCTATAATACAGGAACCGACATGTGGATGACATCATCGTGCCGCGAGAGCGGTTTGAAAGCAAACTCTTCCCATGATTTCTCACCTCACCCTCGCGGTACTTTGATGTCATCAGCCTGTCATTCTTGCAGCGCAGCTTGAATTGTGCAGGAGGTTTCATGCTGACCGCTGTTGTTATAATCTTTATTTTCGCAAGTAAACTCCTTTTTTTGTTTTAACATTCAAACAGACTCACGGTTCTCCCACACACTCGCGCAATGCATATTGCATACATTATTCCAGAAGTAATATGATTTGTTCTCTGTGGATAAATAAATATGTTCTTACACTGGGAAATTGTAGCCCAGTCGAAGTGTATTAATTATTTGCGCGCGTTTTTGAATATGGCGACTTGTGGAATAAAAACTGCACAACGACAAAAGGTAAGACTTGTTTTTGCATTTAGCCCTGTTTTACTAAGAGTTTTATTTAGTGTTTTAGTCTTTGGTTAGCTGGCTGGGTTAACTACGTGTGCTCTATCACATCATTAAAAGTCTTTATTGTGTTTTTATAAGTGTTTATTGGCGGCTGTTATGACAAGATTTGTGAAGGGATGTTACAGTATGTTTTGATATTATCTTGTTTTAGTTTATCTGTTGCTGGAGTTGCACTTAGTTAAGAATGAAAACATTTGAAAAGCATTTTAAACAACCATGATTTCTATTTTTGTTTTTCATTTGTATTGCTTCCGTATTGTTGTCAGTAAGTGTACATCCGTGCAATTATAATATGATTTTATACAGGTTGGTGGAGTATGTACACATATGGATATAATGGTTTCATAGATTTGTTATTTAAATGGCCTTCTTGTACGAAGAATTTTTGCCATACCCTAGGTTTTCTTGAAACGCCGCCACTGATAGAAATGATCTGACTTTTGGTCTCTTTAATATTGAATACTACATATAAATATACCATAACTCTATTCTGCATTGTAAAAAATAGTTTTTAACTTGTAACTGTTGATTTAAAGAAACAAGGCAAGTTTTTGGGACTTTAGCTTATTCACGGTATCCCTGAAGCAATGCAAATTGGGCGAAGTGATTAGCGCAACACTTGTGCGAACTCGCTGCTTCTTCTCAGGTGCTGCAAGCAAATCACTCCGCCCAAGAAGCAGTGCTTCGCCTTCTGAGAATAAAGTTCCCAGCATGTGTACGATTAAAAGATGGCTGTATCTCATATGACCTTGTTATTTGTACACACTGTGACTATACAAATCACAACATATAAATAGGAAAATGTTTGCGTTATTTTGTCACTTATGGGAGCGGTATGCTAGCTGGAGCCATTTACTTCCAGTCTTTGTGCTAAGCTAGGCTAGCGGTGGGTGAGTCAGACAGAGTTACGGCACGCATGGAGATGACAAAGGTATGTATGGACTTATCTAACTCTGGGGATACGGTGAATAAGCCCCAAAAAGTTGGCGTGTTCCTTTAAATGTATATTATTTGTTCAAAGTTAAATGAATGTTAAACATTAACAAGTCTTTATCTTTACAGAATTAGACTGTTATTTTAGTTTTAGAGATAAAGACTTGTTGATGTTTAATGTTCATTTAACTTTGAAGAAACTGTTGCTAGTAAATAACGTTCATTTAAATCTACAGTAAGTTACTGGCAAACTGCTGCATAACTACTAAGGGTGTCACGATTTTAAATCAAAATCGATCGAAATTAAGTCACAAACTCAAACTTCGAATTAAAAAAATGGAATCGTCAAGCTGCCATGCCCCTGTGTCACGGCGGGTCTGCTTGCCAACCGGGGAAAAAAAATGCACGTGTTGAGTGCGACTAACATGGCAGGGAATCTTCAGGTTCAAAGTCAGATAATATGTTTCATAAAAGTCTAGTCTAAAAATGGCATAGCAACCTGTTCTTTCAAAAAAAGTACAAATTGAGAATCGAATCATGACCTTAAAATCGAAAATGTAATCGAGGATTCACAGAATCGTGACATCCCTACACTGTAAAAAAAATCCGTAGAAATTGCAGCTGGGTTGCCGGTAATTTACCGTAGATTTAAATTTATGTTATTTACTGGCAACATTTTGTTCAAAGTTGAATGAACATTTAACATTTACAAGTCTTTGTCTTTACAGAGTAAAACTAAAACAACAGCATCAAGCAAAACATTCTGGGAAACAAAATCTGAAGCAAAAAACAGAAAAAGGTTGATGATGATTTCTGGTTCCCAGAATGCTTTGCATGAGGCTGTTATTGTAAAGTTTTATTCTGTAAAGATAAAGACTTGTTAATATTAAAAATGTATTTAACTTTAAACAAACAAACTCTTGCCAGTAAATAACATAATATAAATCTACGGTAAATTACCGGCAACCCAGCTGCAATACCATTGTAATTTCTACGGATTTTTTTTACAGTGTAATAACTACAGCAATTTTTACAGTGTACACTTCAACAATGTCTCTAAAATCAATGGATATTTTGACAATAATAAGAAAACATCTAATCCAAAGTTGGTATGAAACATATGAATGGTAAATGAAAACTCTCCTGAGCTACACAAAAGACAACCTTTGAGCAAAACATTTTTCCTCTGTGATTTGTACATCATCTTTAAAAGATTTTGTTTTTTTTTTCAGAGTATGGCAGAAAAATGATTTCCTATGACAGCGGTACTATATGTTTAAGGTTTCACTGTTAGACAAGCAATATATCTTTCCTTAGGGATTCAGCCCACAGTTCTGTCCAAAGTGATAAATAGCTTAACGTTTCAGAGTTCATTCAAATGAAAGGTAACAGTAATTTCTATTTCTTACATGCATTGATTCTACATCAGATCTTAAACTAATATAACAGTGTGAACTTAAAGGCCTGAATATTATTCAGTGCATGAAAAAAAATCATGTAAATTGACACAAAAGTTTTATGATCCCATGCATGAATCGCACGAATCAGCCGCAATTTAAGTCAAAAACATCTCGCAACTTCAGACAACATGAAATTACAGTACGAACTACATGAATATAACGGAGTTTGATTTGAGTTCACGGTTTCATCGTAACCTCTCAAATCTTTCATCAATTTTGGGGCAAAAGCGAACTCATTTTGGAATTGCTTGGCCCATTACCCACTGCTGTCTGACTGATAAATTGCAGCTTGTAATTTTCTGACCAATATTTCCTATTCAATGCTGTGTAAGAGACTATTGATTGGGTAAATGTTTTAGGGGCTTTATGATGTGCTGCCAATGAGAACAAACAGCGAATTTGGAGCAGGGCGTGTCTCATTTCTCGTGCTTCTCAATGAACCAGTCAAATGTTTTTCACCCGTAAGCAATTCTGTGCTGTGTTTGTACAGGCAGATTTCTTCCGTTCCTGCTGGACAAGACAGTCAACCTGGACGCTTTAACTGAGTCTCTGAAGCCAAAGTATGACCATCAGCTTTGTCCTGGCCAAGAACCATCTATTCGGGCATCTGAGTGACATGCTAAACCACTAATCAGAAATGCATTGTTTAGGTAAGCAGAGCTGTATAGTAATAGATTATATGTAATCTGGATAACGTAATCAGATTCCAAAAATCAAGTACTTGTAATAAGATTCAACTACATTTTAAAATACTTGTTACTTTTTTATGGATTACATGATTACATTTTATTCACACTATGGCAACAATGTTCACAATAGAGGGTTTGCACTGACTTCACTTTTCCATGTGACCATGCCGAAGTTGGACTTGATAGTGACCCTAGCAACTTTTTCAGCCCACCTGTGGTCAGTGGACGTTGGCATGGACAATCCATTTACTTCTCCTTTCTGTATTTTTTGACAGTCTGTCAAACGATAGCTCAGAATTCTTGTTAAATCTGTACCACAACAGCTTTTTTCCCATTTAGACATGTTTTAACTGTGTTTTTTCGCTGATTTCACACTGTACTAGGGCTGGAACGACGCGTCGACGTAGTCGATTACGTCGATTACGTAATTACGTCGATTTGCCGGAAATGCGTCGATGCGTCGCACTGTTTACATTTTGAAATGAAGGCGGCTTCAGCTCCGACCGGGTGATACAAGTGTTATACCAAACAGACAGAACGCGATCAAAAGTGTGGGAATACTTTAAGCAGAGACCAAATAAAACACATACTGTGTAAAACTGAAATGGCATACCACAGCAGCGCAACACCTGTGTATGATCATCTTAAAAGAAGAAAACCTGGACCTCTCCGACCTCAAAATGACGAGACGTCAGCGTAAGAATTTGAACTATTACAGTAAGTTTTTATACTTACTCTATAAACAATAGAATCAATACATATTGTGCTTAATACAGCTGCGTTTACATCTTCGTTTAATACGAGCTGCGAGACGCCTGACAGACGTGACATTGCATCGCTTCTGGGCAGTATGTAGAAACAGTAAATAAAGAGCAGGACATGTTTTTATATTAAGAAGTTATGAAATAATAAGTTACTGTCACATTGAGAACTGATAGGCATGTGCCCGCGTGCACTGAAAGCCAGCTGGCAGTGCGGAGTTCCCAATGAACGTCTTTTTTGCGAATATGTGCGCAGATATTACAGAAGCTCGTCTTGTAAGGTATTCCTGACATGCGTTTATTTAAAGTAACAGCGGCGTAAACGCTGTTTATAAAATATTAGAAGATCATACTAACTGAACTTGTTTTTTACCCGGAACTTAAGAAAAGTTAAATGTTAAAGTTAAATGAGAATGCAGTGCTACTAATAGTAATAATATTAACAGTAATAATATAACCATTACATCTTATATAAGGGTTCATGAATCACAATGAACTTATTTTTACTTCAGTCTGAACTAATGCTGAGTTAATGCATGTACTAATCATAAACTAATGTTTATAATATTAATATATGCCTATTTTATTGTTTAAGGTGAATAATGCCTCTTTTAAAGTGGCACTGCCACTTTATTTTTCATGTTGAAAATTTTGGTTTGTGTGCTTGTTTAATTAAGAAAATGCTTAAATAAAATGTTAGCGTTAATGGCAGATGTTACATTTATTATTTGTTGGGGAATTATATGTATAAAAAAATCATTAGACTATTCGATTAATCGAAAAAATAATCGATGGATTAATCGGTTGAAAAAATAGTCGATAGTTGCAGCTCTACACTGTACACAAATTCTGCCATTCTGTTTTTTGCCACTCAGTGGGCGTAACTGCAGACCCTCTATTAAGTAAATATCCAATTTTTTTTCATAATAAATGTACCTACTGCTTATATACGTTTGTGATTGTTCGAGTTTTCCAGGGGAGAGAGGGAGGTGTGTGGAATCGCACAGGAGAAAAGCAACGATGAGACAAAATGCAAAATGGAGCAGCACTCACTGTCTGGATAGACACCATTTCATTTTTAAAGAAACTTGCATTTTTAAGAAACACTTCAGGTTTATTTGTGAGGTGAAATTTAAGACCTAGCAGGGTTATTGCAGTAAATTTCATGAAATTCAATATGGTTTTTGAAATGTCGCTGTTTTTGTTTTTATTTACTTAAAATCAAGTAATTATGTTTTAATTCATAAAGTGTGCTTTTGTTTTATTCAATGTGTTACTATCAGTTGACACTAATAGCAAAGTAAATCAGTGTTAGTATCAGTGGCGAAGCCAGAAATGTTTAAGGGGTGGGCCTTTATAAAACAGGGTGGGCAAAGCATCGAATGTACATAAACTGGGGGCGTGCACAACAAAGTTTTTACGCCCGTGGTGGGCGTATGTTTTTTTCCCAATGGAAGCATGGCGTTTTTCAAAACAGCCAGCAGCTGTCCATTTATTGAAAAAGCTCAGCTCGTCAATGTAAGTTCTCACACGGCCGTTTAATCACAGTGGACGAAGGGCGGGACAAATATCACAACAACCAACCGGCTCACAGCTCAAGTATCACAGCAACCAAAGCGCTATAGGCTGAAAAAACAGCTGGTATTTGGCGTCCTCCAGGCGTTTTCAGCCGCGTTTAAAAACGTTGGTGTGCACGCTACCTAAGCCAAAATTATAAAACAACTTATAAATAACCAACAGTAGCTTGTCTACAGTATATGGGCAGGTGGGGCGGTGCCTGTTTTATACAGTCTATGGGCAGTGCCACACCAAATTATGAATCCACTTGAAAACACAGAACTCAATATAAACTGAATTAGTAAAGGAATTAGTTTTTACGTTATTTACGTTACGTGAACATAGTTCCGAACAATGATTTGTCATTCCTCGTCAGCAAAATGCATGACGTGAAAGCGTCATAGGATACGACAGATTCAACAGGTAACGTTAGTGATTTGATTTTACTAAAGAACTCGTTTGAGAGATTGTTATTTAATGAGAAAATGGCCATCAAACAACATGGCGCAATACAAAATTGCATGTGTTGTCATTTAAGTGTACATTTTATTCCAACAACAGTAAATCATACAGCCTATGACACAACACAGAGTCTGCCCCCTTAAATAGTTGACTGGAGTAATACTCCTGACTATAAACTGTAAATAGTAATGACACCACTATAAACATTACGAAAATGTCTGAACTCACCTTTAGATGTCCTACTGTATTAGTCTGAGACGGGGCTTCTGGTTAAAGACGGAGAAAGTCTCGATCATAATAACAAAGTCCAATATCTTTGATCATAATATGTCCCTTCGCGCAAAGAAAAGCAGAAATACATTTCTCAGACGAGCATTTATCATCGATGAGCGTAACGTTATATGTTTTTTATACAGTATGTGGTGAAGAACAGTCTTTGACACAGCATGACGTCTTATCAAAGTAATAAGTGCTCGTTTCATTTTGACGACGTTTGAAAAGATGTCCTCAGTAATCCAACATTTCCATAAGCGATGTATAGTCTCTGTCTCCAAAAGTAAACAGACAGCAGCAGATGTCATCGTGGAAAGGCTGTTAAACGCGATGATTTGCAACTAGCTATTTTCAAATTCAGTTCAATCGCGCGTAGGCGGAACTAACAATGACTGACGAATCATATTCAACGTTTCATGTTGACAAGCGTGTGCACCGATAGGGTAAAAGAAAACTGCGAAACTGCTTGAACATGCAAACTTGCTCTTATATTTTATATTTTAATTATATTTATAATTTTATTACATATATGAAATTATAGTGTGATAAGACGTCTATTCGTAGTACTATTATTTATTTTTGTTAAATTATTTACACATTTGTCTGGAAAATGGCCTTCTGATTGGATGGGCCACAACTCAAAGTGGGCGGGCCCAGGCCCGGCCAGGCCCACCCGTAGCTTCGCCACTGGTTAGTATTCTGAAGTATTAACTGTCCATATATTGCACTTTAAAAATAAGTTTTTGTTGTTGTTAAAAAGTAATTGGATACATTTTTCCTCTTTATATATTTGAAATCAAATAAGATTTGTCAAAAGTAATCTAAATGTAATCCAGAAGTAGTCAGATTACATTAACAACGATGTGTAATCTAAGAGAGATTATAGTACTCACTACAAATTTTGTCATGTAATTCGTAATCGGTACCTGATTACAATTCATAAGTAATCTACCCAGCTCGCAATAAAGTTGAAAAAAAAAACTCATTGTTTCTAATATCAACATAAAACTGTTCATAGTCAGTGCTTTAGTTGTCCGTATTCATCTTTGGTCTTTCTGTCCTACGGTGGTGTAAATCTTGTAAATTTTATGTTTTTCCCACATTTTTATTTTTCTTGTTGATCATCGTTACCTTTTTTGCATTCCCACTTTTGTAATCCTGATATTTTCCTTTGCATTTTCTCTGTTAGTGTGTAAAATTTTCAGTAGCATTACTCTAAACAACAAGTGCATTTACAAGCCATAATTCTCTTTTAAGAGGCTTTCATTTAATTTTTACATACATGTAGATGCACATTGACACTGACCACGTTTACATGCACCCTCATAATGCGATTGGGATGTTGGCAATATTGCAATTATACTCGTGTAAATACTTCGATAAAAATAATGCGATTAAGCTCATAATCACAGCAAGTATAATCGTATTAATTTATAAACTTTTTTAAACTCTTTCACCGCCAGCATTTTTCATGATTTTCACAAACGTTTAATGCTCTTCTTCAAATATATAAACATACAATATATTAAATGAAAGAACAGACCCTCTGCTTTCAAAAAAAAAAAAAACTAAAAACGTTTCATCCTACCTTCATCAGTTCTCATTTTAACTCTCAAATATGGGTAGGTTTCTTCAAAAACACAAAATTTTGAGCAAAAAGCTGAGATATTTGCATTTTTGTAAAGGAATTTTGATAGAGATCAGATGCAGAGCGATCCTCAAAACCTACACGGACAAACAGCTGTTTGCCTTGGCGCAATACTTCCAGGTTTTATAAGTTGCACCTGGTGGATAATAGCGGTATTGTGGATTGACGAGATAACTCGTCAATGGCGGGGAAAGAGTTAATTTCAGTATGCGACCATGTAAATAGTTTAATCGCATTTATACAGCCCTAACTGAAGTATGTGTGTTTTTTCATGCAAATGAAGCGCAAATTCCTTTTAAACTTGACATTAGAAACTTTTCCACGAATCGCTATCAGCAGTCGTCTTCATCACGGCACCGAATAACGAAATGCGTCCATAAGAATGTGTTTGTCATTTAACATAAGTAAATTAAATCAGCGGACAGTAAATGTGAGTTTATCATTTGTGCTCTGCATTGGGCTATGTGTGAATAATAAGCACAAACAATAGCGAATAATCAGAAAATAAAAACTGCGTGTAAACAGTACCGTAGAGGTTAGCTCCAGTCGTGTAAACATCTTACTGCGATTAAGTCCTTACTTTGACTATTGCAAATATCTGCATTATTGGTGTACATGTAAACTTAGTCATTGTAAGCTGTGTTATTTCAGTTTTTCTCAATTGCTAAAACACTAAAACTATTTGGCTGAACAAAGTTCTCAGTTGCCTAAACTCATTAAGCTAATTGTGCAGTCTGTGGTCAGTAATTTAAACCATTTCACATGGTAAAACACAATTTGCAGATCTCACTTAGACTTTTTGGCAAAACTCTAAACACATTCTGCACTGTAATGCACATGTCATCCAAACTGTTAAACACAAGCGGCAACAATCAAATACAAATAGAGCACACATGTCATTGATTAAACACAACCACTCAAAATTGATTTAACCTGTTTCAAATGATTTGACACAACCAAAATAAGCCAGTTAACTGTTGTATAATGTAGTACAGTGCTTTGTATGCTGTATATTGTACAAGTGTATTGCACTGAACATTGTCTTTTCCTTTTGTTAACAGCACTGACTGCTCAACAAATTTTGACTGGTTGCAGGTTCATATCAAGAAAGAACAAGAAATACTGCATCACAGAAACAAAGGACAAGTTTGAATACAATGCAGGGTACAGTACTGTAAAAATAGGGGTACAAGGAGGAAAAATAGCAAAAAAATTGCAAAGAGCAAAGCAGAGTAATTTCTGATCAATTTCGAGCTACTATGATGGAACATGATTTCATTCATCAAAATATATTGACGGAAAAATAAGAAAATTGTTTTGAGATTACAGTTTTTCCTCAGTTACTTGGAGCATTTCTCGAATCATTCTTAAAATTTCTCAGAACAATTCATACAAACTGAACAACATCATGGATGTCCTGCAAAAGCATGTAACTTGTTCAAAATCCTTAGTTCATCTCTAAAAAGTAAATTTTTACATCAGTGAACATGTCAGTCCCATCAAAATGGTAAGTTCTTGTGTCATTGTTCATAAACAAATGTTTAGCCATGTTGTCAATATACTGTGTCCTCAATTATACTGTACGTGTCAGTATTTTTTTTCATGTAAACTGTGGATGAATTAATTTTTTTACCTTTTTTCTGTAAACAAATTACACAAATTGTGATTTTGAAAAAAAAATTTTTTACAGTACAAATAAAAAAATACAAAATTAGAAAGGATCACTGTACACTGTAAATGTCCAATTGTCTGGAACTTCCAATCAGGATTTGAGAACTATATGTTTTGAACAATGTGTTTTCTATTTTTTGGTGTATTGTTTACTCACTGTTTGATACTGTATATAATTTTGATCACTTTGTTTATGATTTGAGAGCAGTATCTGATTTTGAACTGTTTTGATAGCAGTGTTTTGAACACAGGTAAAATTGTTTTGATAGCAGTGTTTTGAACACAGGTAAAACTGTTTTGAGCAGTGTTTCATTTTGAACACAGGTAAAACTGTTTTGAAAGCAGTCCTTTGAACACAGGTAAAACTGTTTTGATAGCAGTGTTTTGAACACAGGTAAAACTGTTCTAAGAGTAGTGTTTGATTTTGAACACAGGTAAAACTGTTTTGAAGCAGTCCTTTGAACACAGGTAAAACTGTTTTAAGAGCAGTGTTTTGAACACAGGTAAAACTGTTCTAAGAGTAGTGTTTGATTTTGAACACAGGTAAAACTGTTTTGAAAGCAGTCCTTTGAACACAGGTAAAACTGTTTTGATAGCAGTGTTTTGAACACAGGTAAAACTGTTCTAAGAGTAGTGTTTGATTTTGAACACAGGTAAAACTGTTTTGAAAGCAGTCCTTTGAACACAGGTAAAACTGTTTTAAGAGCAGTGTTTTGAACACAGGTAAAACTGTTCTAAGAGTAGTGTTTGATTTTGAACACAGGTAAAACTGTTTTGAAAGCAGTCCTTTGAACACAGGTAAAACTGTTCTAAGAGTAGTGTTTCATTTTGAACACAGGTAAAACTGTTTTGAGAGCAGTGTTTGACTTTGAACACAGGTAAAACTGTTTTGATAGCAGTGTTTTGAACACAGGTAAAACTGTTCTAAGAGTAGTGTTTGATTTTGAACACAGGTAAAACTGTTCTAAGAGTAGTGTTTGATTTTGAACACAGGTAAAACTGTTTTGAAAGCAGTCCTTTGAACACAGGTAAAACTGTTCTAAGAGTAGTGTTTCATTTTGAACACATGTAAAACTGTTTTTAGAGCAGTGTTTTGAACACAGGTAAAACTGTTTTGAGAGCAGTGTTTGACTTTGAACACAGGTAAAACTGTTTTAAGAGCAGTGTTTTGAACACAGGTAAAACTGTTCTAAGAGTAGTGTTTGATTTTGAACACAGGTAAAACTGTTTTGAAAGCAGTCCTTTGAACACAGGTAAAACTGTTCTAAGAGTAGTGTTTCATTTTGAACACATGTAAAACTGTTTTGATAGCAGTGTTTTGAACACAGGTAAAACTGTTCTAAGGGTAGTGTTTGATTTTGAACACAGGTAAAACTGTTTTGAAAGCAGTCCTTTGAACACAGGTAAAACTGTTTTAAGAGCAGTGTTTTGAACACAGGTAAAACTGTTCTAAGAGTAGTGTTTGATTTTGAACACAGGTAAAACTGTTTTGAAAGCAGTCCTTTGAACACAGGTAAAACTGTTTTAAGAGCAGTGTTTTGAACACAGGTAAAACTGTTTAGAGAGCAGTGTTTGACTTTGAACACAGGTAAAACTGTTTTGATAGCAGTGTTTTGAACACAGGTAAAACTGTTCTAAGAGTAGTGTTTGATTTTGAACACGGGTAAAACTGTTTTGAAAGCAGTCCTTTGAACACAGGTAAAACTGTTTTAAGAGCAGTGTTTTGAACACAGGTAAAACTGTTCTAAGAGTAGTGTTTGATTTTGAACACAGGTAAAACTGTTTTGAAAGCAGTCCTTTGAACACAGGTAAAACTGTTTTGATAGCAGTGTTTTGAACACAGGTAAAACTGTTCTAAGAGTAGTGTTTGATTTTGAACACAGGTAAAACTGTTTTGAAAGCAGTCCTTTGAAAACAGGTAAAACTGTTCCAAGAGTAGTGTTTCATTTTGAACACAGGTAAAACTGTTTTGAGAGCAGTGTTTGACTTTGAACACAGGTAAAACTGTTTTGATAGCAGTGTTTTGAACACAGGTAAAACTGTTCTAAGAGTAGTGTTTCATTTTGAACACAGGTAAAACTGTTTTGAAAGCAGTCCTTTGAACACAGGTAAAACTGTTCTAAGAGTAGTGTTTCATTTTGAACACAGGTAAAACTGTTTTGAGAGCAGTGTTTGACTTTGAACACAGGTAAAACTGTTCTAAGAGTAGTGTTTGATTTTGAACACAGGTAAAACTGTTTTGAAAGCAGTCCTTTGAAAACAGGTAAAACTGTTCCAAGAGTAGTGTTTCATTTTGAACACAGGTAAAACTGTTTTGAGAGCAGTGTTTGACTTTGAACACAGGTAAAACTGTTTTGATAGCAGTGTTTTGAACACAGGTAAAACTGTTCTAAGAGTAGTGTTTCATTTTGAACACAGGTAAAACTGTTTTGAAAGCAGTCCTTTGAACACAGGTAAAACTGTTCTAAGAGTAGTGTTTCATTTTGAACACAGGTAAAACTGTTTTGAGAGCAGTGTTTGACTTTGAACACAGGTAAAACTGTTATAAGAGTAGTGTTTTGATTTTGAACACAGGTAAAACTGTTTTAAGAGCAGTGTTTTAAACACAGGTAAAACTGTTTTATAAGCAGTGTTTGATTTTGAACACAGGTAAAACTGTTCTAAGAGCAGTGTTTGATTTTGAACACAGGTAAAACTGTTCTAAGGGCAGTGTTTGATTTTGAACACAGGTAAAACTGTTCTAAGAGCAGTGTTTGATTTTGAACACAGGTAAAACTGTTCTGAGAGCAGTGTTTTGAACACAGGTAAAACTGTTCTGAGAGCAGTGTTTTGAACACAGGTAAAACTGTTCTAAGAGCAGTGTTTGATTTTGAACACAGGCAAAACTGTTCTGAGAGCAGTGTTTTGAACACAGGTAAAACTGTTTTATAAGCAGTGTTTGATTTTGAACACAGGTAAAACTGTTTTGAAAGCAGTCCTTTGAACACAGGTAAAACTGTTTTGAGAGCAGTGTTTGACTTTGAACACAGGTAAAACTGTTTTGATAGCAGTGTTTTGAACACAGGTAAAACTGTTCTAAGGGCAGCGTTTGATTTTAAACTGAGGTAAAACTGTTTTGAGAGCGTGAATGAATTTCCTTAACTGGTTTGTATTAAACACTTGACACAAATATAGACATAGATGCTGAAATGGTGTTAAGAAATAAACAAACAGAAACCTGCTGTTTAAATGGTTATGCTGATATAATTTGTAACGAACAAAACTTGATTTAGAAAGAAGCAAGGAAAATCTGTTTCCCTCTAATGAAGCACAGGAGAAGATCCTGCTAAACACTCTCCCTACAGTATTTTGTCTCGCGCCTTACGCCTGCCAGGAACTAAAAGCTTTCTCATCTCGCGCTCGTTCCAGACTCATGCTTCTCTCATTCACTTCTTCCTGCAGCAGTATAAGAGACGGACGGTTCGCCGGTCTTCTGAAGCATTTCTTAATTACTTTCAGATGAGAGCTGACAGTGAGCGCTCTCTGTGATTAACTGGACCCAGCTCATTCCTCCAAAAGCCTTTAGAAAATAAAGGAGCGCAGTTATGGACCATTGTCATGATATCATTCTCCATTTCATCATAGCTTTCTGCCACCTCAAATGAAGTTTGTCCCAATGATTTTGCTCCTAGTGGGTCATTTTTTGTTAAATAGATGTTTAGGTACTAAGAGTTTGTCAAATTGAAATGTGCCAGAGGAAACAAACGCTACAGTAGGAGAGGCAGAGCACCTGTTTAGACTGTCTGGTTATTTAAGCAATATAATAATTTATGTCTAGTACACTCTTAAAAATGAAGATGCTATAAAAGGTTTTTCACATCGATGCCATTCAAAAAACATTCTTCCACTACATATAAACTTGTGTGCAACTTAGAAGAAACATTTTTAGCTGTATGGTTCCTTTTGGCAGGGTTTTTTTTACTTTTTTGTCAGCTGAACGCCCTTGACCTAAATTATTTACTTGAAGTACACCCTAAGATTTTACATCCATAAATATTTCCGTAATTCAATACCACATTTGCATGTTTAACTTAATTTACTTTTTGCTTTCATCTGCTTTTTTATCAGTAGTTTTTTACATTACTTTATTATTATCCGTTATTGGACCTTCATCTGGTAATTTTTCATCAACCCCCTGCAATTCCCCTGTTACCCCAGTTTGAGAAACCTGTTCTATGTCTTCATGAATTTGATGTAGCGATTGTCTTATTTTCCTTGTCGTGACATACTTTTGAGTGAAATGGCTTCTGAAATAAGAAAGGAAGGGTGGGCATGTTAGCTTCATGCTATATCATGCTAACTTTGTGCTAAATTATGCTAGCTTCATGCTAAAGCATGATAGCATCAAGCTAGATTCATGCTAAATCACGCTAACTTTGTGCTAAATCACGCTAGCTTCGTGCTAAAGCATGATAGAATCAAGCTAGCTTCATGCTAGATCATGCCAGCTTCATGCTAAATCATGCTAACTTCGTGCTAAATTATGCTAGCTTCATGTTAAATCATGATAGCATCAAGCTAACTTCATGCTAAATCACGCTAGTTTTATGTTAAATCATGGTAACATCATGCTAGCTTCATGCTAAATCATGCTAACTTTGTGCTAAATCATGCTAAATTCGCGCTAAATCATGCTAACTTCGTGCTAAATCATGCTAACTTCGTGCTAAATCATGCTAACTTTGTGCTAAATCATGTTAACATTGTGCTAAATCATGCTGACATCATGCTAGATTCATACTACCAGATAAAATGTTAAACCAAACATCTTAAAAAGTCCACATTAAACCTGTTGAACTTTTGTCTAACTGTTTTATACATTCAGGACAGGATTTGTCAAGCCAACATAAAGTTTGTCTACAGTTCTTATTAATATGCACATCCACAATCATTACGATTTGCTTTCACTCCGAGACGTTGGGGTTATGGGTGGGGGTTAATTCATGTTTTTAAAATAATCATATGTTTTATATGATTAATTTCATTCTAAATATCAACGGTAAAACACATACAAATTGTACCTGGTTTTCAGGAATTGGCTAGTTTTTAAAGCATTTTTCTTATTCAAATATATATAGGGATTTTCAAAAATTATTTCAACAAGCTCGAGGATCGACAACACTGACGCACACAAAAAATCTATCAAGTTTAACAGAAGTAACAGAGTGCAATTTCTCATAAATGTCTAAACTTAGTATGGGCAGGTTTCACAGCCAGGATTAAAACTTTAGCTTACTCATACATTTGAAATGTAATTCATTATACCACTTTCAGAAATACATCATATATACCTGCACAATTGTTTTTGACACTGAAAGGTCACTTCACACACAAACACACAAACACACACACAAACACAACACTACCTTGGAGACTAAAACAGGAAGATACTCGATAAAGCAAAATAAAGTATGTATAAATGTCATGTTTTTCTCTGAGGGACACTGTATTCTACCACTGAAAATATTGCCATGTGTTTTAGGAGGCTATGGATTATTAATTCCTGGTCACATAATATTACACTGAACAAAGAGCTTATTGAATGGACAACAAACCACAGGATCTGATACAGCACCAGTAAATGCCACACAGGCCTGAATAGTGTTCAAATGTTATAAAGACTAAATGCTTGCTTAAACATTTCTAAGCATCGGCCACTGTCAAAGAATAAAGACACAGCTACAAAATATTGTGCGCTGACAGCGGGATTGCTTCAAGCACACACTTATAGCAGTTAAACAGCACAGAGATTATTTTAGTTATTACCCTGAGGTCAAAGCAAAAAGTCTTGCATTAAGTTTAGTCTTATTACAATATACAGTAAGCGAGCTTTTCTCTAACAAAACAGTGGCCAAAACAATAAAAACACACATGCATATAAACTTGAGTTGAGCTGAAAAGAAACAAACATCAAATTACTGCTTTAAAATGTCTTGATGTAAATAAACCGACGTGTTCTGCTGTCGCAGTTTAATGAAAACCATTCAATATCAAACCATCTAAACACAATCCCACGTTCAAAGTGACTGGAATGCAAAAGAAGTGTCAACGTTTCTGAATCTGTAATAACCTTATAAGCAATATTTTTAACAGACATCAATGAACTGAATAAAAACTTTCTCCTCCGGGAGCGAAGAGCTTCACACAGACCATAGAGTACTTGATATTAAGATGTTTTTCTCATGATGACATTTAAAAAACACTCTTTGGGAATGCAGTGCAAGGTGGTAGGTGTTTTTTAAAATTAATTATATATCAGTACAACTCACAAAAAAATAACAAAACGCTTTAAGCATGTTAGATTTACCCAAGTTCTGGATGTTTTAATGCATATACTACTTTCATGGGAACTAAAATTCTTTCATCCGGTGATCTTCAGGTTATTATTTTGATAACTCACGTAGAAGCTTCTCAAGTACCAATGCAGAACGGCATAAATATGTGACCCTGGACCACAAAAACATCAAAAGAGTCAATTGAGATTTATACATAATACCTGACAGCTGGAAAAATAAGCTTTCCATTAGGATAGGACAATATTTGATTGAGATACAAAAATCTGGAATCTGATGGTGCTAAAAAGTGAAATATTGAGAAAATCGCCTTATCAACACATATTACTAATGATATACATTTTTTACATATTTACGGTAGGAAATTTACAAAATATCTTTATGGAACATGATCTTTACTTAATATCTAGATTTTTTGGTATAAAATGTCAATGTATTGTTGGCTATTGCTACAAATATACTCATGCGACTTTTGACTGGTTTTGTGGTCCAGCCATGGTAACATTTATAGATCAAACATATGTTTTACACACACATATTCGTTTTACCAGAATACTTTGCATAATATGGATCGGATCAGTATTGAAAGTAATCTTCATATTAACTTTTTCTATGATATGGGTACATGCCCTCAATATGCTTACGTTAAAGTTCTTTCTGTGTTTTTAAAGCTTTGATTGTGTTTACAGTGCGCAATATAACATGTGTTCATGTTTCACGTGTAAAAAACACGGTATTTTCCACACAATTTACTTATCTGTATATTGCGGTTTTTACTGTCCTCAAAACAGGCTTCCTTGTTGTATGAAGTCCCTCCTTCAGAAATACGTATCGAGTTCTGATTGTGTAGTTTGTTTAGTGTGTTGTGATTCGATAGCAGCTTAGCTTAGCAGAGCTGCTTGAGCCAAAGCTGGCGACTGATGTATTCCTGTGGGCGGAGTTTAGTAAAAAAAAAAAACGGTTTACTGACGTCATTAAAGCAGGAAATAGATGCCTGTAGTCCAAACCGGCCGTTCGTTGTAGGCTTTGAAAGAGGAATTTTATTAAAGAAAATATATCGCCTGAAAGAGAAGCTTTATTATTTTACAGGGATTATTTATGCTATTACAGCAACATTACACACTAACTAGGGTTTAAAAATTAGATAAGGAAGAACATGACCTTTAAAATAAAGTTTTCAATGATGTCTGACCTTAAAGGTGCAGTGTGTAAATTTTAGAAGCATCTAGTGGTGAGGTTGCAAATTGCAACTAACGGCTCAATACACTGCTCACCCCTCGCTTTTGAAACACATAGAGAAGCTACAGTAGCCGTCACCGGTAAAACATGTCATCGTCAGAGACAACTTAGTAAAAAAAGTTTGTCTGTTAAAGGTTTCTGTAGAAACATGGCGGCACAAAATGGCGACCTCCACGTAAGGGGACCCTACATACCCTGTGAATGTAGATAAAAACGTCTCATTCTAATGTAATAAAAACATAACGGTTCATTATAAAAAGGTCTTTATACACCCCTGATAATATAGTTTTGTATATTATTTTGCATTTCTGTCAAGAGATCCTTCTAAAAATTACACACTGCACCTTTAAGAAAACCACACACCACTTTGTAAATGGATTATTATAATTTGATGGGAATGATCGGCTGGTGGTACTAAATATGGAAATTTTTGCAATATAGTTTGATTCTGTACTTATAGCCACTATCACGGCATTACTAATGGCTTCAATCAATAGCAAACGCTAATACATTGTCAGAAAATGCAGGGCTCAACATTAAGGACCCAGAGCAAGCATGAGAGACGTTCGGGCCAGTAAAATGTATTGTCACTTGCCCGATCGGCCCAGTGCTTTACCCTCAGTCACTAAAATATATTTTCATCAATGTATATTATTTAACATCTTGGAAGGAGACATTTACTTGGGTAAAACACGACGAAAGAAACAATGCAACATTTTGCACAGTTTGTTGTCAGTTTAGAGATAAAGCAGAAAAGTTGGGAGCCTTTTTTCGTTGGAACGTTTTTGTATATGTATACAAATATATTTTACATTTATATTGTTATTTTTAAATATGTGACACTGACATTTTTTTATTGGGGCCAGTAAAAATTTTGGCAGGCCAAGTGAAAACCTGAACCACTGGCCCAAACGGGTCAGTATAAAAAATGATGTGCGTTGAGCCCTGAATGGTCAATAAACAATCCCAATCTCTCACTGTGGCAGTACCCTTAAAAAAGGTCCTTATTTGTACAATTTAGGTACAGGTGTGTATACATTTGGTACCAATATGAACTCTTTTGAAAGGGTACTGCCCCAGTGACAGCAAATGCTGGGTACACACCAAAAGATAATCAGGCTTATTTTGGGCCGATTTCCCCCCTTCCGACAATCCTAGCTATGTCCCGATTATCATGATGGTTCTATAGATTATCTTATCAGATTTTCCCTTGTTGTGAGGTCTGTAAAGAGAGCTCTGGAAGAACGTCGGAGCCGCCCCGATCACGAATCTAGTATATATTAAATATATGTTTGATATTTACGAGACTTTGGTTAAAAAAATCTGTTTGTGTGAGGTGTGCTGTCTTTGACACATCATGGCACACCACACACTATAGGAGCAGAATGTTAAATCTAGGATTTTTTTATCCTCATGTTTGTGGTCTATCACATTTTGAAAATCTTATAAGTATTAAAATCTTTTGATGTGTACCCAGCATAAAGGACGATTTTGGAAAAAGATATTGGTGAACATTACATAAGTTTTTAATATATGCATGAAGTGAGAAAACAATGCACAAAATGCACTTAGTATCACATTTTGTCCCAAAATAAGTAAAGAAAATTACAGGTGGACAAACTTTCCGTCTCACCTCATTATTTTTCTGCAATGTCTTTTCTCAGCAATATTGCATAAGCGAGAGTGTGGCTATCCTGACATTCAGTAACAGCAGGTCTGCAATTGTGATGTTGTTTACAAAAAAGGAACAAACTGATATCAAGCAACTTACATTCAAATGTATTATGGCCAATTATTTTGATCCGCCAAAACAAAATGTGTTTTTAAATGAAGCTAAGACAGAATTAACTATCAGACAGTCTGTCTATGAACACAGACAAGGAGAGTAAAGCAAACAGTGATGCTAAATACCAACACACCTTAAATATTCTTTATCCAATCAGATGAGAGCACAATGTTGTACACTCACATTTAATGATATAATAATGGTTAATGCACTTCTATTTTCTCTTTGAAAGCTTGTGAATCAAGCAAAGGTTATGCAACCATTATTTCATAATACTAAACTCTTTATGAGACTGCATGGAGGTCATTCAATAAAACGAAACACATGGGTTCAAGTTTACACCATCCTTGTTAAGCCACAACAAACACATGACGAAACTTAAACTACTGTATACTGTTTGAATGATGTTAATAAGACCTTTAAAAGTCATTTTTAAAACACAGCTGACACGCGTCCAATCCGATAGAGCTGCTTATCTACGATTCGCTTGCGAGTCAACAGCAGCTGCTGGATTTGGCTGATGATGAGAAAATTACAACATAATTACATTTGACATTAATGAAAGATCACAGAGCATCCCCTTCTGTCTGCCAACTATTTCAATATATTCCAAGACTGATTTTAACCAAGCAATAAATAGTCAATACAGTATACATTCCTCAGGGAATACCAAATTTATTTCTAAACTTAAAGGGATATCAAAATCCAAACCCAAAAATGAAAAATCTTTTACTCCCCGTCATGCCATTCCAGATCTTATCATCTGACTTTCTTCTCTGTGAGATGTGTAAAGCAGCATTATGCAAGGTTTTATGTCTATGACGCCAAACAGCATCAGTTTGTGTGTAACTATTAATCTGTGAGCTAAAGGTGATAAAAGCAATTTCAATAATAAAACGGACTTATATTTCCATCTGTTCCTCGTAAGGTTTAACAAACTCTCATGCAAAACAAAACAAAAGTCATACAAATTCGAAACAATATAGGGGGGAACTAAACTATATAAAGGAGTAGACCTGCAAGGGAGATTAAAAACATAAACGTGCTTTGGGTAAAAATATCCGTTTAAACAACCAAATAACTTTAAGTAAGCATTGAGCATATTTTCTCTAAGACTCTGTGACATTCTTGGCAAACTTCTCATGGCCTTTCAAAGCCAAAGGATTGTCTGCTGTGTGGTTGTACTTTGACAGGAGACTATTAATGCATTCAGCTGCAGTAAAATATCATAAAAGCCAAAAGACTTGAATACAAAAACAGGCTGTAGTCCAGAGCCCATATGTCCTTTGGTGAAAACGATCTCATTATATAAAACGTGAATATTTGTCCTTTTCTCTGCTTTATGGACAGAGCTGAAGAGATCTGATCTGAGGTCAGATCCAACTATTCAGACATCACAATGACAGTTCAATTACATGCTAATCAGTGAATCCTCTTACCTGTCTTTAAAGCTTTCCTATAAACCTTGAGCGATCCCAATTTGATTCAGTGATTGAGCTCTAAAAACCCATGAAACGCTTTAGCGCGCACACACAATCTTCTTTACTGTTATATTTTTTGCATGATGGCACCTCCGAGTGAACCTGCCTTCAGATGGACCTCCAAAGCACCATAAACACATCTAATGATCCTGAACATTTTCAAGTGAGCTTATACCAAAGCTAATATCTGATTAATAAAGTGACAGAATTGATCAAATCAACTGCTAATATGTTTTGGTTTGTGGTGTTGCTTTTTCCAAATGTGGAATCCAAATACATTCCCATAAAATGCGATGCTGTTCCTTGGGTACTAAATGGTTCTTCACAGTGATGCCATGAAAAAAGCATATATTCTTCTACGAAGAACACTATATTTTATAACATTTTATAAAACCTTTAGAGAAAATTAGAAATATGATGAAACACCTGGGGCCTCATTTATCAAGCGTTCGTACGCACAGAAGTGTGCGTAAAGTGTGCGTAGGAACAGTTTTACGCAAAGTGTGGAATTTATCAAATTGCACTTATACGTAGAAATGTGTGTAAATATACGCACACCTCGGAGTATGCGTACGCAGAGCATCTAGTGGTAGAATAGCGATACTACACAGGACCTTCCATCCCCAGCGTTAAAAGAACACTTTGTCTATTTATTATCCACCCCAAGGTGTTAAAAATGATTACTGTTAATAAAGTAACTGCAAATCAGTGTTGAAGCTAATTAATGAAATTAGTGTCTAACCCTATGTAAGAAAGCTCCGTCAAATGCTTGACACAGTGCAATGGCTTATCTTGCATTATTGAAAGACTTGGCAAATAATCCATTCCGCCGGGAGCGCGTTTTCAAAGATCGCGCCGATGATGATGGTTATGCGGCTGTCCAAGTTCTTTCATTGTCTGTCCTCCTACAGTTGGACTGATTTCACGTCGGTGTGCTGTGACGCGTTTTTTTTTTTTTTTTGGCTGATAATTTAATGTCAAACCACTTTTTTATTTCTAGAAGTGTTCTCATGCCCAATGGAATTAAACTCACTGGTAACATGTTCCCATGCAGATTTGTTTTCTTTTGTTAGTCATTCCTCCCGTACTAAGTGAACCAAACAGATGTGTTATTAACCTCATCCACCAGTAACTCAATTTCTGTGTCTGTAAAGTTCCTCTTTTACGCTCTCTTTGCCATTATTGCTATGAGGGAAAAAGCACAACCACGTGACTTATAACGGGAGGTGTTGTCACCATATATGGTTCATCGGAGGCGTTTCGGAATGCAAAAGACCATGAACGTGCACGAGCATGGTGCTTAAGAACACTTGGGATTTATCATCAAGGATTACTTACTGATGTGCGTACGAACCACGTGCGCACGTTTGATAAATCCCGATTTTTTTGTACTTAGGCACATTCTAAATTTCATTCGTAGGTACAAATATAGAGCATTTTCTACGCAATGTTGATAAATGAGGCCCCTGGAATATTTCTTAATAAATTGACATACAGAAAAATTGTCAAAAATGATCTCTAGCTGTCACTGGGGCAGTACCCTTTTCGATTTACACATAAAGAGTCCATATTAGTACTTCAAAAGGTACATACTGGTACCTGGTAAAAACATACCTAAATGGAACATATTAGTGCATTCGTTTCAAAGGGAATTGCCCAAGGGACAGATTGGGACCCTTTCTTTTCCGAAAGCGTATTGCCACCCAGGAAAAACCATCAAATACCAGAAGAGAAAAATGTACTGCTTATAATGACTGTACTGCATTACTGCAGGTTCAATCCAAGTTTAAGTGTTTTGCACAAGTGCGCAACGGTGATTCACCAACACTTGGGTTTGAACCTACAGCCTGTCAGCTACACGCCCGGATCTTTAACTACTACACCACCCCCTCCCTCTCTGCCAAATGCGTGACGCGAGCGCTGCCGTCTGTCCGCGACGCGTCTGAATCGCTCGCAGCGCAACATTGTAACGGACGCATGCAACACGTCCGTTCGGAAAGAGCGCGCTGGTGCTGATGCTGCGACACCTCGTATACAGCATCCTTTCACAGCAACAGTATGGATCATGACGGCTTTTCTCATCCGCGTCTTATAAAACTTCTCTATATTTGGTTTGTTCAATTTAATGACCGCGTTTTACATCGTATGCGCATCTTAACGTGATCACCTCCGTTTTTAATATTCGTGGGAAGCGAAAACCTGACACCTAACTCTGTTTTTCGGAGTTATGCGTTTGAATTCAACTCAGATTCAATGAACTGACGCTTTTCGATTTACTTGCATTCTTTCTTGGCATCACCAAAAGAAAAGCGCAGAGGGGATTTCTGAAGTCGGGGACTGAATTGGCTTCTAACATCCAAGTGGAAGACAAGCTGTGCAATGGGTAAGAAATAAAGCACTAAACATTTTCTCTCGTTCTGTTAAATGAACATGTCGTCGGATTGCCGTGACAAACAGCCTTTCACACGTGCCATGCGAATTGCACTTAAATCTTGCGTTGCAAATACAATAATTACGCAATGTGTTTTTGAAAGCGCTCAATGAATGTGAGCTGCGTGCATATGCAATTGTTTTGCATTCATTTCATTTCACTGGGCTATCAATTTCTCCACCAGACTTCTGCCTGTTCTGTTCCTCCTCCATGATCATTAATCACTAAACACATTCATCCACTCAAATGCCAGAGATGTAGTTTATAGAGAAATATAGAGATTCAATGTTGTATAAGTATCAGACTTTGTACAGAATTCGCTTTGTCATCCCAAATATGTAAAGAACACTAAAAATATTCTAGCATACAATCTATTTTTACATGGTTTTGTTGCAATTAAGTCCTTATTAATGGTCAAATTGACAGGTACATATCTTGAAAATTCTGCAAGTAACAGGTGCAGCGAAAGATCATGCAGTTCAAAGGGTCATTTTTACAGATGTACGTTACGTATGTCATATTACATGCACTGAAACGCCCTGTGATTTGTCTGACTCATATAAAAGTGAAGCTTTTACAGTGGTGTAATTGGTCTCTTGATGGCAGTGCAGTGGAATATGATAGAGATCATCTGGAAATCTTCACATTCTGGACTTTTCCAAGGTTTCCTGGGCTTCAATTCTACAGTACATTTCTGCTATCCTTTCCATTGAAATCCACAAGTAGTTTAATCCTTGTAGCCACTTCACAATCAATTAAGGCAGCGTATTAGTGAGCATCCACGGACATCGCCGACTCCTTACGCAGCTTCCGTACGAGGTATAAATAGACATCTATCCCGGCAGTTACTGTACTCGGTCTCTGGCAGTCACTACAGATGTCCTCGAATACCCTGATGGGTCGTGATTAACCTCTAACATCCAGAATTCATTTTACTATACATGACAGATAATCAATTTCAATTCATATAAAAAAGTCAGAACCTGATGGAAGTTCTTACAGCTCTTATAATAAGGTTTTAAGCACGATATATCATACATCCTTGATTTAGTGTCGGTTAGAAACAATAAAATTTTGGCCATGGCCTAATCGAATTTAAGCTCAACCAGCAATTGTGTTGAAGGTCCCGCCTACTTGGACTTGTCTGGATGACACTTGAGGTCCTCCTACAAACATGTGCTTCGAAGTTTACTACAGTACATCTGAAAATGCAGAGAATTCTCACACCATTCTGAAACCATTTCCCGCGGCAATATATGTGCCGTATTATGTTGACATGAATAATACATCATCAAGCCGCATATCTAAATGTACATCTAATATATGCAAAATAAAACACGAATGCATGGTCTATTAAGATTCATTAAATTTAATGCTGACAATAAAATGCATTACATCTTCAAGACTCCGGGGCATGAAGGGTATCTGTGCATATGGCACAAATCTAAGACTATTAGGAATATTCAGAATTTCCATTCACGCACAACAGATCAGCACTAATACAGTTCACCAGATCTACTACAGCAAATAACACTAATGCACATTTATATAAACAGTGTTACCATTGGGATACCGGGGGAGATGTTCTGGTGGGTGAACTTGACCTTCAGCCCCCACAAGCTCCTTAAAAATGGATAATGAAGTCATCCATAACACACCTTAGGAACACAATCATCTTTTGATGTATGCACCTCTCACTTTTTAAAATCTAATCAATTCCTTTAAAATAAAATCCATTTTCTTGTTAAACATCTGAAATGTGTCGAATTACAGAAGCAAGATGGGATATGAGTGCTTTTAATGCCGACTTCAAAAGCAAATGCTACGGGGAAAGACGGGGTTGAATGGTTCCTAATTTCCACCGCACCATTCAAAGAATAACTCACGCTACCATAAGATGTTTTCATCCTTTCCTCAGGCATAGTTTGGTTTGACCTCTCTTTCCACGGCCTGTGTTTCAATCATCTGAGACTGGATGATGTATAAAAGAGTTCAATTAGGATTAGCTATGCATTTAATGTTATACTCTGAGGACAGAAGAAAAACATTCAAAAAAGTCAATGCAACAATGCAGCCCTTAATGGGTTCCCTGCTTGTCCTCATGAACTTGAAATGCACTATATGGACACAAGTATTGGGATGACTACTTCTTATGAACTGATTTGACTACTTAAAAGCCCCTATTTAATTTTTCATGATTTTACATTTCTTTCGGTGCGAGTTAGTATATGAAGAGCTCTTTTCCAAAACGCTATAAATCCATTTCAATAGTTTTCAGAAAAAGTAATTTTTTTACCTAGACCCACACATTTTGTGAATATTCAATTTATTCTGTTAAAATTGTTTTTTTTTTTGCTCAGTCTGAACATGTTGAATAATGATTATTCAATCAAACAAAAATATTTTTGATTATAAATTCAAAGTTATTTTTTTTTCAAAACGCTATGAATCCATGATTTTTTTACCATAAATGTATGTTTTTTTTCTTTAAAAAAAAAAAAAACACAAATAAGAGAACATGCAACATATACTCACTCAGGGACTCTTCATACTATAAATGAATAAGTAAATTATTCAGATTGTGATATACATTGGAGCCAGTATGAAATAAACAGAATTACACATAACTAACTTGCTATTACTTGCTCCACCATTTCAGTTTTCTCCTTAGCAGGACGTTAGGAACCTCTTTTGCTTTATATATTTCACATCTCTCTCTCTCTCTCTCTCTCTCTCTCTCTCTCTCTCGTCTACACACAGTTTGTATTAACCTCACACGCACACACAGCGAACTCCCGCACACACAGCGAACTCCCCTCGATCTGCTCTCAATGACATACCATGTAACAATGCGCTCATAATGTCCAATCCAAAAAGCACAACTTATCCCTGCATTGTTCACTAGCCACATTTTGTACTTAAGCACTACACACAATCTACAATAGTACCTTATCATGGTCAATGTATCAAATGCCAGTCTGTCTATCAGCAGGCTATCAAACTATTCAGTACTTTTCATGTTACGTTAGCAGGCTTCTTCACAGGAAAAAAACTTTATCGTGAAGGAGAAACGTACAAAACGGTATTAAACGAGCCAGTTCCGAAACGAAAGTTGTACATACCAAACACTTTGATGAAGATCGGCTAGCAAACGGGTACCTTCTCCAGATGATGGATTAACATGACATTAATCCTTATTTTGAGAAATGAATGAACATAAACAAACATCTGTTCAGAGCGCGCCATTGGATTGCGTCAAACGCTCATCGAATTCTGATTGGTCGAGTGGATAAATCGCGCTTAGGCTAAAAATAGGCTTCGGTGCTTATCGCGTTTTGGAAGAGAACGGCATCTTGTACCTACATTTTAAAGGAATAGTCTACTCATTTTCAATATTAAAATATGTTATTACCTTAACTAAGAACTGTTGAATCATCCCTCTATCATCTGTGTGTGTGCACGTAAGCGCTGGAGCGCGCTGCGACGCTACGATAGCATTTAGCTTAGCCCCATTCATTCAATGCTGCCATTTAGAGATAAAGTTAGAAGTGACCAAACACATCAACGTTTTTCCTATTTAAGACGAGTAGTTATACGAGCAAGTTTGGTGGTACAAAATAAAACGTAGCGCTTTTCTAAGCAGATTTAAAAGAGGAACTATATTGTATGGCGTAATAGCACTTTTGGGAGTACTTCGACTCGCCTGAAAAGTCCGCTCCCCTTCTCACTCTCATAATGGGAGAGGGAGGGTGTTACTGCGCCAAGTCGAAGTACTCCCAAAAGTGCTATTACGCCATACAATATAGTTACTCTTTTAAATCCGCTTAGAAAAGCGCTATGTTTTATTTTGTACCACCAAACTTGCTCGTATAACTACTCGTCTTAAATAGGAAAAACGTTGATGTGTTTGGTCACTTCTAACTTTATCTCTAAATGGTACCATTGAATGAATGGGGCTAAGCTAAATGCTATCGTAGCGTCGCAGCGCGCTCCAGCGCTTACGTGCACACACACAGATGATAGAGGGATGATTCAACAGTTCTTAGTTAAGGTAATAACATATTTTAATATTGAAAATGAGTAGACTATTCCTTTAACAAGAAAATGTAATGATTTGACATGAAACGTTTATGGAGCAGTGAGTAGGTTCAGTACACAGCCAAATGACATGACAAACTCATTTTTTTTTTTAAATGGCGTTATCGCGTTTTGGAAAAGAGCTCTTCATATGTTAACTCTTTCTCCGCCAAAAAAGTTACCAGCCAGCGGCAGCATTTTTTATGATTTCAGGCCTTCCAGAAAATGTTCTTCTAAAATATATAGCGCCAATGGCAGGCTTTCATGATGATAGTTGGCAATGGTTATTATTATTATCATCATAGTTTCACATTAACATGCGCATTGCGTGCTTTTCCTCGCATGAGAGGGTTTGTGGGGTTCACTTTTTGTGTGAGAGAGCTAGTAACGCGTAGGAATTCATTCTCGCACGCATCTGTACTTAATGTGCTGGACCCTTGCTCGGACCTGAGTGTGCGTGGCATGGACTCCTTCTCGCACCTAAATTGTAATGCAAATGACTCGGACTCTTCCTCGCACTTAAGCTTGTAATACACGCGGCTCTGACATTTCCTTGCACTAGAGATGGTGTAAGCGTGCAGGAGGTTAAAACCACCGAGTGTGTTGTTCCCGCTCCCTGGCACGCAGGAAATTTTAGAACGCCTGGGTTTAAATGACGGGCTCAGTTTAGTTCAGGGATGGGCAACTTCAGTCCTGGAGGGCCGTAACCAGCCGAGTTCGACTCCAACTTGCCCCAGCACACCTGCCTATAAGTTTCTAGTTTGCCTAGTAAGACATTAATTGGCTGCTTCAGGTGTGTTTAATTATGGTTGGAGCTAAACTCTGCAGGACACCGGCCCTCCAGGACCGAAGTTTGCCCATTCCTGGTTTAGTTGCATCAGTTTTAAGAATGTTGCGATAATAACAATGTGTTGCTCTTGCTTCTTTTTTGTCCAATAAATCAAGTGACAACCAATGAGTGAAAAAATGTTATGATATATGAATAAACTAATGAGTAAACTACTGCCCCACCCTCCGATACTATTGTGTATCGCTGATCTCACAGGCGATAGGACAATTTCAAAATCAATATTGCGTGCTCTTCCTTGCATGAGAGGGTTTGTGTGCTTCACTTTGCGCAAGAGAGCTTGTAACATGCACAGATTCCTTCTCGCACACACCTTGTAATGCACGCGTCTTGGACTATTGCTTAGACCTAAACGGACGGCATGGACACCTTCTTGAACGTGAACTTGTAATGCAGAAAACTGGGACTCTTACTAGCTAGTAATATGCACGGCTATGTCATTTCCTGGCACTAGAGATGGCACGCAAAGTTTAAAACCATCGATTGTGTTGTTCCCGCTCCCTGGTACTCAGCCGAAAATTTCACGCAGGATTAATGGCATCAGTTTTAAGAAGGTTGCGGTCGTGACGGTGTTGCTCTTAAATAAATCAGTAAATCAGCTTCTTTTTTGTCCACCAATCATGTGGCTTGCCATTAATGAGTATAAAATGAACAAATAAATAAACTATTGCCCGCCCCCCAATACCATTGTGTTTCGGTGGTCTCACAGGCTGACGATAGAAATGGTAAATGGACTGCATTTATATAGTGCTTTCATAGACCAATGGCCATCCAAAGCGCTTTACATATTGCCTCACATTCACCCATACATTCAAGGTGGATGATGTCAGCCATGCAAGGTGCCATCCAGCTTGTCGGGAGCAGCTGGGGTTAGGAGTCTTGCTCAAGGACACCTAGACAATTGGTCAGGTGGAACCAGGGATTGAACTACCAACCTTCCGATTTGAATACAACCTACATGAACCACTGAACCAGTGCCGCCCCATAAAATGATCTCACAATGGGGCATATCGCCCAACACTACACCTAATAACTTTATTTTTAGCAACGTAATAGGTGCTCACTAGGTCATTCCCGTAATCACAATTCTTAATGCTGCTCCCGGCAGGATCCTGTCTCTGTCAGATATGCCTCCCAACACATGAAAAGATTTAGACATTGTTTCTTTATAAAGCTGCTTTGCGACAGAAACTGAGAGAAGTGCTATACAAATAAATGTGAATCGACAAATGTGTGCCTCTGATTGTATAGCTACAGTTTGGTCAGCTGAACACCTTTAGTTTGACCTGCAGGCTTGGAGCCAAACACTTATCACCCCCAAATCCATCAATGACTTGTACACAGTGGTACAGAGATTTTGTTACAGAAAAGGCTCTTTCAAAACGGTCTCAACAAAGATGGAAACAAAATTCTTTAAATGATATTATATGGTATAGGCATTAATATTTGTTTTGATCAGAATTACAGGAAAAGTTAAACAAGTCTATTAGAAGTGGGGATCAAAATACTTTTATCTATATAGTGTACACTGTCAGGAAAAAAAGATACCAAACTGTAACCATTTCGTTTTGTACCTTTAAAGTAGGGCTGGGCGATATAAACTTTTTCGATAAAACAATAAGGACAGTTCGATAAGTGATCGATAATGTTTTCGCACTGTGCGTAATGTTGCGCGAGCACTTCCGGATGCGGCACGCGCTCTTGGTTTACAATCACAGTGACAGTTAGACTTGAAGGAGTGGAAGATGAGGCAAGTTATTCATTTATTAGTAGAGACCTATGATTTTCGCGATGCGGATAACACGGACGGAATCACGGAATCCAAATGCGCGGAAACATTTTCTTGTGTGTAATGTTGGACGCGCAAACAGGGTTCGTCAAACACAGCAGACACAATAGGTGCAGTATACTGTACTTTCATTCAGCATCCGCCTTGCGCACGCACACGTCCGCACAGTTTTTATTTACAGGACAGTATATTTACAGGACATTCACAAATTCAGGAAACTGAGGAAAAGCAGCAGATCCACCACTGCAGTGAATATAGTGTTTGCGTATGTGCGCTCTCACAGCAACGTGACACTCTTGACATCCATTTATCAGCGTGTATAGCTCGTATATGTATAACACACGCGTGATCACTGAACTAAGTTTTCTTTCTTGTTTCAGTGAACATAAACAGCTGTTACTCAGTATATTGAAACTTAAAGCAGTCTGTCTTGGGTCTTAAAGTGACAGTAGTCTGCTGCTTTTGTGTCAGAAATGTGTTGATTTCATAACAAATAGATTTACATTTAATACAGATGCATTAAAACAAGATTTTAGTTTTTGTATTTGTCATGTTCTGAATAAAAAGTAGTTTAAAACCATTATTAACTGTCTGGTTTTTACAATTTTCATTCAGGAGCAAAAATCTGCCTTTAAATTTGACAGGAGTAAAGATTTGTTATTTATCATGATAATTATCGATATCGACTGATATGGAAAAATTTTTTCGATAATTTTTTGGGTCATATGGCCCAGCCCTACTTTAAAGGTATACTATACATAATACAATGTTTGGGTATATTACTGTACCTTAAAGGAAAACACCGCCATTTTTCTATATTTTACTATGTTCTTACCTCAATTTAGATGTATTAATACATCCCTATCGTTTTCTAATGCGTGCACTTAATCTTTGTATAGCGCGTTGTAAATGTATTAGCATTTAGCCTAGCCCCATCCATTCCTTAGGATTAGGGGTGTGACGAGATCTCGTGCGACGAGATCTCGCGAGATTAAATGTGTTTCGCGAGATAACGTGTCTTGCGAGATTTCTTGTGGAGGTGCTGGCCGTTTCTCAAATAAAAGACTGCATCCTTCGGAGGTCACATTTTTAAACTGCATTTACTTCATCACTGTCTTATTAGAGACTATTAACAATTATAAAGTTTACTAATTATTTAGTTAATCGCAATTTGTTGTAATTTGCTCACACAGCCTGCATATGCGACCTCTGAAGGATGCAGCTTTCTGTTGGACCCTTTTACAGTGCATGCATTATATTTGTCTTTTATTGCGTTTGCTTTTTTGTTTGGGTTCGTTTGGGAGCTCGTGTGAAGTCTGAGACGCGTTGTGTGTTTGTGTGTTGATCAGTGTCAGATGTGAAGTCTCAGCAAATTAAACCCTCACACAGAGTTACATGATTTAATGTCTGCATGTTCTTGCTCAAAAAATGAAAGCGTCTGTATCATTTCTAGTGTAAGGAAATGGACATATATTAAATATTAATATGGATTTATCCATTGTTTGGCTAAAAATAAGCGTTTCTCTCCGTCTTAAGTGAAAGTGAAAGTGAAAACAGCGTCCCCGAGACAAGTCCACTATCGCCCCCTGCAGGCATTTGTTATAATACATACATAATGCTTTTTATGCCATAAATGTAATGTGTTTGTTAATGTTGTTTAATGTAACTTGGTTTTAATACTTTATTTTAACCAATTATTATTGCATCTTCATTATTAGGTAATTTTAAATGCTACTGCTCACTTGGGTCTATTTTTATTACCCCAAAATAACAAATTACTTCATTATCAGTTAGCAAAATAATTGTTAGGGCCAGTCCTTGATTAGTTAAAACATTTAAAAATAATGTGTTATTATTTCTTATTCATTTATTTTATCATTGAGGGTTTCTTAAAAAGTTTAAAAATATTGTCTTGTCTTGTTCTCGTGAACCCAATCTCGTGTTTCGTCTCGTCTCGTGGATTAAGTGTCTCGTCACACCCCTACTTAGGATCAAAACAGGACTGAATTTAGAAGCCACCAAACACTTCCATGTTTTCCTTATTTAAAGGAGTAGTTACACGAGTAAGTGTGGTAGCACAAAGCAAAATGTGTCAATTTTTAAGATGATATAAAATTAGAATTATATTGTATGGCGGAAGAGCACTTGGTTTGCAGCACTTCGATCTCAGGCGCAGTAATATTGACGGAAGAGCGAGAGGGGGATGAGTCAGGAGTGATGATGCTACTGCGCGCCGAGGTCGAACTGCTGCATCTCTTCTGCCATAAAATATAGTTCTCATTTTATATCATATTTAAAAATTGACAAATTTTGCTTTGTGCCACCATACTTGCTAGTGTAACTACTCCTGTAACAGTCTTAAAATAGGGAAAACATGGAAGTGCTTGGGGGCTTTTAAATTCATCCCTGTTTGGATCCTAAGGAATGATTGGGGCTAGGCTAAATGCTAACACATTCACGACGCACTGTGCAAAGATGAAGTGCAAGCATTGAAAAAAATATAGGTATGAATTAATTAATCTAAGTTGAGGTAAGAACATAGTAAAATATTGAAAAACAGTGGTGTTTTCCTTTAAGGATCTATTGTGTACCTTTATCTGTTTTGTACCCTAACATTTACCTGGTACACAATAGGTCCTTAGGGTATATTATTGTACCTTCAGTGTGAAAAAATGAGCCTTTGGGGTACCACCCTAGCGACAGAAAAAGTACAATCATTGGATTTTGGCTTGAAGTGTTTTGTGGTTGGTAACTCTGTGAACTTGGAACCAACTTGACAACACAAGTCTGAAGTATGGCTGTAAATGAATTCAGCACAGAGCGTGACATCAACCAACATCCTTCAAATGTTAAAAACACAAAAGATTGACCCTAGAGAAATGCTTGACCTACTTCCATCTGTGGCATTCCTAAATGCTCTTTTGATAAAAGATGACTCTCCTTCTGCATCAAAGACGTAATTACTCTTGTGTACCAAATAAATTGGATAACCGTGGCTCATCTGCCACATTTGCTTCATTTGGTTTGTTACCCTGGTACTTTATTCCTCTCACCTCACGGCATTACATCTAGTTTCTTAATCATCTCCTGCTGAGTCCAGTCCACGGGAGCATTCGTTTGATATATCAACTCTTTGCTCGGTTTCTCTCACTCACTCTCTTTTCCTCCTGATGTCCACATCACGTTTAATGGTTTTTAAAACCACATGAATATGCCTGTACTGAAATGTCAAATAGCAAATAAATAATATTAAATCCAAATGATTTTGAAACAAAGATGAATCATTTTTTAACCATTTAGCATCATGTACCATTTGATTATACCGTATTATGATAGAATAAGACATTGAGTAATTTTATTAATTATTTGAGATGATTTGAAACATGTTGAGGATGGTATACACTGTACTGTATAAACTATATTTAAGGCAGTGGTTCTCAAACTGGGGTGTGCGGGATGGTGCCGGGGGGCTTCAGTTTTATGACTTAATCACATTTACCACATATAAAAAAATGTATTAATTTATCATAAATTCCAGGTAATCAAACCTCAGAAAAATAAGGTTAATAACCAACAGCACTTCATTAAACATGTATAATTAAATATGTGACCCTGGACCACAAGACCAGTCATAGGTTAAATTTTCTGAAATTGAAATTTATAAATCGTTTGAAAGCAAAATAAATAAGCTTTCCATTAATCTATGGAGATTTTCGACTATTTGAAATCTAGAATCTGAGATCAGCTGAATGGATTCCAAAACAGTAAAAATCAAATTTGTATATTTTCAAAAAAAGTGAAGTGTCCCTTCAATATCCTTATTATTTTGGGCATAAAAGAAAAATCAATAATTTAATTTAATTTGATGACCCATACAATGTATTTTTACATATTCCCCTGCAACTTAAAGGGATAGTATCTTTTTTATACAGACACATATTCAGATATTTAAATAAGCTCTTCCAGTCTTTATATAAATGAGTATGGGGTCCTCTCCAAAAAATATGCATCCATCCTTGGCAAAAGTTTATCTCTCCAAAATGCGGAGTCGTCTAAAATGGTGGCGTTATCGGAAGCTAGTTATTTTCGTTTGTAAAGTTTTAAATAAGTATATTTCATTTACAAAATCACATCGCTTACCCTTAAAAGGCCTTTATTAATCCCTCCGAGCAGTGTGGATTTAATTTTTGGAGGCAAAGGGGGACATTTTCAAAAATATATGTGTTTGTATGAAAAAGGATGGACATATGTAACTCAGGAGGCTTCAGGGTGAGTAAATGGGGTAATTTTAATTTTTAGCCTAACTATCCCTTTAAGAAAGGTTTGGTGTCATGGATTTTTTCGCGGGGGTGCTGCAAAGGTATGCACCCTACCCGGGGGAGAAGGGGGCCATGCCGAAAAGTACCACTGATTTAAGCCAAAATACATATAACACATGCTTATGAGGTATCAGCATACAATCTTCATTTAATAGGATGTACTGTGTTAAAGATAAGATAACAAATTAATGAAAAGAAGATATCTCCGCACACTCATTTGCACATACTTTATTTCACCAACCGTATAATCAAATCTCTTTCCTGATATAAGCTTCGCAATCCTCCAAAGCCCTGTTAAAAAAAAAAATACCCTAAACTTTAAATCACAACCTCTTAACTTACACTGAACTTGGAATATTTATTTACAGTACACACTCATGAGCTGAAGAGTAAGAAAGTCGCTGTGCATCTTAATGTTAGACGAACTTAAAATACAAATAACAAGTGAAAACTCGGCAAACTCCTTCATCCATTAAGGAACGCATGAGGCGGGTATGCTTTTAAAAACAGCCTTATCTACTCTCGATTTTAAACAGTTAAGTGAGAAGAAAACGTTAAGAGAATCTGCTCTGCAAATCTTTATCTTTTAATGACTCTCAAAGGCTTAATTTCCTCATTGATTTCTTTAACAGCCAGACCAAAAGATTGATCGCTCAGGTTTACATTCAGCCTTTTGTGGATGAAAGTTTTCTATGGCATAAATTTAATAACAATAGCAAGAAAAAAATCCCAATCCATCGAGCAGCCCATCGCTCACGAGACTAAAACCTCTCCGTACTTCTCTTCCAATGATATGTCGCTAATTAAAAAATGTGCAGTATTAATGGGTCATATAATTACTTACATAATATTGTCTGCCGAGCTTTACAAGCCACAAGGGAAAACAAACCACCTCCTCGGTTGCAGCGTCTCGCACCCAAAGAATTAGCGCATTCTTGTGGGCCTTTATCCATTAAGGCCGTGTCACTAATGATCTCTGCTGCTAAGGGCAGCCATGCGCTCTCTGTGCCATCTCCGCTCTCCGATATCTAATCAGCAGGCGACGGGTGACTGGCCTTTAGACACAAAACAAAACATATTTACTGCACCAATAGGACGCTATTATATAAAATTGATGACTGTGTAAACCCCCAATGGTGTTGCACAGCTCCTCTTGTTAAAGTAGCAGAGCTAAGCAGCAAAGCAGCAGGGAACGGATCTTTCATATGTTCCCTGCTAATGATACAAGTAAACTTTGAGACGAACGACAATGATGTCGCTTTCTCCTGCATCTAATTTTGAGGCAGCCTATATATGACGCAAACTGTAACTGCTGGCCACCTTGAGCCAAATAGATTGTGAATGCGTGCTATTTTTATTCCTTGCCATTAGTTAAACATTCTATGGAGGTGGAAACATTGCATTGTTCCATGCGTTTTGGCGTGTGGATGCATATCTTGGATGCATGCTGATTACAGTAGGTCTGCTCTGGTGAGTGCGGCTCATTATTAATTTCTATTCATTAAAATATCTCTTCTTACTAGCTTTCATTTCTGCCTAAAACTAGGGTGCATTAAAAGGCGTTGTGTTCAATCACGGATAATCTTCATACTTAATCATTAGCTGCCCGACTCATTTTCATATCCTATGCATTACATTTAAATTACCATGGCACACTTCAATGTTCCCTACCCATCATTGTAATGGCTCACTTTTCTTGATGATAAAGAGGAAGGTTGTTAGCACAGACAAAATCACTAGCAAACCTTGAGTGAGCGCTACAACTGACCCAAAATGTTGTCTGGCTGTGTTTCTGTCTGTCTCCGCAGGGCCCTTACCATGGGAAGGGCGTCTGTCGTGTTTTCTACTCCACGTCTCTGTTCTCCTGCTGCTCAGCAAGGGGGAGAGGATGTGCCCGGCGAGTTGCCGCTGCGAGGGCAAGATTGTTTACTGCGAATCTGGCGGCTTTCAAGACGTCCCGGAGAACGTCTCCCTGGGGTGCCAGGGTCTATCCCTGCGCTACAACGGCCTCCTGGTGTTGCTGCCGTACCAGTTTGCGCACCTCAACCAGCTGGTGTGGCTCTATCTGGACCACAATTCCATCGGCGCCGTGGACCGGCTGGCTTTCCGAGGCCTTCGTCGGCTAAAGGAATTAATCCTGAGCTCTAACAAGATCATGCAGTTGCAAAACAATACTTTCGAGACCGTTCCGAACCTGCGCAACCTCGACCTGTCCTACAATCAGCTACAGGACCTGAGGCCGGGGTATTTCCAAGGGCTTCGCAAGCTTCAGACCCTTCACCTCCGGTCCAACAGTATCAAAAGCATTCCCGTTCGAACGTTTATGGAATGTAGAAGCCTCGAGTTTTTAGATTTGGGTTACAATCGCTTGCGGACTATAACTCGGACAACCTTTTTGGGTCTGCTGAGGTTGACCGAGCTCCATCTCGAACACAATCAGTTTTCCAGGATTAATTTTTTCCTTTTTCCACGCCTCTTAAACCTGCAGGCTCTGTATCTGCAATGGAATCGCATACGGACGGTAATCCAAGGATCGCCTTGGACTTGGCACACCCTGCAAAAGTTGGATCTATCAGGCAACGAGATTCAGGTTTTAGATCCTGCCATTTTTAAGTGTCTGCCCAATTTGCACACCCTCAATCTGGAGTCTAACAAGATCAGCAACGTTTCCCAGGAAGTGGTTTCATCGTGGATCTCCATTAGCACCATCAATCTGGCCGGAAACGTGTGGGATTGCAGCTCGAGTATCTGTCCCCTGGTGTCCTGGCTGAGAAACTTCAGAGGAACCAGAGATGCCAGCATTATCTGCAGTACTCCCAAATCCCTACAGGGAGAAAAGGTCATGGACGTTGTAAGGAACAACTCTATATGTGAGGAGATATTTACTGTGGAACCCACCACGGATTTAATTCTTCTCCTGACCACGACCACGACCACTTTATACGTGACAAAGCCACCCACTACAACCCCACCCACCACAACGAGACCACTTTCACAAGTTACCCAAAGACTCTCTCCAAAGCTTTCGTTCCCTGTTCAGTCCGACAAAGAATTCCCACCCACGCCCACCAGCTTACCTTTCACCCCAGAGCCCGAGTTCGAGCACATGACCTTCCACAAGATCATCGCCGGCAGCGTCGCTCTGTTCCTCTCCGTGTCACTGATCCTGTTGGTGATTTACGTCTCGTGGCGTCGGTACCCTAACAGCATGAGACAACTCCAGCAGCACTCCATCCGACGCAAGCGCAGGAAAAAGACTCAAGAGCCAGAGCATAACATCAACACCCAGCTGCAAGAATATTATCTGAGCTACAACCATGCCAATGCAGAGACCATGGACTCTTTGGTTAACGGGGCGTGCACCTGCACCATCTCGGGCTCCAGAGAGTGCGAGGTATGACCTACCGCTAAAAACGCATTCTCTGCACCGGGGAGTCAGAGGTAAACCTTTTTGACTGCCCCTAGCATCTTTCTTGCTTGTGTTTTCCTTATTGGTCTCTTTAGCCCAAATACAATATCAATTTAATGATGCATTCAAATATAAGCATTTAAGGAACAGTTCAGCCAAAAAATTAAAATTACATTTAGTTATTATTACGCCAAGTGATTTACTTCTTTTATGCACTTCACATTTACTGAGTCTATCAAAATGCAAGAAGGACTGCAGTATATAAAACCCAAGCTTATAAATGCAATTATGCACTTATGTTACTCTAAAGCCACAGTGTTTTCAGTCAGAGATAAAGTTGAACTATTCCTAAGTTTTGTTGACTCCTTGCATCTTGTGGCACAGAAGGTAGTGGATGTGCACACAACATACTGTATAATAGAGGCACATTTGAATCTTGCCTGTGGCATTTTTCTTTACTCCACACTAAAAGCCCATAATATAGACAGACAGACATGTCTTTAAAGAGGCCTGATATTGTGTTATTGCCCTTGTCTATCAAAATGTGGGCATTTAAAGGGATAGTTCACTCAAAAATGAAAATTCTGCAATCATTTTCGTATGAATTTCTTTTTTCTGATGAACACAAAAGAAGATATTTTGATAAATAATGGCAAATACACAGCTGATTGTAACCACTGACTTCTATAGTAGGTAGGGCTGCAACTAATGATTATTTTAAAAATCGATTATTCTGATGATTATTTTTCGATTAATCGATGAATCGGATAATAAAAAGCATTAATTTCCAACCCTTTATTCAAAAACAGAACCGAAATCTTCAGAAAGTGCACAAACATGTTGTTCCTTGAACATCCCTGAGCTGTTAAAGTAATAAAATAAAGTAAAAATGGACTATACACAAAAAACATACATGCTTAAAGCTCCACTGTGTAAGATCTACTCCCATCTAGCGGTGAAAGTCTATATGACAACCAACTGAATATTACTTTCTAGCCCTCCCCATTCGGAACGCGTTTTAACTTGTACGGTGGCCCGGCCGTGTCATGCCAAGGTTAACATGGCTTCCAGTAGCTACAAAGCAAAAGCAATGAGAAAAAATGAACAATTTGCAATGTCCTTTGCCTGTGATCCATCAAAGCACACAGATTTATGTTTAACATGAAAAAAGTCTGATTGTCATGTCCGCTTAAAATCACATACAAAAAGCAACCATGACGGGTTTAAATGGACGCGAACTAATATTATGTCAAAGTACAATGCTTATGTTTTAAGTAAACGTTACATGTCCGTGTATATGTAAGAGCTTTCTCTCAGATTGGTGAAAAAAGATCGCGCAACTTTCACACGCTTGTAAAATGAAACGAAAGACGCGCAGATCAGACGCTTTTATCAGAGTATTATGTCAGACATTATGTCAGAGTACAATGCTTATGTTTTAAGTAAACGTTACATGTCCGTGTATATGTAAGAGCTTTCTCTCATATTGGTGAAAAAAGATCGCGCAACTTTCACTTTATCAGAGTATTATGTCAGACATTATGTCAGAGTACAATGCTTATGTTTTAAGTAAACATGTTACATGTCCGTGTATATGTAAGAGCTTTCTCTCATATTGGTGAAAAAAGATCGCGCAACATTCACACGCTTGTAAAATGAAACGACAGACGCACAGATCAGACGCTTTTATCAATGAAAGACAAAAAATAGCGCTGTCACCGTGTGTTTGTGCTAGAGGTCAGAAAAGATGAAAACATTTATCTCAGTACCTCAGATTACATAAATGGGCGGAGAGACGGCGTGTGTCTGTACCAACACATTAAACCACATGCATGTTTACACTAACAAGTGTTATGCATAATCATGCTAAAGTTAGCCAAGGAACTATAAAACTTCAAGTTTACAACATGGACTGTATAGATGTAAACGAATATGCTGAATTACCTGTGGAGAAGATAGAAAGTGCAACTTCAGTGTCCCTTGAGCCCCATCTTGGAAAACTAACTCCAATAGTGACTTTGGTCTTGATGTTTTTCCTGTCACGTTGTCGTTTAAAATCCCCGTTTCTCATCCTTGGCGATTTGTTTTAATGTCCTCGAGAATATGTCTTCAGCAGGCTTTCAAATCAAAGCATTAGATCGCAGGTTCATCACGGTGTGCGGTTGTTGTAAAATCCGAAGGATTCAGCTACGCAGGTCACAGGCTGGATACGTCATCAAGCCTGGTTTATTTAAATTAACTGAGCATTACATTCGCAAGTCATACGCATATTACATCAATTTACAATTAACTAAGAATAATTGTCAGCTTTATAATTGTTAATATTCTGAAATAAGACTGTCTTGATGACGTATAGCGCCTACACATGCAACCTCCGGAGGCTTCAGCTATCGGGCAGCGTGAGTGTAGAGTGAAACCGCGAAAGGCGGAGCTTGAATTTCAGGAATGTCCCTCGTCGGCGAATGTATTTCAAAGATGGAGGCACAACATGGATTCAGCCAGAGAGCGCTTCGACGGTATGCATTTTAAATAGCAGATTCTACACTTACGAGAACACTTTGATTAATGGGTGGGAAGTAATTACACATGAATGAGCACATACTTTTGAAAGAAAACATGGGTTTTTGTTAAGAATTAACTAAATAAAGTACACAGTAGAGCTTTAACATCTGCCAATATCGATTTAAAAAAAATTAAGTGCACCTGAGTTGCCAGAACAATAAATCATAAAAAATAATGAACAATACAAATCAGAAGCAAAATTATCTGCCAATGGGGTAAGAAAAATAATCTTAATGAGATATATTCTCAAACAGAAACAATTTTACACCTTTAAGATTTTAAACCGAATTAAAGTGTTGTTTTAGAAAAGCGGTGCATGCAAAAGCCTTAAAGGCGGAGTCCACGATGTTTGAAAAACGGTTTGGAAAAGGAGACGGGCCGACTACCAAAACACACTTATAGCCAATCAAATCAAATCAAATGCCGGGTTGCGTATGTGTGGGGCGGGTCTATCAACAGAAGGTCCAGATTCTATTGGGGTAGGGGCGTGTTTGTTTAGGTGATTTCAAATATCAACATTGGCTTTCAAACATCATGGACTCCGCCTTTAAGGGCTTTAAGACCCTGGGGAATCCCTGGCAGTGGTGGACTTGAATGAAATATCCGGAAACAACAGAGAAAACAATGCGCGAGAGAGCTCCACGTTAAACTCAACCTTTTTTTAATACTCAAACATCTCTGCGTCACGCGACACAACAAATCGGTTATGAAATTTGTTGCCAACACTTTCAGTAATCGATTTTTATCAATTTAATCGATTCTTTGTTGCGGCCCTAATAGTAGGAAAACAAATATTATGGCAGTATTTCAATAAATGATGAAGATATTTTGATAAATGATGGTAAACATACAGTTGATGATACACTGTAAAAAAATCCGTAGAAATTACAATGTTATTGCAGCTGGGTTTCCGGTAAATTACCGTAGATTTAAATTTATGTTATTTACTACCAAGAGTTTGTTCAAAGTTGAATACATTTTAAATATTAACAAGTCTTAAACTTTACAGAAGAAAATTATACAATAACAGCCTCAGGCAAAGCATTCTGGGAACCAGAAATCATCATCAAACTTTTTCTGTTTTTTTGCTTCAGATTTTGTTTCCCAGAATGTTTTGCTTGATGCTGTTTTTCTGTAAAGACAAAGACTTGTAAATGTTTAATGTTTATTTAACTCTGAACAAAATGTTGCCAGTAATAACATAAATTTAATTCTACGGTAAGTTACCGGCAACCCAGCTGCAAATTTCTACGAGATTTTTTTACTGTTTACCCATTGAATTCTATCATATTTGTTTTTCTTACTATGGAAGTCAATGGTTACAATCATCTGTGTGCTTACCATCATTTATTAAAATATCATATTTTGTGTTTATCAGAAAAAAAAGAAATCCATACAGATTTCGAACAACATGAGGATGAGAAAATGATAACATAATATTCATTTTTGGGTGAGCTATCCCTTTAAGACTTTTCTTTTTTAGTTATCAGGCTGAAAGTAGTAAACAAATTCATCATGTCACCATCACATTAGTTCATTTAATAAAGCAACACTTTAAAGTGCCTTATAATTGGCTCTATAATTTTCATTTGATAGTCTAATAAACCTAATTCATTGCAAACAATAGTGTTTAAAATGCAGTGCCCTATTCAGATGACTTATAGAAACGCAAGCCGACATAAAAAAATAATCACGGCAGCATTATTGTCAGTCCTATTATGTTTATCATGGAAGAAAGAGGAACTGGCAGAGCATTCCAGTAATTATGCACTTACTGTACATGATGGCGTTTATGTTACAAAGCGTTCGTTCTTTGTAAAAGCAATATGCTGCATTCCTTACCCTTGACCGGTAGCAGCTGTTAGAAATCACTTTTCGTATTCATGTACTCCATCAACTTCAATTATTCTGCTTAGAGCTTCAACATCATTCATTTCATCTCATCTTCAGCAGACTGTTATAATGGGTCATGACATATTCGGTTTTGACATTTAGTAAGTGTAAATACTTATGTGCGTGCCTGTTTTTGGATAATGCAAAACAATTAAAGCGCTCTCATAAAAGCTTTCATGAAACTAACCAGAAAATAGGCAACACTTCAAAGGATAGTTCACCCAAAAATTTAAATTCTGTTATCATTTACTCATCCTCATGTTGTTTTAAACATGTATGAATTTCTTTTATCTGATGAACACAAAAGAAGATATTTTGATAAATGAAGGTAATTACACAGCTAATCATTTCCATAGTAGGAAAAACAAATACAATGTAATTCAATGGATACCATCAACTAATTTATCAAAATATCTTCTTCATAATTTATCACAATACTTCCATAGCATTAGTTTTTCCTACTATGGACGTCAATGGTTGCAATCGGCTGAGTGCCTACCATCATTTATCTAAATATCTTCTTTTGTGTTCATTAGATAAAATAAATTTATACAGATTTAGAACATGAGGATGAGAAAATGTTGACAGAATTTTCATTTTTGGGTGAACTATCCCTTTAAAAGGGAATTCACCTAAATTACAAATAATTGGATTTTCTGTCGCATCACAAGAAAAAATGATGGCAGGTTACAGAGATCAAACTATGCACAATCTATCACATCCTCATTATGTTTATAATGATGAAACATAATTTTCTGTCATGCATCACAAAGTGATCCTTAAATGGGTCACATCATGAGCAAACGGGTAACATAGTACAGATTACATTTACATTTATGCATTTGGCAGGTGCTTAAGATATGCGTTTTAGCAGTGTGTGTGTCACATGGGGTTTAAACCCCTGATCTTTGCACTGCAATTGCAATGCTTTACCAATCGAGCTACAATACCATCGAAATATACTGAAACAGCGCTCACTAAAGCTAATATCTGCAACCTTCTGACGTTAGACAGATGAATTTTCTTTTACGGGTCAGCGAGAAGATGACAAATAGTCATTAAAGACTGTAATATTTACTTTATTTCCTTTAGGTCCCATTTTAATGTTTATTTGTTTTTAAGCACCAATTAAAGTTTATTTGACTTGTGTGTCACCGTGGCGATAAAAGCAATATTGGATTATCATCATTAATGTGAAGACAATTTACTCTGCGGTTTCATAATTCTGTCAATCATTTATTCCAAATGTACAGTAAATGCAGTGCATACGTGCGCATTCTGCCGTAGACATCTTCTTGCATGGATCAATAAATCAACTCTATTAACAATCTCATCTCTGTCCATCCATCTACCTGTCTAAGATATTTTTATATATATAATCAAAAGTAGTGGATGTGTTCATAACACATAAGAGCAGTGTGCTCACTGAGACATCAATCAAATCTTGTCTGTGTCATTATACTTCCATATTTACTCCCTCTATTGTCGGTATGCCTTATTATGCTACTGTACTGTGTATAATATATTAAGTCCATAATACACACACACATTCAGGTAGTAAAATTTATGTGGACCTACAGATATTTGTCTTACTTTCTCTAATCTTGTGATAGTAATTCATCTATATATTATATACCAGAGAGACCGAGATAGAAAGAAGCCTGTTTTTTCCATTACAGACGCGCCAAATTTTGCAATATTTTCTAAATGTTGAAAAAACAATTGCGAATGACGCATTTACGATAATGGATTTTAACGTAATTTTTCTCTCATTATAAGTCCGTCCAAAAGTCATGGCGACAGATGTTGGTAGGTTTACATACAGTATGGCAGTCACTGCACTAACCATTGGGTGCAAATGACTTGATGCGGCGCAGCACATCGAAGTACCGTTAGAGCGATTTGAGAAATCATACAAAGCAGTTTCCTCTCGAATCACCTTTGAATCATTGTACTTTAATGTCATCCATGTGTCGATCTACGGGCGCCGCAAGAAGTTGAAGGAGACGCTGGCATGTTATTCAAGCATTAATGGGCAGTTTCTAGTTATAAGGCTTGTTCGACTTCATGCAGCGCCGCTAGAACTGACAGGCGGATGACGTCGAAGTACTGCAAGAGAGAGACGAAATTAGACTTTGTATGATTTCATGAATCATTCTCGCTGTACTTTGACGTCATTAGGCTGTCGTTTTTGTGGCGCTGCATGAAGTCAAACAAGCCTCTAGTACACGATTTTGTGTCTTTAAAGAATGATCATTTGACTTTTACTCACATCAGGTGAACTAAAAACTTGAAAGACTGCTTCCATTGCAGTTTTGCGATATATTTTGCTTGTAACCCAATAGTTGCTGGTTCAAGTCTCACGGCCAGTGGGTTGCAACTGTGGTGCCCTTGAGCAAGCCAACTTACCCTTACTTAAAAAAACACTTAAAAAAACACCTTCATTAAAACTCCCATGTATTGCGTAAAACAAGGTTCCCACAGCTTAGTTAACTTCAAATTCAAGGACCTTTCAAGGACTTTCCAGGTCGAATTCCCCTTAAATTCAAGGACTAAATGTGGGGACACATTTCAAGTAAGAGCAAAGTTACATCGTGTTACCTTTAAAGATACATTGTTGCGTCACTGCGGTGACACTTTGGGGACGCCTCCAGGGTTAAGTGCGTCTGAATGTGAATATCAAATTCAACCAATGATAAGGCTTAACAACAAAGACAGGGTGACGCGGGAGCCAGGAAGTATATCGCTATCTGAAATATTGCCAAAGACGGCTTTACGTATGAAGTATGACAAGGGAGACGCAGCGTCTCATTCCCTTCTCAGGGAACAACAGTTACATACGTAACCTGAGACGTTTTTATATGTCAAACACAACTATCCAAAAAAGCATTTTGGTTTGAATCAACATTCGCATACAGAAGATATAAGCATTTAACTCTTTCACGGCCATTGACGAGATATCTCGTCAATTAAAAGAAAACGCTTCCCCGCCAATGACGAGATTTTCCGTCTTTCCGCAATACCGCTATTATCCACCAGGTGGCGCCTTTCCACAACTTTTTAAACCCGGAAGTATTGCCCTATGGCAAGGGGCTGCATGTCCGTGTCTGTTTTAAAGATCGCTCTGAATGGGATCTCTATGAAAAGTCTGTCACAAAAATGGAATTATCTCTGCATTTTGCTCAAAATGTGGTGTTTTTGCAGAAACCTCAAAAGCTAATTACAAAAGAACCACTGAAGGTAGGATGAAATGTTTTTTTTGTTTGAAAGCAGAGGGTCTGTTCTTTCATTTGGTATATTGTATGTTTATATATTTAAAGAAGAACATTCTCTGGAAGGCATTAAACTTTGGTGAAAATCATGAAAAACGCTGGCGCTGGCTGGCAACTTTTTTTAAAAACGCTGGCGGTGAAAGAGTTAAAGCTAACAGTTTAGCACGTGTGCTTAAAAAGTCTAGAATATCCTACACTACACAGGGAATAAAATAGATTTTTCTTGCATAAAATAGATTCCAGCACTTTCAATGACCTGTATCTATGTATGTATTTTTCAAAAACTTACCGGGGCCTTGAATTTTTTTACCCAGATTCACAAACTTTCAAGGATTTCAAGGACCCGTGGGAACCCTGTTAAAAAAAACTTTTTGCAATATATGGGAGTTTTAACTAAATTGACATGTTTCTATTGGGCAAGTTTACACTTGTACATTTTCAAGTGTCATAGATAGACAGACAGATTTATGACAATCTGCTTTCAACCTGTAATTCTTTATTCTAACCAGCTTCTCTAATCTGTTGGTCATCATCATAATCAAGAATGTTTCCTTGTCTGTCAATCGTCTTTCCGCCTGTACTTCAGAATTTCAATCTCCGCATGAAATTGTTTATTTTCCGTTGAAGGATTTTAAGTGCACCCTTGTTTGGTTATTTATGCTTCTGTCGAGGCTGTTTTGCCTCCACAACCGTAAAGGAATGAACAGAACCCAGAGGTCTTATTTTATACTCATTTTATAGACCTAGCACAAGTCTCTTGATGACAAACAGCAGGTTCAAACTCTATTTACATGTATACACAGCAGGTCTTGTCTTCTAGAACAAGATGCATGTCATCATTATTACTGTAAGCGTAAGTGAATACGGATTATACGTAGATTAGAGTCACTGAGTTAATCTCTCAATCCAAGAACATGTCAAGTCTTTATTTAACGGCAAATTTTCCCTAAAATAAAAATTTGTTATTCATATGTACTACCATCATTGGTAATTCTCATTATGCCAATGTTACACAAAAAATAGGGGAGAGCGGGGCACAACCTAACGCTTTTTGGTTTTTGCTTAATCATTAAAAACATTTTTTGAGTTTGATGAATTATATTTTAACACAAGCAACACACACATCTCTGCTACAATGAACATTTGAAGTTTGTTTCTATTACTTACCATTCTTGGACAATTACACCAAACGTGACAGAAGTGCAAACGTTACAACTTACCCAATAGGTGGGGTTAGTTGTAACACTTGCAAAAAATTAAGTTTGCAGCCAAATATTTCAATACTATTTTGTCTATATACTTAAAGTGGATATTGTTTATGTATCTGTCTATAATAGGTATCTACACTATTCATCCCTCATCTAACCATAGTTCAATAATAAATGAATACAAATGTCTAAATATGTAAAAAGCAGCACAATTATGACAAAAAAAAAAAATTATACGTGACCCTGTTTGTAAAAACCATCAAATTCTGAGATAATAAAAATAAAAGGGATTTTAGCCATTCATTTCTTTATGAATGTGACCTTATTCAATCAATATTAAAAATATGAACAAAAATAAATTTTGAAAATGTGTAGCCTATTTAAAACAAAGGCAAGAATTACTTTTAAAATTAATTAATCAGTTTTCATTTCACAGAGTTATAATTAACCCAGCTGGGTGAAAATATTTTCAAGCGTACCAAAAAAGTTGCTAAGAGCTGCAGACATATTTTAAAATGATGCCATGTTTTAGTCAACAAGACACTGATTTAGATGACACAACATTTGTTTTTGTATCTTACACACCAAACTCAGAAACCAAAAAAAAAAACCAATGATGAAAAAATGTACTTAAATGCCACCAAAACACTCGTTCATCAATAACTCTCTGGAAAAACAATATACTTTTCCATAAGGAGAATGTCTTTTGGCAGCGTGAAAACAATACCGGAAAAACTAATTGCTCAACCCTAAGCAACAATGTAAACAGCCCGTGTTACAACTAGTTATTTTCAACCCAACATTTGCTAAAAATTGACAAACCCAGTCTTTGGGTTAAATTTTTCCAGAAAATGTTTATATTTGACCCAACAATGGGATTAAACAAACCCAGAATTTTGAGTTGAAACAATCCAGCACAGGTTGAATTACAACCCGATGGGTTGGGTTCCTCCATTTTTTATCCAAAACCCCCTCAAACATTTTTTATGGAGTGTTACTCCATCGTCTGTAATACTGTTGGGATATAAATTAAATGACTTGAAAGTTTCTTTCTAGGTGTGAGCCAAAAACAATGTTTACAAAGCTGTCGTGTTTATTAGGAAACCTACAAGCTAAATAGATTAGAGAAAATGTGTATTAATAGACAGCAGTTTACACATTTTTCCACTGTCAGTGTTTGTTTTGAGGTTTTTTAATGTTGTTAATAATTAGTGCAGTACATGGTAAACAAATAGAGAGCGATTACTTACATGAGGCGTTTGAACAGAACCAAATTTAAAAAAAGATCACATTAGAGACATCAATATAAATTAAATGAACGATTCTGTGCTTTAATTCAAGATGTCTAAAACTCCTGTAAAAACGGTGGTAAGGTTACAGAAAGAATTGGCAGTCACATAAAAATTTCTGAAGAATATTAAATGCTTTCACAGAAACTGTTCTAATATATTTTATGTGTTGAAAATGTCAAACCTGTGTCTTTATCCCAAGGGAGTGATTTACATCATCTCAGAATATTTATAAGAGGAATAAAACATTGCAGATAATCCTACTGTATTCCTCCATTTTCCCATGCAAGTCTCACATTGTTTTACAGCTACATTTGTTTGTTATTGCTAAAAAAAAGCTTTTGAGAAAATGTAATTGTTAAACCTAAACACCATTTTTCATTGTCGCACATCATCAGTCCTTCTTATTTGCATTTTAACCCCTCATCTTTTAACACCTGTCATACAGAGATCACTTTTCACAACGATACCCACATATTTTGACTAGTCAACATCACTACTTATTGTAGCCAAGAACACTGTCAGAAAAATTTTTTTTGGACAATGTTTGTTTTGTGTCCATGCAGCACATCCATTATATCATTATACATTTGGTTAAAGTGCATTCTGCTTAATAATTTGGAACAGCATATTTTGCATATTAAATTATTAAAGTATCTTTTAATATTTTAATTTCATTTAAATAGAATAACATCCACGCCGTCATGTACACTGACCAAAAGGATTATTAGGAACACCTGTTCAATTTCTCATTAATGCAATTATCTAATCAACCAATCACATGGCAGTTGCTTCAATGCATTTAGGGGTGTGGTCCTGGTCAAGACAATCTCCTAAACTCCAAACTGAATGTCAGAATTTGTGAAGCCACAACACGCACAACCTTGATGCGGATGGGCTACAACAGCAGAAGACCCCACCGGGTACCACTCATCTCCACTACAAATAGGAAAAAGATGCTACAATTTGCACAAGCTCACCAAAATTGGACAGTTGAAGACTGGAAAAATGTTGCCTGGTCTCGATGTCTGTTGAGACATTCAGATGGTAGAATCAGATTTTGGCGTAAACCGGATGAGAACATGGATCCATCATGCCTTGTTACCACTGTGCAGGCTGCTGGTGGTGGTGTAATGGTGTGGGGGATGTTTTCTTGGCACACTTTAGGCCCCCTTAGTGCCAGTTGGGCATCATTTAAATGCCACAGCCTACCTGAGCATTGTTTCTGACAATGTCCATCCCTTTATGACCACCATGTACCCATCCTCTGATGACTACTTCCAGCAGGATTATGCACCATGTCACAAAGCTCAAATCATTTCAAATTGGTTTCTTGAACATGACAATGAGTTCACTGTACTAAAATGGCCCCCACAGTCACCAGATCTCAACAAAATAGAGCATCTTTGGGATGTGGTGGAATGGGAGCTTCGTGCCCTGGATGTGCATTCCACAAATCTCCATCGACTGTAAGATGCTATCTTATCAATATGGGCCAACATTTCTAAAGAATGCTTTCAGCACCTTGTTGAATCAATGCCATGTAGAAATAAGGCAGTTCTGAAGGCAAAAGGGGGTCAAACACTGTATTAGTATGGTGTTCCTGATAATCCTTTAGGTGAGTGTAAGTGTTGAGGGTAAAATAAAATTTCTAACCTTACTGACTGTATTGGAAAAATAAAAAAATGGCATGTGCATAATAATTTGAATGGTGTGTATGTATGAGTAATATGATATACATTTGGTACCAATATGTTTAGGTACAAATGTGTTTTGAAAAGGTACCGCTCCAGTAAAAGCTGTGGACCATTTTTTGACTATTTTTTCTGACAGTAAGATGAGAATAATTTTTAAGAGATCAAATCTTGACACTGCAGCACACAAAGACATAGTAGACAATTGTGCTATTTCAGTTTCGGATCATCAGTTTCTGCCTCATATCAATGTTTCTTTGGCAGGCCGGTCAGAATGCAAACAAGAAAAGCAATGTTTTTAACAAAGCCAAAGTGCTGTGACTTCAATTTCATTTTGATTTTAAATACTTATGTTTTCCATTTGTTCAAAGCTCTGTTGTTCTTCTGAATCCTCAACTTTAAAAATTAAATGGCGAAAAGGTTCTTCACAGCGATGTCATGGTTATAAACATCTGCCTAAAAATATTTTTCCTATTTCTTCCTTAGCTTTTTATAATTTAAAGAACCCTTTTCCATTACAAAGGACCTTTTGTGAAACACAAAGATTGGGATGTTAAAGGTTCTTAGAGCCGAAAATGCTTCTTCTATGGCATCACTTAGCACATTAATGTTTTTTAAGAGTGCAGCTGATATTACTCTCCATCAGTTAAAGACAAACACTTAGTGCCTATTTGTTGAAAGCTACTGTCCTCTTGAGCTGTTACAACACACAAACGCACACACAGATACAAACGCGCACACACGCGTGCACACAGACACACACAGACGCACACACAGCATGAAAGGAGAGATGGAGGGCTGTTCAACAGAGGGGGGTTAGAGGAAGACCTGCCTTATTAGACAAATCCATTGGCTCAATCACTTCATTACTGCGCCCTCACTCTCTCTTTCTCTTTCTCTCTCTCTCTCTCGCTCTCTCTATCTCTCAGCACTACATCTTTCTGCAAGGAGTGAGAAAGGAAATTAAAGTGAGCAGGAAGTAAAGAGCAGAATTCATCTTGGATTAAGGGTGCAGATTAAAAACAAACTGTGCAGCAGGATGTTAAGGCTATTTATATCAGACTACCATTGCATTTAATCAGAGAAACGCAGGACTATCTGGAACCTTTGACCCAGTGTCTAATTAAACAACATCCCAATCTCTTCAATCTTCAAACTTTTTCCTTTTTGAAACACAAAACTTTTGTGTGTGGCCCGATTAGTGTTTTATCGCAGTCGATGTTTTGGTTAAAAAAAACAGTGTGTGGTGTCAATGGGATTATTTTACTGCTCCCAATCTTGTTGACTATCTCAAATTTAGTCACTCTAGAGCAGTGGTTCTCAAACTTTTTCTGCATGCGGCCCCCCTTGTATACGGTGCATTCCCTCGCGGCCCCCCCCCAAAGAAAATTTATGACAAAAAACGTTCTAAAATGTAAAATTTTAATTAAACAAAACATATTAAATTATACAAAGTAGTGATGTTGGTTAGTAGACAAAATTTTTTGTTTAATTACACAAAATGTATGATAAATTTATGTATTTTATAAAATGTCATAAAACTGGGGCCCCCCTGGCACCGTCTCGCGGCCCCCCTGGGGGCCCCGGACCCCAGTTTGAGAACCACTGCTCTAGAGAAACGTGATTATGCGATTGCAGAATTCAATGCATAATCAGCCAAAGTCCGCAATTTTTCAAATACGACGCACTTTCGCAGCATAAATTGCAGATTTCTGTGCGCAAAATATACGGTGCTTGCATGATTTCATAATCCCCGCATTTTTGTAGCAAAAATCACTTTTTCCAGAAGAACTGCAAATTGTAAATATCACACGTTAACTCTTGATCGATCTGCCTCTGATATGACAGCTATAATAGCCAATGAGAGCATGCAAGCTTCAACCAGATGTTGCATGCTATTTTATCCGAAACAAGACACCCACAAACATGAAATGGAGGAGTATTGAGAAAGAAAGTCCAATGTGTGCGTTCTGAGGATTATGTTATTAAAAATCACTTTAAACTGTTTATCTGTGGTCGCCCATGGATTGAAATTTAAAAGATTCAAAAATCATCCAGTGTGTCCTAGGCCTTAACAATTTCTATTCTCATGCGATAACGTCATTCTAAAATGTGATTCTAGTCGCATAACGTCAAACATGCCTCTTTTGTCTTGTACTCCAAACACACAGGGCTCTATTTTAACGATCTAAGCGCATTGTCTAAAGCGCACAGCGCAACGTCTAAATGGGCGTGTCCGAATCCACTTTTGCTAATTTAACGACGGGAAAAATGGTTTGTGCCCCGAGCGCATGGTCGAAAAGGGTTGGTCCTTTTTTTTAATGAGTAATTGGAGTATTTTGGGCGCAACCTGCAATAAACCAATGAGAGTCTCACCACTCATCCCCTTTAAAAGCAAATTGCGCGGGCGCTATGTCTAATATCTATTTAGATGACGGACTTTGTAAACCAAAAAACTAAGCAGAGGAAGAAGATCCCCAGTTTAGGATTAATGTTAAATAATTGTGTTGTTTTTCACGTGCATTGAAATTGTTATTTTTTTATTAAAACCTTTAAAACCCATTTTCTTTTAGTCATGGAAGTAAAAAAGCAGGTGTTTATTTGCTTTAAATGTATGGCTATCCAATATCATCAAAAAATAATTTACAAGTATGTAAGAAAAGGTTTGTACTCAAAAAATACTTTATTTGTAACAAACAGGAGATAAAGAATTTACAAACGCACGTTTCAGCACTTGGACAGCGTCAGTTTTTTTTAAGCATTACTTAAAAATGTTTCTCATCTCACCATATCCACAGGTACAGAGTCGTCATATACAATAAATCCATGAGGTAGCATTTAAAAACATTTAAAAACAGATGTGAAGCAGCTCTTTGTGCCTTCTAACGTCTCAACAAAGTCCTCATTTATGTCCAAGAGACTCAATAATAATCTTTTACATTCAATCCTTTAATCTTTCATATTTAAAAGCGTTTTTGTGCTGCTGCGCATTCATGTATGTGTTAAGCAAACCCGCGTTGTCGTCCCGTTTAGGCACATATTACTAATGCGCTCTTTAAATAACAAAAAAACGTATTGCGCCATTGACTTTAGACCAGGTTTTTGTTGGTCAATGGCGTAGTCTATTTTAGTTGCCTCAAAATAGCAACCCGCCAACAATGCGCCGGAACACACCTCGTTTTCAGACCAGAACGCCCATGGGCGCAAATGCATTTGCTATTTAAACAATGCGGCGCTAAACGTGAAAATTATTATTGCGCAGGGTGGAAACTAGCAAAAGACACTTGCGTCGCGCATTGCGCCGGGTGTAAGATAGAGTCCACATACTGTAACTTGGCATTTTTAAAAAAAAGTATCATGTGACTTTTACGTATCTGTGAAATTTTTATCATAAACCCTTTAGACGCGTCTGCAGCAGGCACTTATTTTGACAAGACAAGCGTTATGCACATAAGATTTCTTGACGTGCAGAACACATATTTAAAAAAATTATGAACTACACACGCATGACGGGCTACATACGTGTTGTGACAAACTTCACATCGAGTGCCCTTGAAAAAAAGTTGTCACCTGCCGCCACTGGAAAATATGTTTCTATTGTATTATTTCTTCGAATTGCCTGAAAAACCACCGCACCCAGCTAAAGTAAAAAAAAAATGTTTCCTCACATAAAGCTTATAAATTGCTTCAAAGGACATTTGGGGGGGGGGGGTGTAGTGCAAAAGTTGTATGAATTACCTCTGTGCTGCTTTTCTTGTTAGTTTTAAAGCTTGATTGTATACAATCACTGCCAATACAGCGATGACAATATTTCCTGGCTGCCGTTCTCCTGGCATAATCTTGAAGTTCTGAAATATTAAGAAAAAAACATTGCTCTTGCTCGAGTACTTTGAAATGGTGCATTCTGCCTTTTAGTTTACTGATTGCAAGGGGAAGCATTTTGGACCAACCTAAAAAAAATAAAGCTCCTCAAAATAATGCCTACTGTCTGATCAGGACAGCATGTTACTCTTATAGTTTATTAGTAGACGCAATGTTCAGTATGTATGCTATGTATAGACAATTTCAGCTGCAACAACATAAATAAAAGGCATTTGTGGCCCAAACTTAACATCCGGTAGACTTCTGCAAAGAATCAGTTAGTACTGATAACAAGCAAAATAAATAAAAGTAAATTACCTTAGTTCAAAACATAGCTAAAGCGCATCCATTACTGTGTAAAATTAATGTATACAATGTTAGCTGCTAAATCTCTCCAGACAGTGGTGATCCATGCTCGCCGTCTTCCTTAATCTTTAGGAAACTTAGACAAGGTATTTGTTCCAAAGGTCAGTTTAGCCACTAGCCAGACTGATAAACAAACACAGACCGGTTTAATGTCGGGCCAGCCGAATCCGATGAAACCGTCTATAGCAGTATATGATTATCTGTGCACGGGATACAGCACATATAGTGCAGAACTCCCACAATTCATTGAACTTGACTTGACCTCCATTTTCATTGTAATAGCAATCCTGACTAATGTTTCCTGATAAGTCTCCTTTTTAATTTGCAATTTAAAAACTTTATCTACATTTACATCTATTCATTTAGCAGACACTTTTATCCAAAGTGACTTATAAATGAAAAAGCTTTTACTGTTACACTTCATCAAACCATCCATTTTAAAATCGTGTCACGTGACTTAGCAACAATGTAACACAACTCTTTAAAATGCACATTATTGCATAAAATAAAGTGCTGTACACAGTATGCTTGTTCCATTGTTCCATTCTGAACATAGCCACTGACTATTCAATCTTCCAATCCAAACACGCATCTATCCTGCAGAGCGCTTTGAATGAAAATCTTTAAAACATTCTCAATGCTTTCCATGTTACTGTGCTTCATTGTAGAAGTTATTTAACTGAATTTACTTATTCACATCCACATTTACCCTTTGTCATAATCTAAGGATGACGTAAAAGCACAGTTAAACTTTTACCCTGACAACAACGCAGTTATCTAAAAAATGCATCACTTCCTGCAGATGGCCGTCTGTTTTTCCGCAACCCCCAATATTTAACTTATTAGAGTCGTTCTTCTGCGAGTAATAGAGACAATTATAAAGATCCGAACTCCTTGGCCCTCGGGGAAACACATTTGCATACTGCAGTCACAGCCGTCAAAAAGAGAAAATTGTTGCATGACCTACATGCTCATTTTTACAATGCAGATTTCCTCGTTTCTATGTCACCTGATGGGAGCAGAGACTATTGGCTATTGGCTATTGTATACTTATCCATCCCAGTCTCTTCTTTTCAAAAGAAAATGAAGAGTTTTGCCTGTTCAAAAGTTCATGTCTGACAATCTTTACAAAGAACATATACTGTAAATATACACACATACATGGACAAAATGTCCTGGCTGTTCCAAGCTTTATAATGGTAAATTAGAAACACCATTTCCTACCATTATAAAGCTTGGAACAAGCAGGACTTTTTTAACATAACTCTGATTGTGTTCATCTGAAAAAGATATTCATATACATCGGGAATGGCCTGAGGGTGAGTTAATTTAATCATGGGGTAATTTTCATTGTTGGATGAACTATCCCTTGTATCCCTTGCGCCCAATGTAAGGTCTGTTTCACAGCTGCCCTAAACTAACAGTGATTACAAAAATCATGTTTCTATAATGGTAATCTATCAGTATGCATAAGCTTTTTTGTCAAAGTAGTATTTCTAATAGTTAAATAACAATTTACTGCAAGAACTTTAATATTTTTTATTCAGATGCCCAAATATTTATTTACTTGCAGTTTTTAATAGAAAAATAAAATAAGGTTTAATGGTTTAATGTTATGCTTGATTTATTTTTTAACAATGTGTTCAAATTTTTAAAAATACCAATGTATGCAAAAGACAAAGATTTTAATATGAATACTGCAATTTAATGAGAAAACCACATTCATTTTACAGCTCATAATTCAATATATATATATATATATATATATATATATATATATACATACTTTCACTTTGTGTTAAAAATCAATGCATGTGTCTTTATTAATTCTCAGAGGAGAAACATAAGAGGCAAAGCTGATATTATTCAGTCCTGAACTTTGAAAGGGAAACCTTTAGAAACCGAATATTACAGCCTTTATATTCACAGCCCTCGTCTGCAAGCGTCTGCAACATTATAAGAAATGTGTTCAGACCTGCCAAAGTGATGATGTGTTTATTTGTGTCATCATAAAAATGTATGTGCCCCATCGGTTAATTTGCATTTCTGCATGACTCACGAATGCACCGTACAGCGGAGGTGGAACAGTGTGTGCACGTTTATCTGTTTGCATGACAACATGCACGGGTGCATGCGTGTTATTCTGGGCATGCATGTGTTAATGAAGTATTTAGTTTATCTCTGACCTGGAGCTAAAAGTATTATCTGGAAAATCTGATGCAGACATTAATTTTGAGTCTGTAATCAATAACAGTGTAAGATTTACCCTGTTCTCCTTCTGGAAACCTCTTCTGCAGGGCTGATAAGGTGCAAATGAAAAGCTATTAGTAATGCGTCTGCTATGGGAATGTAAAAGGTCCTCGGGTCAGAGGTTGGAGAGATTAATGACAAATAAAACGATCATAAAACTTGAGTCATGGTTTAGGAGGTAAAGTACATGCTTTGAATCATCATGCTGGGAGGGCAACAGGAGTTTAAACCTGGCTTGCAACATTTACCCCCAACCCAATCTTCAGTGTAATTTTCTTTACATGAAAAATTATAAAAGTCTTCTTTACTAAAAGATAAAGCTACTTCTAATTTATTTAATTATTTCTTAACACCATTCCTGCATCCAGGACTACCACTGAGAAGAGCAGTCACTGGGGCAATGCCCTTTCGGAAAGTACACATTTGCACCTAAAGACTTCATAATATCCTATTTCACTTACGTGAATAAAATGGGTTGCAAACACCGTTTTTCACAATGACTCAACATTAACGGATATATATAATGAACTGTTCTTTGTTTTTGCATTAACAATATGCATTCAAAATAGTTGCATGTTTTCCATTAGCGGTTATTTGTGCCGGCATGCTGTGCTTGTCAACATGCCCTTGAATGACATCCTAAAGACTTTGTCATTTGTACTACAGGCAAATAATAAGCAGAACGTCCTGTAGTACAAGATCATCCGTCTGCTCGAAACTAAAGATTTGGTATTAGTCTGATATCTGATATCCTGGGGTGCATTTGATTGTCTTATATAATGATGTTTTGCTCAATTTCCTCAGCGGGAGACAATCAGAAAAGTTCAAATATTCAGAGACCTTAAAAAATAATTACCATGATTTTCAACATTTTGCATGATTCGCAGGAGAAGAATCCTGGGAAATTTATAAAACTAGTGTGGTCATGGCAACCTATCCCACATTCTCCAAAAAAAATACGGACAAAAGTTGCACCTTTTACAAAAGGTCCAAATATGTACTTTTTAGGTAAAAAAGGGTACGTTTTGGAAAGGGTACCTCCCCAAGTGACAACTTTTGTACCTCCATGAGTGCAGCAAGCAATTGCAGTCATTTCACCGTCTAGGTCCCCAACATGGTGCCCCTGGTTGCCCGCACGGATTCTGTGAGTTGCCCGCCAAAGCACATTCTATTAATAGTCTCAATTTTTAAGAGCACCTATTTCATTGCTAAAAAACAACATTAGGGCTGCAACAATGAATCAATTAAATCGATAAAAATCGATTACTGAAAGCGTTGGCAATGAATTTCATAATCATGTTTGAATTCATGTTTGCGTGGTTTATGGTTAAAAAAGCATTAATTTTCACATACTTTATATTTTTGTAGCTCCAGATTTCCCCGTCTTTGCGAAACGCACAGATTTTGTACAGAACTGTCACTGATTGGCCAGCTAGCCTCTACGTTGTGATTGGCCTATACTTCTGATGTCAGCAGGAAATGTGACGCTCCTTACCATGTTTGAAAGATTCACGCATAATGCAATTCTAACAGGAGTTAACTTTCAGGCTGAGTCCAAAGCAGGAGGAATTATGATAATGTCGGTCTTGTCTACATCACCAATCGCAGGAAGTAAACTGTTGCCTACAATCCGTGTGGTTGTTGTAGTCCAAGAAAAAAGATTTACGTTGGAGAAGATAACTCGCGTCATTGTTTAGTTTAGGGTTTGTACCTTTTGCATATCTAATACACACTCGCACACTAAAGGAAATGTAAAATCGTCAATTGGACCACTGGTGCGCTTTAATATTTATTTATTCAGGGCTCCAGACTAACTTTTTCTCCCTAGGAGCACAATGGCCCCCAACTGAAAATTTTAGGGGTGCAACCAGAAAATTTAAGGGCACATAACGGAAATCAACATGCTAACCAAATATTCACATTTCTACTAAGTAATACTCTGTATTACTAAAAAATACTTTGATGATAGATGCAGAAAATACAATGTGCTGTTTTAAATTCAGTGTCACATCACAAAAAAAGGTCAAATTTACTGGTCGCACACGTGCGACTTGATGTAAAATTCAGTGGCACACTCTCAAATTTTGGTGGTATTCTGGAGCCCTGTTATTACATATTTTTTATATTAGCTTGGCTTAAAAAAGAAAAAACAAGTAAAATAAAATAAAATCAACAAGTAAAACCAAAAAGTTTAGAGTAGACTATTTAAAAAAAAAAGTAGCCCTCCACATTGTTATATCCATTAGCCCTTGCTCACAAAAAGTTTGGAGACCTCAGACCCGTTATGCTCCAGCTATAAGTAACCCACTTCCAGACAAAATAAACTTGAATTGATTACATGTTGTTTTTGTCAAAATAACTTGTGAGATGTCATGTAAGCAAAGTCAACAAAGTGATTACAAGGTGTTAAATTTTCACAGACAGTCCAAAATTTCCTTTTTATAACCTAGACATCTGGGCTGTGTTTGGTATGAGCAAATATGCGTCATTTTGGATGTGTCCTTTTCAAAGCAAATGAGTTGATCTCTGTACTAAACGGCAGTGCCGTGGTTGGATAGTGCAGATAAGGGGGGGGGGGGGTATTATCCTATTCTGACATCACAAGGGGAGCCAAATTTCAGTGACCTATTTTTTACATGCTTGCAGAGAATGATTTACTAAAATTAAGTTACCGGGTTGTTCTTTTTCACATTTTTTAGGTTGATAGAAGCACTGGGGACCCAATTATAGCACTTAAACATGGATAAAGTTAGATGTCCCCTTTAAAAACTTGGAGAATGGAGAAACATTTTCAGGGTTTAGGTTAAGTGTACTTATTATTTTGGGTTGAAATAACATGAGGGATACCAACAGTGTACCAACATAAAAGTTTTCACTATTCTGAAAGAGAGAGAGAGAGAGAGAGAGAGAGAGAGAGAGAGAGAGAGAGAGAGAGGGAGAGAGATATTTTTTAAATAAAAGATAGAAGAGATATAAATGCAATCAATATCTAATGACATATTTTTGGAAAAGATGGGTTTTAATTGTTTTTTGAATGTTGTAAGAGATGAGACTGACCAGATAGTAAGATCATTCCACTAGCAGGAAGAAGTGAGGAAAAATAAGTGGGAACATGATTTAGTGACCCATTTTGAAGTTAACACAAGGCGTCACTCAATTGCTGAATGTGAGTTTCTGGATAGGGTGTAGGAATATATTAAGGTGTGAAAGTATGCAGGTGCAATCCCAGTGAAAGTTTTATTATGCAGTGAGTCTATTATGTTTCTTGTGCACTTCGTGGTCAAATATCTCCTACTGAACTTTTCAACTACTGCTATTCTGTTTAAGTATTTTATCACAATAAATGTTTTAATCACAAAATCATGCCCTCGCCATACTTCCATTGTCAATGTAATTTTCAGTCAAGGACAAACACAGATGTTGAAGCCCAGTCCGTCCATATTTGTGAGGCATAAAAGATGATTTATTCATAAGAAGATAATTACAAATCTCAGAGAGGTTCTGCTATTCAGAGATTAGACCCCTACTGTGTTTGTGTCTCTCTGGAATAGAATATCACATATTCAACTAAATATGCATGTAAACTTCTCTGTTTGGCACATAATTATCCAAAGATTCTTGTTGGTTGGAAGATAGGACATATTTAACTGGGGACGAACCGCATGTGTGTTTCTCAGAGCAACACCCCGGGTTGTCACTGTAGACGGTTCGCATTAATTGCCAGTTACTGCGTGCATGCAAATCAATGTTCGAGTAAAACGGAAAGGGGACGTTTTAATTTCATCTCTCCGTCGGTTTAATTAATATTTTTAAATGTAAACATGATGAGCCGTTCACCGCGTGATTTTATTCCCTCCACATAAAGGTGAGCGAATGCGAAACATGTTTATCCGCGTGAAGTGAACCACTTTAACCTTAGAAGTTAATCAGAAAATGTCATGCGTTTTAAAATGTTCTTGGCTGCAGAAAAGGAGATACCAAATATATAGTCGTGACGGTTAATTGATTCTTCAACGCAGTTAAAGACAGCTTAGATTAAAAAGGGAGGATTGTTTACGTAAGAAATATTGTCTCGGGGACCCTATCAAATTTAACACATTTGAAAGCTAATTTGTTTGACGACATTTCGTCTGGGTGCAAACAGCACGCTTGGCGCATTTCAATTGTGTTGAGGAAGTGATAAATACAATGCAATATTTGTATCTAATTGTTGTTCTCACTTTTTTTGCAGAATGCTTATACGTACCCCAGACCGCTACCAGGGCCGTGGCTGGGAGACATCCACACAATTCACTGAGGGAGGGCCGTGAGAAAACCTCTCACTGCCCACTATAATTCGCAGAGGTTCAGATAAACGCCTTTCCTGGATTTTGGTTCAGCGCAGATTTGCGAACACAAAAGAAGCCTTATCGAATCTGAAAAGAAGGAAGCCGAATGGGCGGCACGCATCCTTTTGGATGAAAACTCTTTGGAAAGTGGAGTGAATACGCCATGAATCTCACACCCCGTCCTTAAACGAAACCCAGTTGGTAGTCATTTCAACAAACAATAACCGTCCCCCGCAAACGTGGGGCCGTTTCAGCTGGGTTGGCAAACATGAATGGCAAATCCATACTGTATGTAATGAACTGGCAAAACGTTTTTCCAGGCTGCCATTGTTCTTGTATGATAGCTACTACCTGCTCTCCCCGTGGATCTACGCCTACCGTTCGGATCTTTCCCACCTCCCATACGTTCATCTCTTTGTGTTGTATAGTGATGTGATAACTATTCATGTCGAACCATTGAAAACGTCTCTCCTGATCACTGGACAGTAATTGCTCAATTGAGCAAAACCCACAGGGATGTTTCTGGAGGACTACACGACAACAGAAGTTATTTTTGACAGTCGTGGAAAAATAATTGAAAAGAAAGTGACGAGAGCCATTTCCTAAGACCGCAGCTTCACCACAAGTTCCCACTGTGATTTGATTTCAGCCCCGGCTGATCTCGGACAAACCACAGGAGAATTGAATTGAGGCTGGATTGTGTTTGTTGTGAATGTGTCCATTTTGTTTCCCATTTAAAGCCTGAATTTTGAAGCATTCATGGATTTTCTAAGCATCTCTTTGTTCAGAAAGAAACGTTGACTATTTTTGTATGAGCACCTGTCATCGTAGCTTGACGCACCGCTGAGAGATGGATTTTAAAAATATTGAGATACGTTCGTGTTTTTGGGAAACCTTGCATCCGGATGCTTTTCAACATCAACAGCCACCCATCAAACGCAAACACAGCAAGTAACCGGACGTTTACTAAAACACTAAACACTACCGCAGCATCGTGCCGCTGACCTGGCAGAACATAAACCAACAGTTCTCAACCGGTGCGTCTCAGGCCAAAATGGATGACAGGTCTGCTGAGATAGGATCATGGAAAGAAACAGTACAATAATACTAAACATTTAGTAGCTGATAATAAAGAGAGCAAAATCTTTGTTTATCATATTTTTTGATGATAGCATCAAAGGCTGTGCCATGAAAAACACGCCAAATTTTTGACAGATGCCAACAGAGACATACTGGTTGATATTTCCTTATCCAAGAAAACCATGAACAAACATGCAGAGTAACAAAAATCCAGAATACATGAAACAAAGGCTTACTTACAAAGCGAATAAGCCAGTTATATAAATAATTATTATCGGCCTTTACAATTCGTGGTGACACCAATGCATGTCTTTGCAAAACCTTTAGTTACCTTTGCAATTTAGGTAACGAGTTGGGTCTCCAATGTAAAAAACCTTGGCCCTAAAGTAAAAAACCAGTTGAGAACTGCTGACGTAAACATTTCTGCTAAGTTTTTTCCACACTGTATTAGATTTCTCATTCGTATTTTCTATTCCGCACCACAAGCAGATTTACAGCGTATCTGGCGCAACGGTGACAAGCCGTAACACATGCATTTGTGCAAGAGAAAGACAGGCCAATGTAATAATGTAGCTAACAGTGACAGTGAGCGAGGACATGAATAAATGAATGTGCGATTGCTCTGAAAGCCATGGAAAGGATTATGTAGAAATCCACACCCACTGCCATCTGTCCAGAAGACCTCCCCCATCCATGTTTATTGCTTAAACCTTATTAAATTAATCCATTACTGTATAATCCACAGCAGAATTAGTTAACATCGTGCAGTTGCCTACCAAAATGCCACAGTGTTGTTGTGCAGATACCAAATGGTTTTTAAGGTATTTGGGGTTGTTACTGGCCACTTTGCCTATAGTCAAGCATGCTTACATACAAGTCGGCACACTGCAAAAAAAATCCAGATTTATTTTCAATAAATCAAAAATCGTTGGGTCAAAAAAGAATGATAGGTTAAATTAACCCAGAAAAAGTTTCTATTTGACCCAACAATGGGTTAAAACAACCCAGCATTTTGAATTTAAACAATCCAGCATAGGGTAAATTACAACCCATTGGGTTTGTCCCTTTTGGGCCCAATGCGAAGTTGAGTGCAGATATAGCTTAGGTTTCACTTTTAAAGGGACACTAAATTTTTTTTAAAATTATGCTCATGTTCCAGCTCCCCTAGAGTTAAACATTTGATTTTTACCATTTTGTAATCCATTCAGCCGATCTCCGGGTCTGGCGCTAGCACTTTTAGCATAGCTTAGCATAATCCATTGAATCTGATTAGACCATTAGCATCGCGCAAAAAAATAACCAAAGCATTTCAATATTTTTCATAATTAAAACATGGAGGAGGCGCAATGATATTACACAGAAGCCAAAAATAGTCCCTTTAACTTTCAATGGCAAGGGACTATTTTCGGGCATTGCGTAATATCATTGTGCCTCGTGCAGCCATGTTACGGCAGCAAAGTCTTTGATTAATATGCCAGAATGAGAGTATAGTTCCTAGCCATATCAGCCTAGAAAATCACAACTTTTAATTTTCCGTCGGTCTTAGTACATGATGTAACGACAGAAGAGTCAAGTTTTAAATAGGAAAAATATCAAAACTCTTCTTTAGCGGAATGCTAATGGTCTAATCAGATTCAATGGATTATGCTAACCTATGCTAAAAGTGGTACCGCCAGACCCGAAGATCAGCTGAATGGATTCCAAAACAGTAAAAATCAAATGTTTAACTCTAGGGGAGCTGGAAAATAAGCATATTTAAAAAAAAGTGGAGTGTCCCTTTAACTCTTTCCCCGCCATTGACGAGTTATCTCGTCAATTACGAGAAAACGCTTTCCTGCCAATGTGTTTTTACGACAATCCATATTTTCTCCATTATCCACCAGATGAAGCTCATACCCAGCTTATAGAGAACTGAAGCATCCACTGATCCAAAAACAGGAAAAAAAAACTCTGTGTATGTTTTGTGTTTATGTCAATCATTCTGAATCTGATCACTTACAAAAGTCTGTTACAAAAATGCAATTATCTCACCATTTTTCTCAAAATTTGTTATTTAAGAGATCAAAGAGATTTAAGTGAGTTTTTTAAAAGCAGAGGGTCTGTTTTTTATTTGATATATTTTAGGAAAATTATATACACATATTTTTAATTATAATATAAATATATTAAATATATACATTTTCTAGAAGCATTAAACATCAACGTGAAAATTATTTAAAAAATGCTGTTGGGGAAAGAGTTAATTTGCACGCGCCTTATATTTTGCCTGTCGTAGCTGGCAGACTTTATGATTTGTTTTGCTTTGAAATATCACAATATCCCTCCTCAACATCAGCCATCCACATGAAGTACTGTACAACAATCAGTGCTGATAAAACACAAGCGTTAGATGAAGTTAAATACTTAATATAGGTGCTTACAATTTACGATAAGATTGTATTAATTGACATTAGTAAATGCATTAACTTACATGAAGTAACAATATAGTTTTTCATCATTTATTAATCTTTGTAAAGCCAATACAGTTGTTCAGTTACAAGTTTTTACGTTTTTTTTGGGGGGGGGGTTAAGATTTGAACTAAGATAAATAAATGCAGAAGTATTGTTAATTGTTAGTTTGTGCTACTGTAGGTAATGGAATGATAAAAACAACTTTATGGTAAAGTGTTACTGGATAAGTGGGTTAGTTTAAATTCCCTTTGCTTGATTAAGATAAGCCAAACTAAAGATAACTAAACTTCTGTTATGTGAACTTCAGTGAGAACTGCCCACCCTTGAAGTTTTGGATGATCAGATTCTCAAATGAAAATGTCTGCAAATCTATCAGTGCCACCGAATCAACGATCAGACTCCAGGGCTTCTCCCTGATGGGCTGTGCAATTTAGTTTTTAACACATCCCATCCCAAATAACTCATAGACCTCAGATTTCCTCTGATCAGAGCGGAACAGCTTTACTCTGTGATGTATTGATTTTTCACAAATCCCTAACTCGAAGGTATCATAAAAAGAACCAAAAATGTGATACTTAATCATGCCACGTGGTCTGTACTGTACGAGAAGTCTTTATACCAGCAATCTCTTTAGAAAGAACTCATCTCCTTTTGGTCAGATTAAAAGATATTTCACAAAAGTTCTTTGCAGTACAAACAAACACAGATCTACCCGTCCCTTTCTCAGAATTTACAATGACCTTCATGGTTTAAAACTAAGACGAGAACGCAGATTCAAAATGGCTGTCGTTTGTAACATGAAAGTGTAAATACTGATTCATGAGTCGAAGGGTTAATGACACCTGGCCAAGTTTCTTTTTGTTTTCAGCAAACTGAATACAAAACCCAGCCAATTGATTCGTTTAAGAGAACAGGATTTAAAGGGATAGTTCACCCAGAAATGGAAATTCAATCGTTTTCTCACTCTCATGTTTTTACAAACCTGTATACATTTCGTTGTTCTGATGAACACAAAGGAAGATATTTTGAGAAATGTTTGTAACCAAACTCTTCGTGGACCCCATTTACTTTATCCTACTATTAAAGTGAATCGGGTCCGCGAATGGTTGGGTTGCAAATATTTCTCAAAATATCTTCCTCTATACAGGTTTGTAACAACATGAGAGTGAGAAAATGATAACAGAATTTTCATTTTTGGGTGAACTACCCCTTTAAACTTTTGCTTTATTTTAAAAAAGGCAACACTGGGTAATAAGTTGTATTTGTTAATATGAGTTAATGCATTAGCTAACATGAACCAACAATGAACAATTTATTTAATTTATTCATCTTAGTTCATGGTAATATCAGCATTTACTAAAACATTTTTAAAATCAAAAGTTATGATATTGCTTATTGTTACTTCATGTTAGCTAATGCATTTACTAAAGTTAACAAATACAATCGTATTGTAAAGTGTTACGAAAAAAGAGAAAACAGAATTGCTGTGATTTAATGTCTTTATCAAAAATATTTTTCTTTATCAGTTTTCCCACTGCATTAGAATACTCCATTTGTTGATGTGTTTAACTTAATTTCATGTTTTTGTAGGGGGATGTTGTTTTCATCCCCAACCAAACAATCTGTTTGGAATAAATGTTTAATAAATTAGATTTTAAGAGCAAGACAACTATTTTCAAAAATCATAAAATTACTAAAAATAAAACGTAACTCTAAAAAAGTGAAAATAAAGTTGCATTGCATTGTGTTATTAGAATAATCTGGTTTAAGTCAAATGAAATGCTTTCTAGAATAAGTATCCTCCTCACTAATGCATTAAATATTACAGCATTTAATATTATACAGTTCTACTACTGCAGGCAAGTAATGAATAATTGACGATGAGCCATTGAATTATTTGAAATAATGCATACCCAAGGTGGTAACGTTACACCGCGGGTGTGCATTATTTTCAAATAATTCGAAAGAACTCAAGTCAATTATTCTGCTTATACCATGAACATTGCTCTGGTGTTTAAGACATTTCACAGGTCAGGTGTGCATTTATTGGAAAATAATTCACACCTGTGGAACCAATCAGAATAAAGCATTCAACAGCCCCGTGGTATAATAAAATGTAACCACATTAGTGACAATGACCACTTTAACTATACTGTCCACCTTAAAGGAGCAGTATGTAAGAAATTTATATCAATTAATCATAAAATGGCCCTGATATGTCACTAGACATTGAGAAATAATTTTCATTTCAAATACTTATATCACTGACAACAGTGCTCTGGCCAGGATATTGTCATTTAAAAAGTGGAGTTGCAGCCCTCAACTGATGTTTATGTTGTCATTTTGTGTATTGGCCACCAGCTGTGTGATTGCAGTATCTGTTTTAGCCACAAGTTTTGTTATTGCAATACCAGTTTGGGCCACAATCCTACATACTGTTCCTTTAACTATGCACAGACAAAGCCCATGCAAATCATTAAAGCAAAACATAGTAAATACTAAAACTCATGTTATTTCTTTCAATACTGACATGAAATTAAAATATAAATATAATTGCATTCTGTTAAAATGCGAAAATGGGTATTTTAATGAATGATCTCAGACGTTTGGACCCCTGCTTACAATATAAGTGAATTGAAAAGGTTATTTTAACTGCACTGACAATCTGAATCTGTGCTCATGAGCGTTTAAAAAAGATTGAACTGCTTCTCCCTGTACCTTTATACCAGACACATTGTGCACGAGAACAAGAAAAACAAAATAGTCCCTGTATTTACACCTGTCAGCGGTCATGTTATTTACACTCACACTGTTAAAAAAAGGACAGAAATCTGAAGGCTTGTTAGCTCTGCAGACCGACTGTTTGGATCAGCACAGAAAAACAAACCTCAGTCCTTCAATTTGCTAAACTAATGTTTCCTCTAATGCACTTACAATAGAAGTCTATGGGGCAAGGCCATATAAAGAGTTTAAAGCAGATATGTGCAGCTTGTATTTCAGCTCTTATATTTATTATTTTTCTACAGATGTGTGTTTTTGAAGCTGAAATGTTTAAAGTTTACATTGTCTTGTTGATTTGTGAGGCTACAGTTCAAATAAAGACTGATTCTGGTTAAGCATTACCAGTTTAATTCCTGTTTCTCGCTGTGTAAACCGTACTGGTATCCTTGTGTGTATTATATGACAATTACTGTGTTAACTAGGTCATTACAATAGTGGAAAAAACCCATAGACTTTTATTGGTAGTGTATTACTAGTTACATGTTTGCTTTAAAGTTGATATTACATGGAAGATTTCTTTAGTAATGCTCATACATCACACTGTGATAATCTCTGCATCTGCTTTTATGTTCGGTCACCTTCCTCTGTGATAAGAGTCATGCTCGGCTTCGCAGGGTGCATTTCATGCAATTATCAGCAAAAGAGCAATCCTACCGTACACGCCGTGTTCACATGTACAGACTTCTTACCTCCACTCCAGGAGTTGATATGTTGGTATTTGTACTTTTAACTGTATCCTCGGTATGTATGTGGCTCTTTTCTTTAGAAAAATAAAAGAAATACTTTTATAAAACCCACCTGAGTGACTGTGATTTGTCAGTGTGAGTAAAAGATCCGGTCACTGACCAGCAAAAAAGAAATGTCAACATTTAATCATTTACAGAACCTATATGTGACTCTCTCAAAATGTCTTAGTGGTTTTGTGTCCATAAAATGTCATTTTTTATAAATTTTCCAAAAATGTAATTATTTGCGTTAGTCTATTACATAAAGACACGAATAGACGCAAACTCGAGGAAGGCGATGCAAATGGCGCACATTGCGCTACTCGATTGCTGCAAACGTACAATATTTGCATAAAATCTTCTGCGCAAATAAAAAAAATCTGTTTGTGAGGGACCTTTGCAAGACGCATTGTCACGCAAGCCAATCAGCAAAGAGCTTACTGACACATCTGCTTTGACACATCCAGTTGTATTAGAAAACGGAGAACATTGTTTTCATTTGTGCAATTGATGCGAAAAACCCGCGTGTAATCTAAAGGGGGTAATGTGATGCGCAAATTTGTTGCACACACAATGAGGCTGCTTCAGTGGACCCTGGACAATGTAAAGAGTCGAGTAAAAAATCCTAATTTGTGGTTAATATGCAGTCCTTCCAGAAAAACACTTTTTTGTGATTGTTGCGGGCAAAAATCCTTGATCTTGCAGGACATTTTTTTAAATGTGATGGAATATGCGGGATATTTATGCAGTTTTATGCAATGACATTGCGGGAACTTGCCAAAACTGCGGGAACTTGCCAAAACTGCGGGAACTTGCCAAAACTGCGGGAACTTGCCAAAACAGGGTTTATACAGAAATCCTTAAGTTAAATTTACTACTTTTTACTACCTTTTTTACTACCTTCAGAATATTTTTTAAAACCATCACGACACTGAATTGCAAGTGTTAATCAGCGACCTTTCTATTATTTACACAGATTTTGACATATATAACATACAAAAAAGAATTAAAGTGAAAAAAATTCTTCTGACTGAAATATTTTTCAGGCCAAGTCATATTCCTTTACCTAACACTTTATGTAGGCGAGACCAATAGCATTTTAAGGGGAGATTTGGCATATAGGTAGCTGTAGCTGTAGTTTGCAGGGCATTTCAGATTAAGGCGAAACAGCTAAATAACTCACTATACTGTATAAAAAGAAAACATGAATATCACCACCTTTAATGAATCTTTTATCAATTATTTATTAATTGTAAATGTATTTATTTTAGCATTTACTAATAATTTTTTAATCAAAGTTGAAACTGTTAACATTAGTGAATGCACCATGAACCACGGTCAATTACTGTAATGACATAAACAAGAATTAATTAATGATTATACTCTATATTTTTCATTGTTTGTTTATGTTATATAATGCATTTACTAATGTGAACAAATACAACTTTTTCATATCATATTATTCAGTACACATAAACAAATAATCCAGGGTCTGTTCTGTTCACACAACAGCTTACAGTCACAGCTCTAATACAGAAACGTTATGTATGAACGAGTAACTCGAGTCAAACTCGTGTAGAAATCGCACAGGATGTCTGTAACCATCGTGACAGTTGTTAATTGAATGACTGTACATTTATCAACAAATTATTATGTTACAATAGAAGCAGCGCTGATGTGCTAGTTTATGCGCAATGTTTCTGCTGTTTACTTTCTCCTAAGACCTAAATGGTCGTGTTTATATGATGATATTTGCAAAGACGGGATTTTTGAGGCATATGTGTTATTTAAGGCCAATAAAGCGGCAAAAATACGTACAACACAAGCTCAATGAGAAACGAATGCGCGGCTAGCGTGCTCCTCTGACACAGAAACAGCGGACGCACTGTTGTTTGACTTTGAATGGCTTAAATCACTTGTTTTTAAACTGCTGTGCTTAAATATATGTACAAATGTTATGTTTTTGTGCCCACACGCAAATGCAACTGCAAGAACCGACAGGTGGATGACATCAAAGTCGCGCGAGAGCATTTCGGAAGCAGTTTCCTCTTATGATTCCTCGTCAATCGCTCTCACAGGATTTGGATGTCATCTGCCTTTTGGTTGTTGTGGCGCCACATGAAGTTTACCCACGAGTTAAACAAACCCGTTGTACCAGCCACTGGCTATATTAGCATAGCATTAAAAAGCGTGCCGCGGATGATCAGTAACGTGAGAAATCATTTACCCCCAAAATAGAGGACCCCTTACGTTAGTCATACTAAGACACGCAATTACCTGTTTTCTTAGCCCACGAACTGAAAGGCTTGCCAATCTTCATCATTTCGCTAAGCCAAGTCAATCGTCTTTTACACCTTTATTGATCTTCAAAACATCGGAGCCTTCCTGCATTATAAGTTTGACCATGCTAGCTGAAATAAAGTTTTACCTCAGCTTAACGTGATACAGTCAGAAAACCCGGAGTGGATCCGGTCCGTAGTGATTACAGAACGCTTACAGCGGAGAGAGGAACGTGATTTGGCTCCACTCCAGGCTTTGATCACATCCCAGAGACGAAAGACCTTTGATTATTTGCCCAGATATGTAGGTGATTTGAACTAATTTCCAGGCATCATAACATTACAAAAGGCAATCGAAAATTTACTACCTCGTCAGATGACGCTTACTACTTTTTACTACTTTTTACTGGCCTTAATTTGGCATAATTTAATTTACTACCTTTTACTACTTTTTACAACCCCGCGGAAACCCTGCAAAACTGCGGGAACTTGCCAAAACCCAAAACTGCGTGAAATTACAAAAACAGTATGCTGCTTTTGCAGCTTTTCACTGATGTTCAAGTCGGTTAAATGCGGTAATTATAAAATCATGCAAGCCCTGCATATTTTGAGCGCAGAAATCTGCAATTTATGCGGCGAAAGTGCGGCGTATTAAAAAATGCGGCCCCCGCATAAATATGCGTCATTATGCGATTGCATGATTCAATGCATAATCAGCCAATCATGTTTATCTAGAAGGACTGACTATAGTTTTCAAACAAATTAAAATATTAAACTATGCTTATTGTAGTACAACAAGTCAATTTAATCAAGTTTTACTCTAGGTCACATTTTGAATAAAGAAACATCTGCTGAATAGCTGACAATGTGAAACACTCGAGGGATTTTCCCTAAACTGTTTTATTATGTAGTACAAAAGGTAAATTAGAAAGCCAATCAACACTATTCTGAATATGATAATAGTGCAGCGCTCATTGTTCCTCCGCAGGGGTGAAATCTCTCCCCATTTTCATTTAGTTTTGACTTCGCTCACTATCTGCTTATACGGTGAGACTGAAGTTAAGGGTGCAGTGATGTGCAAATAATGGATTGCCGAGCTGTCGCTGTCTCACGCCGTTAAGAGGAGGACACTAATGCGCTTTTAATTACAAGTGTCATTACAGAAAGACATGAGTGACACAGTTGCAGTCGTACCAACATCGCTGTCTCAATCTGCAGGGCTTGCTGTTTAGTTTTTAGTGGTATTAGCAGTAATGGAGTTGTGTGATGCTGTCATGCAAACGTTGTAATTCACAGCAAGTTATTTAGCAGATGCTTTTATTCAGTACAATAGAGAATTGATGAAGGACACAATGTCCTCATTTATAACATCTGTCGAGGGTGATCCTGTCTCGAGTGGGCCGATGAGGTGAACCGTTAATATAAACTACCATGTACAACTCGTATGTGTCTTCCTGGGATCAAAACATAAATCACTTATTACTCTACATCTGTTCAGAGGGAGGGGCAACCTTCTGATCTCTCTGATGAAGCTAACATGGAAGTGCAATTCATCAACTGGCCGCTAGAGGCTCCAAAAGGAAGTTAATTCCCATAGACCCCCATTTTAAAATGCCCAACTTAAGAGCTGAAAATGTGTGTTTACAGCATGGTACAAAAAGTGTTTTTGGTAACTAATTCGTTTAAATTATATTAAAGGTGCAGTGTGTAATTTTTAAAAGGATCTCTTGACAGAAATGCAATATAATATACAAAACTATATCTTCAGGGTTGTATAAAGACCTTTTATAATGAACCATTATGTTTTTATTACCTTAGAATGAGATGTTTTTATCCACATTCCGAGGGTCCTCTTACATGGAAGTCGCCATTTTGTGCCACCATGTTTCTACAGAAGCCCTTAACGGACAAACTTTTTTTACTAAGTTGTCTCCGAAGATAACATGTTTGTCTGGTAGTGGCTACCGTAGCTTCTCTTTGCGTTTCAAAAACGAGGGGTGAGCAGTGAACTGAGCCATTGGTTGCATTTCTCAACCTCACCACTAGATGCCTGCTAAAATTTACACACTGCACCTTTAAGCCTTAAAGTTCTGCATAATTAAGGGCGTGGCCACTTGAGTGATGGGTGAACTGCCACTGCTGTCACTAGAGTCAAGCTAGGCGGGCGTGGTTTCAGCAACCAGCTACTTCTGCTTCACCCACAACCCGCCGCTTTACCCGTTTTCAGTTATCGGAGAGTGACGCATTGAGACGCACAGCCAAGATGGAGACGGCAGGCTCCGCCTACTTTAGAAAAAAGCTATTCACAAACCTATGGGTGACTTCTCGCACACTACGTCCATATTTTTTACAGTCTATGAGTCAACAAATTATGGCTATTAAAAGTTTCATTTAACCCAAATTAAAGCGGGCTGTATGATTTTTGAAAAATACTTTGGAAAAGGGAGTCGAGCCGAGAACTAAAACACACTTATATACAAGCATCAGTAAGGGGCGTGTCTACTAACCGACATTGTTGCCTGGGTTGCGTATTTGTGGGGCCGGTCTATCAAAAGAAGGTCCATATTCTATTGGGGTAGGGGCATGTTTAAGTGATTTCAAATGTCAACGTTGGCTTTCAGAGATCATGCACCCCGCCTTTAATGTGCGAAGGCAATTATTAGGAAGCTTTTGTTGGTTTATATTTTTTTAACTGATGTACACTCTTAGAAAAAGTGGTCACTGGGACAGTACCCTTAACAAAGGCCATTTAGGTACACATATGTGTCTGCGAGGTATTAATATGTACCTTAGATGAACTAATATCCACTCTTAGGTACAAATGTTAACAAATGTGTTCTTTCTGAGAGTGAACGGTGCCTTTCAAATATATAAGGCCAGCACCTAATCTACAGTATTGGTGATAACCAAAATCAGTTTTTCATGTTTCTGTAATGGTTAACCCATCAGCATGCGTAAGCTCTTTAGTCACAGTAGTATTTCTAATGCGGAAATATAATTATTGTTATCTTTGAATTTTTTATTTTACGGTTTTACAAGAAAGAGAGAAAAAATAGTAAAGCACTTAATTTTTTTATTCTGATTCCCAATTATTTACTTGCAGTACTTAACAGTAAAAAAAAAATGTATTGTACGCTTGATTCATTTCTAACTCCTCTCAAAATTTGCTGGATCAAATTTTTATTAAAACATACATTTGATTTAGCATCCCTCACTCATTTCAAAATAGTGAACTTTCTGAAAAGGAAAGATTTCACAGTAAAACACTCGATGATGCTGGATTGTCTTTGAGACAAAAGGCAAGTGCTCTAATAAATTTGCTAAGCACTGTGTGTGTTTTCAAATGCTGTCAAAGACAAAAAAGTTAGTTTCTTTTAAAGCCACCCATAACCAACAGTTGGTAAACAATGGTTTAACACAGTGGTTGGTTAATTGGTGATCATTTCACCGAAAAAAAACTTAATTCAGCTTGCTTCCAAATAATGGTCACTAATACGAAGGTGGAAACAGGGCAGATGGTTATAATTTATATATAGAAGCTCCTGGTGGGGCACAAACCAGCAACCTTTCAGTTAACAGCACAGATGTTTAACCACAGCACCACATCCCCTGAAGACTTAAACAAACTCTGCTTTTGCATATACATCCCACATATTTAATAAAAACTTAAAAGTTTAATGAAAATTTAAATATATGCTTGCTTGATTCCTTGAGGAAATAAAAATACATTAAATATATATATTCAAGAAGTTTTCTCTGAATTACTTTAACACAAGTCTAATTATTCTCTTCACATCATTAATTTGCCTGCGTAAGGATTTGCTCTGCAGACAGACACATGAGGAATGAAGGCTGGAATTAAAATCACTATGTATCAGTTAAATACCTGCAACGCTCGGTCTGAGATGATGGGCTCTGCCCTGCTGATTCAGTTAATTTTGTGGCAGAAAGATTTCATTTGTACGCGCACCTCTCATGGAGCATGTCTCAATGTTATCGTCCTAAAAGAGAGATGAAGAGTAATTACGGGGACTATTAAGCCACAATAAAACATTGCAAAGTAAACAAATGCCGCAGTAACAAAATAAACCTGCATGCTTTTCTGTTACCAAAAGAATTCAATGAAATGCTCTTATTTCATCTGTCCTCTATGACAGACAAGGTCAAAATCGTGGTTTGTGTTTGCAAGGGAAATTAAGCTAAAGAACTTATTTTAATAGTGGTATGTAAATGTATTTCACAGTCTGAGAGTGATGTGCAATATGGAGTTCAGAAAGCAGGACCACACCTTATAGATCATAGTATTGTTGTTACAAGTATGCTATCTTTCTATTAAATACTACTGTACATATCAAACAGTATGTAGTACACAATGCTAGCATTTTTAGCTTGCTACATTGTTGTCACATGATGCCATTATTTTTATGCTCAATTCAATAAACCTTATCTTGTTATACATGGAAGTCAAAAATAATGTAAAAGTTCAATATATAGATTTAAAGTATAAATAAACTACATATTGCCTAATATAACTTTCTGGTAACTTGTCACAATTAAAAATTCTTAATCAAGTAGAGTGCATTGCATTGTGGGATACAGTTTTTCACACAAAGTCCTCTGTTATACTGCACATTTTGTTTGTTTGTTTGTTCTTAATGCCATTCCAGCATTGATGGCTATATTCATGGTGAAAACTGGTTAATCCATACACAAGTTGATCCATACAAATTAATCAATACACATGTTAGGGGAGGGGCAATTAACCTAACCTTCATGCTTTTGGTCTGTGGGAGGAAACGAAAAGGAAGTAAACCTAAGCTGGGACACCTGGCAGGGCCATGCCTTAAACCGGGGACCTTATTGATGTGAGGAAACAGTGCTAGACTCTGTGCTGTTAATTAAGTATGCATGCATTAAAGGGGACATTTTACAATACTTTTTTAAAATCTTTGAAAAAATACTTGTTTTCAAAAACTTTTGTGTCCCGAGAGTATGTATGTATGTGAGCTTGTAACTTAAAATTACATTTACATTTTTTATTATAGCGTGTTAAAATTGCCAATTTGTAGGTGTGAGACATTTTTGGGTGTGTCCTTTAAAATGCAAATGAGTTCATCTCTGCACTAAATGGCAGTGCCGTGGTTTGATAGTGCAGATTAAGGGGCGGTATTATCCCCTTCTGACATCACAAGGGGAGCCAAACTTCAATGACCTGTTTTTTCACCTGCTTGAAGGGAATGGTTTACCAAAACTAAGTTACTAGATTGTTATTTTTCACGTTTTCTAAGTTGATAGAAGCACTGGGGGACACAATTATAGCACTTAAACATGCAAAAAGACAAATTTTAATGAAATGTCCCCTACTGCAAAATATGAGTATGAACAGAGTTGTTTTATATCAGGTATGATGCAATTTGACAAAAGACATTGTTTATCAGCTTTGACACAGATTTAAACATATCACCACATAAAAACATTTTCTCAGTGCACCCAAGCAAGCAACTTTCAATTATGTTTATGAAATCAAACTGCGTTTATGAAAGCCTTATGACTAAAAGGCACTGAAATGATGAAACAAAATCAAATTAGCACTCATTTATCACGCAGTTACGGTATCTTAAAATATCAGGTTTAATAAACTTGCTAAATTTACATCTCACAGCATTTCTGCATTTGATGTTCTCACGGCCAACCAGTTTTGGCGTCCTAAAGAAAAACGCAAGCATTTGCTAAGCCACTTAATGTAACGGTGTTTCCCCTGCACAAAAATCCTCTCGTATAGTTATATTTGTAATGACTAATTCAGTTCATGTCATTTCAGCACGTATTTTAATATAACCTCATTAACTCATCAAAAAGGGTTAAACATAATTGAGTACTGTTCATTGATGCAGAAGCATACTGGGGCCTTTTGGTTAATTTACCATGTCCCCAATTCACAATACACTCCCTACCACTGCTTGGTAAATTAAAATTTAACCTGGTTCATTTAAGTACTTGGCCCACTATACAGTAGAGCGGTCTCATTTCCACCACACATTTTCAAATCTTTTTTCATGTCTATAACATTTATTCAACTGTTTTTACTTCCTCCTGCCATTTGTGGCTTCACCCATAATGCCCTTTTCCCAAAAGCTTTTTGCGTTTCAGAGATTCGAGACGTTAAGCCGGCGCTACAGCTGACATCTTCAGCCCTGATATTTAAGCCACTTTTGCAAGCTGATCCTTCAAGATTGGGTCTGTGTTTTTAAGCTCTATAAATGATTTTAAAATTTATTTGGTTTTGGAAAAAGATCAACTGTAGGCTGGTCCTCATGTTCATGTTGAATGCTATATAAAATTGGTATTTTAGGAGTATTCGCTAACAGAAAGTAAAAAGTACCATAGTGTTTCCATGTTTTTGACATGAAACCACATTACACATATTGTACAGAACAAATAACCTTTAAACCTACTAAGTACATGGGGGATCCTTGTCAATACTACATTATAAAGTTTTGCTGCATCTTTGACTATACCTCTGATCAATACACTTAGAGATTTTTTAGGATAACTTGAATAAATACAGTACAATTCAGTATGTTGTGTTGAAGTGTTTCCTTCAGCATCATTATTATTTTTGTGCCAGTGTTGCCTTATGAAAATCTCCACAGGAATCTGTTCTGATGCCGGTCTGCCCGCAGAAAACTCACTGCCTAACAAGAGAAAAACACACTGAAATGAGTCTAACTCCAAAATTAGCTGAATTTGACCTTTTATTCTGGCTAAGCAGACAGGTTGTACAGATACCCAAGCAATGAGCTCCCCAGTGACAGCAGAAAGCACTTTATATGTCAGTAACAGGAAGATATTATTTCAGCAATTTCAGACTAAACCTGTCAAATTGTGAAGGTGTGGACACCGAAAATCTGTTTTAGCGAGAGAGAGGACATGGGAACACCGAATTCTGTTGCAGTGTTACAAGCTTGGGTCTCTGGCTGTGTTTTCACATATTAATCATCAGACTTTGTTAAAAAGTCACTGTCGTGGTTCTGATACGAACATAATCACACATCAGCACTCCAGCGGACCCCAATGAAACTCACTGAAACACAAACAAATGCTCATTTATCAAGGTGAACGTTTCAACAACAACGACATATTGCTAGTATGTCGTGAGTGATGAAGACTGTGGGAGGAAATTTAACCATAAAACAGAAAATGTACCTTTCTTAACATGACATATTTCTGAGTGAAAGACGATGGGAGGATCGGTCTTCAAACAGATACTTCAGATGATGATGATATTTCAAGAAAAATTATTTGGGTATGTGTGATTTATTTCTTTATTTTATTGATTTATTAACTCTTTCCCCGCCAGCATTTTTTTTTTTAAAGTTGCCAGCCAGCGCCAGCATTTTTCATGATTTTCACAAAAGTTTAATGCCTTCCAGAAAATGTTCTTCTTTAAATATATAAACAAACAATATATGAGATGAAAGAACAAACCCTCTCCTTTCAAAAAAAAAAAAAAAACGTTTCATCCTACCTTCAGTGGTTCTTTTGTAATCAGCTTTTGAATATGGGTAAGGTTTCTTCAAAAACACCCATTTTAAGCAAAATGCTGAGATAATTCCATTTTTGCGAAGGACTTTTGATAGAGATCAGATGCAGAGTGATCTTTAAAACATACACGGAGACGGAGTTCTTTCTCTTTCACATGAGGCGCTACTTCCGGGTTGTATAAGTTGCAGAAGTGTGCCACCTGGTGGATAATAGCGGTATTGCGGAAAGACGGAAAATCTCGTCATTCTCTTAATTGACAAGATATCTCATCAATGGCGGTGAAAGAGTTAATACATTTTTTTTGTTTAGCATAAAAATGTTGTAAATTAAAAGGAACCACTTCAGCTAACAGTGTAGGATAGGACCCATTAACACTAGCCTGGGTGCCAGCCGAACTTAGTCCCGCCCACAACATTTCAGGTCTGGAAGTTCGTTCTGGTGTTGCTCCGTTGTGGCACAACTATGCTTGAAGCACAGCTGTTCGAACCAATCAAATTGTCAGGGAGGTCTTTATAGACCGTTTCAGCAGTAACAACATAAACAAGCGGCTGTCGCGGTCTGCACGTAACTTCCGATAAACTCCGCTAATAATAAATACGTAGTTTATTTATATAACAAGCAAAAAAAACAACACATAGATTACCTAGGAAACCAAAACATTTGTTATTTTCGACAAGGCATTCGTTCGCAAGATCAGTTTAGTAAATAGTCAGACCATTAAAAAAACAAAACCGGAAGTAAGGTTCGGATCCAGACGTGTATCACCGGCGTCCGATGAAACCGTCTATACAATGATGGACAGATGATCAACAGTAACGTTATCAATCACGTCACCAAAGAGCGCTTGTGTTGAATCATTTTACAACAAAGACAGCTGCCGCTGGAGAATTGAGATGTGAAGATTCTGCCATCGAGTCTGATCTAGAAGATATCGACAGTGCACTGAATTTAAAAGAGGAACACAGAAACGTAATCAAGGCATTTGTTAATCGTAAAGATGTTTTTGCCGTCCCTCCTACCGGATTCGGCAAAAGTTTAATTTATCAGCTGGCTCCAATGGTTGCTAAGAAGATGGGACACGATGAAAATGGGCAACTTGGCATGCACGACAACGTGGATATAACTAGCGGTCGTTGCCAGCTCCTTTTCGGAAGCCCGTGGATGAAGTTCATCTAACTTACAAATGGTAAGAGATTGTCTGACTGTATGACTCAGTAAATAACTCACAATGTCATGATATTAAATGTTGTGTACATAGAAGGTGTCAATGTACATTTGCTAACTCAGACTTAGTACAATCATAGTGTTAGTCTCATTGTAGCAAAATAACTAGCAGTTCAGGTCAGGCTGCAAAAAGGCAGACGCCATTTCAACATACGTCACACACTCGGTTGCTCTGACTGGTTGTAGGTCTATGCAATTTTTTGTCCTGGTTCGGTTGAAACACGCCCCATAATCACAACCACATGGAGATTCAAAATCTGCCTAAAATTGAGTATGACAACGTCAGGCTATATAAACACATTCACAGAGAACTTTCAACATGGCTGAAGGTCATGCTCATTGCTCACCCTAATGTACTTTTTTTTACATACATCTACATATACATTTACACATTTGGCAGACACTTTCATCCTAAACTTACACCTGTAAGTTTATGAAGAGCACTTTTGAAGCCAACAGTTGGCGGAGCATCACTAGCGCATGCATCACTAGCGGATAACCAAAAATGACTGGACGTGGGTAGAGCTGAGGTGCCTGGTTTCTGAAACCATGCCTGCCTAGTTCCACAGTAGTGACGACAGCAGCAATTCACCTGTCACTCAAGTGGCCACGTTCTTAATTATGCAAAACTTTAAGGCTTAATATCATTAAAACTGAGGAGTTACAAAAAAAAAATCACTCCGTCACAGTCATGTCTTAGTTTGAATAAATTTCGTACTGTCTTACATGTTGGGGTCAAGCTGGTGAAACTGTGGTCAAGCCTTTAAAACCTCTTCATAAACAGATTTTAAAATTTTAGATAAAAATACAAACCATTTTCACCACTGTAGGATCTTGGAGAAACATACATTTTTAAGCTTTGACAATTATATGCTTTTTTCTAATTTGTGTATTGTCTATACAGGCCTGGCCCATCCAACAGGCAATACAGGCAATTGTCTGGGGCCCCACGACAAGATGAGGCCCCTCCATGTGTAAAAGTTATTTTGTCATTGCACAAATCGGCAGGCCATGCGCAAGGACCTTATTGATTAAAATAGGGATTTCAAAGACGGTAGGTGAAAAAACCGCAAAGGGATTTAATCAGGATAAATTCTCCAAACTACAATCGACAGTAAAATAACAATAAATACAAAACATTAGTAGGACGCGATTGCACTTGCAGAGGTTTTCCACATTGCGCATACTTGAAAATGAAAAGTTTGTGATTATGGGTAATGTAGTATAGTATAACAACTTAATGTTTACATTACATTTTTCAATAAAGATAAAAAGACTTATTTTAGTGAGGTTGCGGAGGTAGGTATTCTTAGATACTAAAAATATACTATAGTAAGGTTCCAAAACAGTATACAGAATACTTTATCATCCTATAGTAATTATTCTGTATTAATATCCATGATATTTGTATTGGTATTGATATAGTATACTGTAGTTCTGTTGCACAACAGTTGTTGCTATAACAATATTCCTTAATATTTTGCACTTATTTAAAACTTCTATACTTATATAAATTGAGTTTTGAATTTCACTGCAGTGCTATGAAAATTTTACACCAGTGGGGCCCATTTTCATGGTCTCGTCTAGGGCCCCATAACCCCAAGGGTCTATAAATTTTAAATGGCCTGGTTCCTTCTGTACTTTGTGACTTTGTAAGTTTTCATCCAAAAAATTCTGTGAGATCTACCAGATCATCTATAAGTAATTGTGTTGTTCTTTTCCGCCACTCTGCGTTTGGACTATCATCTTTTGCTGTGAAAGCTACGACTCATTGGAGTGCTTTGCCAGAGGATATAAAGGGGTGTAAATCTATTGGTCTTTTAAACTGAAGTTAAACTCTCTTTTAAAATTGAATCTACTCTGTAGACACATACATTGTTGCTGTATGTTTTATAGTATATATGTATTGTGTGTACTGCTTTGTTGTTTATGTCAACCTGCCAGGGGACTGGGGGTGAAAATGAGTTATTAGCTTAATCAGGTACAATGCATGGAATGGAAACATTTATTTAAAAAATTGTACATGGTCCCTTTATAAATAAAGTAAAGTGGACAAAATTAGCTAGATAGACCAAAAACACTTTGTACCAGGCTGTAAACATATTTATTTCTGATGTAAAGTTAGGCTTTTTTCTTTCTTTCTTTATTCTCTACGCCAGTGGTTCTCAAACTTTTTTAGCGTGCGGCCCCCTTTGTGTAAGGTGCATTCCTTCGCGGCCCCCCAAAGAAAATTTATGACAAAAACAGTTCTAAAACTTCACATTTTAATTAAACAAAACATTCAATTATATAAAGTAGTGCTGGCTTATTTTTTTGGTTTAATTTCACAGAATTCATGATAAATTAATGTATTTTGTCAAAAAAATGTCAGAAAACTGGGGTCCCCTTGGCACCATCTTGCGGCCCCCTGGGGGCCCTGGACCCCAGATTGAGAACAACTGCTTTACGCTATTCCAGCATCTATGGCTATATTCATAGCGAGAAAGCGTTAATCCAAGTATGTCTATGGGATTGACTCCCCTTTGGATCCAATAGCGACTAGTCAAATGTTTGGCTTCAAGCTATAGACCGGAAGGTTGTCCCTTGGATCGAAGCCATGTCCTTTTGCACTGCTAATGCAACTCTTAACTAGCTACGCTACATGAACTCAGCTACAGGAACACTTTTGACAAGATTTAACTATTGGCAAGATTTCAAGAATTAGTAGAGAAACAGAATTACTCCAAAAACACGAAGTTACATGTACTAATAAATTGTGCACATTGAGAGTAGGAACAGGTAGTATAAGAGTAAATGGGAACCGTTTTGATTTCAAGTTAAATGTAGTTAATGTGAATGGATGTCACTTAAACAAGCTTGCATAATTTCCTATGATTGCAGACAGGGAAAAAAAACATGTTTTCCAGGTTTGTGATTACGACGGTTTCCAGGTTTTTGAAAACGACGTTTAATTAAAGACATTGTGTACTGTTTGCATCTGCAGGGATAACTGCATCCAAAGAATATTTATGAATTAACTTTTCTCTTCTTTAAGACATTTTATTAGGCGGTTTTATTCCTCTTGAAAGATGATTGTAATTGCAGTGTTGTGAATTACAGGTTTCCCGGGTCGGATGCAAATGTTTTATTCCATTCATACTTTGACAGGAGCATTTCAGCTTTCTCACATTTACAAAAGCTCTCTTTCTCACTCTCTCTCTCTCTACAAATTAAGGTTCTGTATGTGTGCATTTTATTTTACACATCTTTTCTCACCCAAGTGTGTAATTTTTGCATCATTAGCAACACCGAATGCAAATTTTACATTTTCTAAAGATAATGTCACTTGTCCAAGTTGCCTATGCAAATGTGCATTGGAACAATGACAGGGCCTTGCCTTTTGCTAAGCAAAGAGTGTTTAGCTTAATACTTTGAGGTTACTTGGGTGGTTTGCGTGGTTGACAAGCCCAAAGTCAAAAGTCTGCCAACAAGTCTCAGTGATCCAAGCTGTCATTGGGGCAGTAGCCGTTTTAAAGTCTTAATATATGCCATTTGGGTACTGATATGTATACACAGAGCTACTGATTTAAAATCTAGGTTCAAAGGTATAGTTTTTAAAAGAGTACTGTGCCAGTGATAGCTAGAAATCATCTATTGATCATTTTTTTCTGAAAGTGTATGACCTGGGTCCCTCCAGTCTGTAGGGTTTGTTCTTTGTCCTTCTGTCAATAATTTAAAAGATGCACACTTTAAGCTTATACACTTATCCAAACACCGACTGACTGTTACTGTGCACCTGCCATTTCCTAAACCATCAGTGCAAAACTGTTTACATGCTTAAAAATATATAGCCATCTCTACATACTGAACAGATAAAATAGAAAGTATTTTACATACATTTAACTTAATTACATTCATTAAACAAAATCTAGAAATTTGCATTTTGATCATTACAAAGCTTTCATGAACATTAATATAATACTCATTAGCAGAATAAAATTTTTCTCAAATCATTTAGCATTTTCATGCTCTCTGAGGTATTTCTCTTTTCAAAAAGCATCATAACTGAACAATATACATTTACATTATGATAATATTAGTGTTTAATAAACAGCATAGCCGTAGGTTTTAATTGCATGGAGAATTCTGATTATTCACTTAATGAGTCTCAAAACACCGGCTACCCTGTAAAACCGTGATGAATGTAATATTAATATTAATTCTCTTCCCTGCCAATCAACAGAATAAAATATGCAAGACCCTCATCTGGAGATGGTCCTGATGCTGTTTATATGGGTGGTTCTTCATCAATGTGCGAATTTGGTCCTGTAAACCTTTAGATGATCAGACTCATTTGTTGGTTCAGGAGATCAAATGACATACATTTTTATGCTGAATTGAAGGGGCTGAAATGACATTTATAAAAAAATATAAAATAGCCAATATTTTGCCCAACCTTAGCTGCATCGCTTGCTACAGTTTCTATATACGATTGCAGATTTTTTGGAAATCGAAAGTAGGGCTGGGTATCGATGCAGATGTTCCAGATCGATTCGATTTCGATTTTTAAACACTGAATGAATGAATGACAGGCTCGCCTCTCGCTCCTTGGTAACATCGTGCAATGCAAAAAAGAGTGTGACAAGACTTGTAATTAGGTTAACGTTAATCTTACGTTCAATGTTTGCGGAAATAAATATGAAAAAAATTCGATTCAGCTTTTTTTAGAATCGATTTTGAATCGACCACGTTTTAAAAAATTATTAATCGAAAAATCAATTTTTTTGCCCAGCCCTAATCAAAGGTCAGCTGCAAAAACTGTAAAAAATTATTTGCATCTATTAGGGCTGTGACAATTAATCGTGCAAATTGCGTTTTCTAAATGAATGAATTTGAATGAATTATGGTGCCACATCCAAAAGCCAGAGGGCGCTCTCGTGTAGAAACGACATTTGTGCCACAGAAGAAGACCATGTTGCTGTTCTTCAGGTTGTTTCAGGTATTTTATGATAATAAAAATATTTTGAATGATTGTGTTTGAGGAGTGTTGCTTTTTTAACTTCACATTATAAACGACTCAAACTCATAGTGATTTTAGATTGATAAGGACCTCCTACTGATCACAGAGCTGTGGTACACGCACAAGCTGTGCATGAAACAGAGAATCGGAGCCTTGCGATTCAGAATTGATTTCAGGCATGTCTTTTTAATGGGGAACGCGATGAATCGTCACAGCCCTAGCATCTATGTTTTTTTCTAAAGTTAGAATTTTTCTTAAAAGGTGACTGTGATGACCAATAAAATCAGCTACAGGGCAGGGCTTATTTTTGTAAAGCCTCTTAAAGAGAACTTGATTCCCTTTGATGGAATTGATTTCACCCTTAGGATTCCCAATGCCTCAGAACTGAATCTTTTTAATGCATTCCCAGCGCTGAGACAGAAACATTGTGTTTGGGTCAAGAGTTGACTAAAATCTATACATAACAGTATTTATTTAAAAAAAATGTAAAAAATAAAGTTGCGGTGAAAAGTTTTCAAATAAACTTTTAATCTGACCTTCACATCAGAAACAAAATCCGCTAGTTTCAAAAATCAACCCCTGAGACAAATAAATGCGTGTAGTTAAAGAAACGCCTACAATTGAAGTGAACGCTTCAAAGTGGCTCCTATTCAGTAGCCCTCGACGTGCGAGCTGCGGCTTTGAGCTTTGCTGTCCCCGGAGGCAGCGGGTCGTTCTGAGCCCGGTGAGCGTGCTGATAGGGTCCGAAACAATGTGTGGCGCTTCTTCATACTCAAAAATTACAAAACTTACATTTATGCATCTTGCAGACGATTTTATCCATTTAATGCCTACGTTTATCAGTATGTGGGTACCCTGGGAATCGTACCTTTGACATTTCCACTGATAACCCAATGCTCGATCAACTAAGCTACAATAAAACAACAAGCGGACTTGCGAGAGATTTCTAAGGAAGCGGAGAGCTGGTGGGTGTAAAAAAAGGAGGTAGACGCAACAGAAGTGCAATAGTCTGAGAGGATCATAGGAGAAATGAGGGACAGGAAGTGACTCACGTCAGACACAGTGAATGGTGCGAGAGTTCTCACTGTGAAATTTCAGTCATTAATGATTATGGAAGTGTCTTCAAGCACTTTCTCCGCATAATGGGGACTTTAAGTGCCTGATCTGATTATAGGAAATACGAAACCACTGAAGCAATGAAAGAAATGCAGTTGTTATAATTTTTCCACATCATGTTAGATTACAACTTTCTGTTTATTAAATATCAGGCAGATTATTACATCATGTGGTCAACTGTGAATGATAGAAAACACTACCTGTAGGGTAATTAAATGCATTTTTAAGGAAAGAAAACAAATGATGGCCACAAAATTTAAAAAAAGACTTTAATTCAATGTGACTTACAAGTGAAAAGCATTTAACATTTTGTCAACAATAAGCGCAATATACAAAGCAGCCTGTGATCAAGTGATGCTCAGGTGTACCTCACGGCAATATATTTTTAAACTTGATGTATTATCAGACCTCAGCTGGGACTGCTCTCATGCATGCATGTATCAGTGGAAAATATGATATCTGTGTCAGGTTTGTTTTATCAAATGTCTCAGCAAAAAGCAGCACAAAAGTGGAAATTTATTGGATGATTAAAAACAAGGTTTGTTTACCCTGCACACAAATCGATGTTTAGAAGCAGTCTCTTCGCATGGTCAATTAGCAAAAAATCTGATCCATTTATTCAATATCTGGTCTGGTGCAACTACATCTGTTGCCATAGCAATGATATTAGCATCAGCACGATGCCAACAGATTTTCTCATACAACAACTGAGCCGGTGTAGAGAGAAAGAGAGGGGGAGTGAAGATCTGAAAATTTATCCACCTTGCACGTCTATCACGACGTGTCGCCGCAGTGCTGAACTCACCAAGTGTGTGTGTGTGTGTGAGAACATAGGAGATGGAGACATTTTACCATTTCACTCATTCAATACACAGTCAACGTCACACAGTTCACCGTACTGTGAACCATGGGAGAGAAACTGAGTCAATACAGAAACAGAGAGAACACTGCACGCTTTCTGTTATGGTCTGTTTTCTCCATGTAAAAACATGTTTGTGTTTTCAGATTTTCAGACTGTGAACACCTGTTAATTGGAAAAAAAAGATTTTCTACTTCATGCTAACAAAAACAACGGTTTACTTTGCTTGTGACTGATGTAAATGTGACTATAGTGTCAAATTATAAATGTAAATATAATTGTTTTATCATTTTGCTTAAAATGAAGTCATGTGTATCTTAAAGGAATATTCCACTTTCATAAAAGAAAAATTCTGATAATTTAGTCACCCCATGTCATTCCAGCTTTATGGTTTTAAGGTTTATGTTTTTCTTTGTTCAGTCAAGAAGAAATGCTTTTATTTTTTGAGAAAAACATTTGTGGATTTTTTGGCCATATAAATGGACTTAAGTGGACCACAATAGTTTACGTTTTAAGTGCAGCTTCAAAGGGTTTCAAACAATTTCAACCCATATATAAGGGTCTTATTTAGTTAAACGATCATCATTTTAGCCAAAAAAACCTGGAATGTTTTCCTCAGAAAATGTAATTTCTTTTCGACTGGACAAAGAAAGACTTGGATAACATCTTGGATGACAAGGGGTTAAGTAAATTATCAGGATTTTTTATGAAAGTGTAGAATTCCTTATTTATTAATTTAGACTTATCCAACAAGGAAGACATTATGAAATTATTTATATTTATAATTTGCCTGTGCATTCAGATCTTAATGATTATTTGTAAACAAACTTGGCTTGCTATCCTTGAAGGGAGCTCTCAACCTTCAGAGAGAGTGAACCTGAGGCCGGGGCTCGAGCCCCAAGTTCAACCTCCTTGCAACAGACCTGCAAAGAAGAGGAAAGAAAAAAATTGCAGCTGGATGCAGAGGCCTGAAGGCTGCCTTATATATGCCTATAATGATGATTGGACAGGGCTAAATGTTTAGCTCCTCCCAAACCTACATTTAGAACTACATTTACAAACTCCAGTGGTTCTTATAGCACTCCCTTCAGAGTGCCCGCTCCATAGCGCTCCCTTCAGAGTGCTTACTTGACAACGCTCCCTTTAAACTGCCTACTTGACAGCACTCCCTTCAGAGTGCTCACTCCATAACGCTCTCTTGAAAGTACTCACTTGACAGTGCTCCCTTAAAAGTGTCAACCCAATAACACTTCCTTTACAGTCTTCACTGGACAGCGCTCCCTTCCGAAGGCTCAAATTGTAGTGATCCATTTTTAGCTGTTGAATTTATAACAATCCCTTCAAAGGACTCCCTTCGGAGGGCTCCCTCCCTACTTCATAGCGCTCCCTTCGGAGGGCTCACTTCATAGCACTCCCTTCGGAGGGCTCGCTTCATAGCGCTCCCTTTAAAGGTGCTCACTTCTTAAAACTTCATTTCAGGGTGCTCACTTCATAACGCTCCATTTAAGGGTGCTTACTTCTTATTGCTTCATTTAAGGTTGCTCACTTCATAATGCTCCATTTAAGGGTGCTCACTTCATAACGCTCCCTTTATGGTGCTTTTCCATTGCATAGTATCCCACAGTTTAGGTCAGGTCAGCTCACCTCCCTTTGGCTTGGTTAGCTTTTCCATCGAGTTTAGTAACACTTTGCAATGGGAGGGATTATAGGCGTGTCGTTATATTTGCGCTGCCTACTGCTGTGACATCATACAAGCGAGAGTGTTGTTGGAATACATCCCCATACATTAAATAATTTTTCAGTCTGACACAAAATTAAAATTGACCACCACAAAAAGATGTTTGCACATCGTGTTTATCACTACCTCTGTCTCACATGACAGTTTCTGTAGAAACACCCATGGCATCAGTTGATGCGCTCTGCTGAGCCTCATTTAAGTTGCATATATATTTAAGCATAAATGCAGACGTGCGCGGCGAGAATGTGCCGACACAAACTGCAAGTCTGGAAAAAAACTGTTATGTTGTTCTTGATTCTCAACCTGTGGATGTTTTCATCGCATTAAGGAAGTTCGGGAAGTTACAGCAAAGCACAGATGACAACGGGTTTACTCCAGACAGCGCAAGCTACAATAGCATGAAGGTAAAGCTAATCTTTTACATTATAGCGATGACGCTGGTAGTGAAAATTCTCTCAGACCAATCAGTCATCTACAGTGTTTTCACGTCACATTTTGGTATCAGCTCGGGTTGCTTGGAACTCCAACCGAGGTGGTACTAAAAAAAGTATCAGGTACTACGTACTGCACCCATCAGAAAAGCTCCTAATGCCGAGTTCAGACTGCGTGATTTTCAAACTAGTCGGGTCACCTGTGGTTTCACACTGCGTGATTATCTGGGGTAGCGTTCAGTCGCTGCTGTTTCAGACTGCATGATGGATTGGCGACAGGTGTTTTCATACTGCATGACTTTACCGCAAGAAGAATCACCGATAACTTTGTCCCGGTCCACAAACTACGTCTCACAACCAAACGCACGCGAGAAGTGGCGCGAAGGAAACAACACGAGGTCACGAGTGCAAGACCGGAGCTCTCACGTGAGACTGGGATTATTATTAAAAATAGTAGCTCGCAAGAAGCTTACCATACAAATTGCATGTGCGCTCATTTGCAGCAGAAAGAAGAAGAAATAAAGATTATGAAGGAGGAAATGTTTTGAGAGACTCCTCCCCGAACTTCCAGCTGCCCTGTATGTTGCTCTCTCATTGGCTGTAGGTCATCGCCGATGTTATTGTCAGTCAAAACACATTTCACACGTCTTGATTTTGAATCGCCGACCGGTCCAGATATTTAGCATGCCAAATATCTCACGGGTGTCACTGACTTGTCGGCGATTCTCTCAAAATGCGTCTTTTATCATTCACACTGTGTGATTGTCACTCGCGTGCAGGAGCATCGATTTGCCTGTGATTTCGGGCATTTGTCAGCGATTTCTCAAAACCTGTCGGCGAGTCAAAATCAGGGCTAAAATCGTGCAGTCTGAACTCGGCATAAAAGCTGACATGACCCAAACCAGGGGGTAGTATGAAATAGAAAAGCGCCATAAGGGTGCTCATTTGATAGCACTCCCTTCAAAGTAGGGATGTACTGAAATAGAAAAATTATTTGGTTGTTCGGAATGAGTTTTTCATTTTTTTCGGCTATGACCAAGAATTTTCCTTTTGGTGCATCCCTACTTCAAAGGGTTCACTTCATAGTGCTCCCAGTCCCTTCAGAGTACTAATTTCTTAACATTTCCTTCAGATAGCCCACTTCATAACACTCCCTTTATGATGCTCACTTTATAGTGCTCCCTTCAAAGGGCTCAATTCATAGTGCTCCCATCAGAGTGCTCACTTCATAACACTCCCTTCAGAGTGCTCACTTCATAACTCTCCCTTCGCCGTACTTTCACTTCTTAACACTTCATTCAAAGTGCTCGCTTCATAACACTTCCTCCAGAGTGTTCACTTCATAACACTCCCTTCAGAGTGCTTACTTGACAGGCGTCCCTTCATAGCGCTCCCATCAGAGTACTCAACCTTAAGTCCTCAAGCTTTCAGAATAAGATGTGCTTATTAATACTTTTCAAATGAGTTCAGCCATGGACTTGCATTAAATGTTTTGTTTCCTGAGCAGATCTATACAGATATTTCACAAACCCCTTGACAAAAACAACTGAATGACATTTAGGCTTATGTGTAGAGATAGAATCAATGAATTTAATAATTTTATCCAATTCAACAAATCTCATTGTGTTCTCCACTCTCAGAAGCCTGCTGTCAAATTATGAAAATAGATGTCAGCTTAGTATTTTAATAAAACTAAATCAACAAAGAAATTGAATTTTGCCACTTCACTAATCTCTTACTTAGCAAGTGTTGTGTGCCACATCTACAGAAAAACTTTTATATAATAAAAGCTGCAATACTACCGATTTATTTTTCGAATCACAAAAAAAATTGTTGGAGAAAGGCAGACACTCCAGGACATTTAAGGATTAAAATGCTATGAAAATCAATTGGTTTAATTGATCAGCTAAATGCTAGTGCTGACCTGCATATGTGAGAACTTCAACAAGAAAGTCAATGGTTTTGGGATGAAGTCTGATGACTTACTAAGTTCTTATACTTGCCACCCTTCTGCTCCACACTCAATAGTATCGACATTCCCATCACAGTAGACAAACTGAGATGCAGTCAATGCCTTAGCGCTCTAATTCCCCAAACTGTTTACTGACAGAGCCATTTCACAGGTAAGTTGTGTTCTTAGTGGGTCACGTCCGAAAGTAAACGCTCACCTTTAAACATGTTTGTCAGATTAAATTTATGTTCTGGACTAAACCACAGAGGTTGAGTTAACAGACCGGATTCTTGGCTTGCGGTAATGGCGACTGCCGACACATAAGAAACAAGTTTCTGAAGGCTGATCACAGTATAACAAGGTCCACACACAGACTATCATTATATGAGCAATGTCTGGTTGCCTTGCTAACAAATCACATACAGCCAACAGCTTAAGTACAAGACACATGAAGCCTTCATCCATTAATCTCATTTAAATACAGAAGTACTTATTAAATATATCTTAGACCACCTACGTAAACATTCCCAGCTGAATTACCCACTGTTTTTTGACAAACACCAAGGTCGCTTGGTAATTTAATTGCCGTCTCGCTTATAAAAGGGGATCAGTGTAAATGTCATTATGCACTTTCTTTTAGACCACTAAAAAGCAATGTATGGTCTAGGGGATTCACAATTCTCAGAATCCTCGATTTGATTACATTTTCGATTCTAACAAACTCAACACGTGTGTTTTTTTCTCGCTTGGCAAGCCGACCGAACGTGACATGGGGGCGAGGCAGAATTGACGATTCAATTTTTTTATTTGAAGTTTGAGGTTGTGACTTAATTTCGATCACCCTTAGTATGGTCACATGCTTCAGCATTATAAACATTAAAGAGTAACTAAACCCACTGGCAATATTTGAAAAATGCAAGAAAAGTGGGCAGACCCCAACGAAGATAGAGGGGACGAACTGAGCTCGTACCAAGTGTGTGGTGTAGGGCTGTCAACGAATATTCTAAATTCGAATATATATTCGAAAAAATTGAATTTCGAATATGAAAATTAATATTCGAATAAATTATATATATTTTTTAAAGCCCGCGGTAGTAGAGGCGTGGCTGTCTGCTGGTTCAGGGACAGGTCACAGTAGTCACACTGTCTGTCACTGTTAAAAGTTTATGCGTCTTGCATGGAAGATGGCAGAAAGTCGACCGCAGCAGAGAAAGCGATTTAAACCCCCAAAATCTAAAAAGCTATGTCTGGAAGTACTTTGGATTTTGGTCGGGAGGTAAAATTGTTGAGCCGCGAGATAAAGTTGTTAGCATACCATTCGACCACTAGCAACATGCACATCTCGAAAATGTGCACCCAAATGAGCATGGCATCTTGTACACACTGCATATTAATTCGTTTGTCACTTCAACTTTTAATGCTTAATCCTGTTCTGTACACACAGACTTCAGTAATTTCTGGCATGACAATCGCATTCTACAACCGCATTAACTCCCGCAAACTGCAGTGACAACCGCGTTTACAGAAACTTTGCATAGTGTGTAGCCTACATAACCGAAATGAACAACTAGTTAATAAAGTGTTTAAACGTGCATCATGAACATGACAGGTCCCTCTTCTGAAGAAATAAATTATTACAAGGGGGAAAGTCTTCTGTATGCGCGGTACAGAGAATGACAGAGGCACAAGCGTTTGCTGACTAGTGTTGCCAGATCTTGCACTAAAAAAAAACAGTGAACAAGAAAAATCCAATAATAAACCAAAATAAATCCAAACGCTTTACCTCAAAGATCAAAATATTGGGACTGGCACCTTCACATTTTAACAACACCAAAAACTTGATCGCTTCATGAGCCAAAAGCCATAAACGGTTAAGCGCTAAAATGGTATGTGAGTACAAAAAAGACGAGGACCTGGCAACACTGCAAGAGCGCGCGCAGCCTCACAAATGCGTGCACTACTCAACGACACGACAGAGGTTTATTGAAAAACATAATGCTGTTAAACTATTTTAATCAAAGTTGTGAGTAATAGGCAAGTCAGACGGCAGACCATTGCAAGGTTATCTCCGTGTCAATCATCATATTTTCACATTTAAATGCGGTTGTCACTCCTGAAAGTTTGCAGTGTGTACGAGACCACAATGTGTGGAACTCCAGCTAAGGAAGTATTTTTTTTTTATCAAGTAACGCAGTTACAATTACTGAAATTTAAATGAGTTGGTTACTCGATTTACTCTATTTTGTGATAAATAGACAAGACATTTCTGATCTTATGTTGCAGGACTGTGGTGGGCGGCACAATGAATAATAACACAGAAGGTGTGTTAGTATAGGGACGACACATTTAATGTGTTGTCCCTATACTAACACACCTTGTGTGTTATTTTTCATTTTGCCGCTCACCACAGTCCTACGATGTTAAATCAGAAATGTCTTGTTTGCAAGTGTTCATTTATCACAAAATAGAGTAACACAAGTTACCAACTCATTTAAATTTCACTAATTGGAACTGCGTTACTTGATTTAAAAAAATACTTTGTTACATGTTTATTACCGCTAAAAGTAGTGGAATTACAGTAACGGAATTACTTTGTAACCTGTTACTCCCATCACTGTTTTTATGTAATTGTGTAATTAACCACACGTGTTGTGCGTTTCCAGGTGTTTCGAGTTATAAACTCGCACATCCACCGCAAATTCATCCAAATGCATGGGTTTTATTGTGGAGGAGGCATGCAAATATAATTTTACATACATCCTCATGAGAAACAATTACCGTCCGAATATGGCTTTAGCATGTAAGTCGCACAAACACCTGGAACACATCAGCGGGGTGACAAGTAGAAAAAATATTCAGAAAAAATAATTATCATAAATCCTCGACACTGAGGCTTGGCCGGTTTTAATATTACTTGTCTTTTGGCCTGAAACTAAACCAGGCCATTGAAGTGAAAAGTAATCCATTTGGAGGAAAATCGTGTCTCTTAAAAATGCCTTGCCCTGCCCGCCAAGTCACCCTTACCAACATATCAAGAGCTTTTTTCTCTCTGACCGTATAAATTATGTTTTCACTTGGCTCGCCTAAAACGAGATTAGGATTGACACACATTGATTTTGGTTAAGCTTACTATAATCTCTGATTTGAAATGTTTATTAAAAACTTTGCCATCTTGTTTAGACTTCTTGATGTGTGCACAGCTCACATCAAAGTTAATATACATCCTCTAGTCTCTTGAGATAAACAGTCACGGGTTCAGAGTTTATCTCAAGTGATGTGCTGTTTGAAGAGTTAAAACCCTGTTGGTTTGTTCGGTGGAGTCTATGGTTGATCAATAGCGAACTCAACCTCAGCTCTGACAGGAACTCTCGAATTGAATGACTGACTCCTAATTAAAGCTCATAAACTGGATTGTTTTCCTTGATAGGTTCCCAGAGGTATCCACAGAACATTTAGCATTCATCTATTACATGGTCAGTTGGGTAACAAGTGTGTGTGAATGACAACAAATGATTCGTCTAAGAATTACACCCACTGTGAAGAACAATGACACAACAACATCGGCCAAAACCATTAGCGCAATTATGCGAAAACCGAGAATCTTCACAATATTCAAAAAGCTCAGCAGGTCACCTGTGCACTGTCAGGGCTTGCATATTGGGGCGTCAGTCGGGCATTCCCTTGAAATGTTTTCTAACAGACTGTCAAACAGTAAAGCTATTCTCATCAATCTAGACAGCCAAGCACAACAAATGAAAGAGCCTGTCACAGCAGAAGAGCAAAGGGGCTGTCGGTCGTATTGTTACAGAGGAAATGGGATATTTGTTGAAGGAAGCGGGAAGATTGGTGGTGCTCATGAATTTTGATTTATAGGGAAATTTAACATGTGGCTTTTTATTAGATAGCACTGTTGGTCTTCTCAACTGATCAAAGTTATGCCAGAGAGCAATCTAGAAAACTGCAACACATTGTGAATACCCAGCACATTCTCGTGGCAAATTGTACATATTTTACGAGATAATTCATTCATATATTTTGTATGATCTAATTTGTTTACGCTTTTGTGAGATTTGCTTTTGTAACTACCAATTTATTTTTCTCTTCGTAAGAATTTTCTACAAATTAGCCACCTCTACGTATTTACAAATAATTGTGAATTCATCAGGTTTGAAACGTTGGAAAAAAATTTGTACCGGTATATATTTTGTAGATGTATGTATGCATGTATGCAAGTATGTATGAGTCAAAATTATTGGATATCAGGATATTATCAAGAACGTAAAAATATCAAAACATAATTTTTGTGAATGGATGCAGTTGCTAAAGGCTTCATTTTCTGTTAAATATTGATTCTTTCTATTTTTATTGAATACTCATTTTCAATATTTACATTTTTTTGCACCATCAGTTTTCAGATTTTCAAAAAGTTGGATCTCGGCCACATATTGCCCTACAATCCATACATCACTGGAAAGCTGTATGAGGTCTCTCTCCTTTTCCAAAAATTTACCCTTATGACTGGTTTTGTGGTCCAGGGTCACATATTTGCGCTTTTATTTATAAAAAAAAAAAAAAAGGTTAAAGGGAACATTTCACAAGACTTTATTACATGTCCAATAAATCTTTGGTGTCCACTGAGTACATATGTGAAGTAAAAAATACAGATAATTTATTTTAACATTTATTAAAATTGCCACTTTGTAGGTGTGAGCAAAAAATGTGGCTTTTTGGATGTGTCCTGTTAAATACAAATGAGCTGATCTCTGCACTAAATGACAGTGGCATGGTGGGATAGTGCAGATTAAGGGTCGGTATTATCCCCTTCTGACATCACAAGGGAAATCAAATTTCAATTACCTATTTTATCACATGCAGAGAATGGTTTACCAAAACTAAGTTACTGGGTAGATCTTTTTCACATTTTTTAGGATGATAGAAGCACTGGGGACCCAATTATAGCAATTAAACATGAAAAAAGTCATAATATGTTCTGTTTAATAAGTTATTCACAGCGATGCCTTAGAAGAACCTAAGGCTTCCTCAACAACAATTCAGTCAAAAAAGCATTTCTTTCTTACCTTTTCATAATCTGAAAAAAAAATATTACCACAAAGAACTAGGGATGCACCGATAGGATTTTTTTGGGGGGGGCAATACCGTTTTAAACAGACAACTTCTCGTTGATACCGATGCAGATAATAAACACTTGTATACAATACTATACAGTTGGTCTATTAGCTAGTTTATTTCTGCACCAAATTATTTTTACTGAACATGGATTGGATCTATTTAACATTCAACTGACCAACATAATAAGAGGCACAAATTAAAACAAATATAATAAGACAACATGACAATCTTCAAAGGTGGTTTTTGCTATTCAGCATTTCTTTTACTAACAACATTAACTCATTGTTTACATATAATGGATTTCTTTAATAAACATAAATGGTGCCAGTGCTATTGCTTTAAACAGAGTAAATACTTGCTACTAAAGTGCAGTCTGTTTCTTTTATTGTCCAAGACATTTGAGCCAGCTCAACAAAGGTTTTCTCTCGGTGCACACCAAAACATTAAATCATTTTAATTGAACAACAGACATGCAACTCATTGCCTTTATGCGGTTAATTAATAACCAATCGGTATCGGCCTTTCTCGTGCTATTGCCGATATGCCGATGGTTTCAATTTCATCAAAAATCGGCCGATACATATCGGCAGCCGATACATCGGTGCATCACTACAAAGAACCTTTTATGAAACAAAAGACTCTTTGGATGTTAAAGGTTTTTAATGCAACCATTCAGACAAAAATGGTTCTTCTATGGTTACGTGAAGCACCTTTATATTTAAGAGTGCATGGGCCAATCAACCAAAGAGACACAAAAACACATTATTATTTGTGAGTTAAACTGACTGTGAAATGTTAGGAGCAAAATATGCAGAAATCAATTTAAATCCACAATTTTTCACAACTGTACAGTGGTGGCCAAAATTATTATTACACTGGACAAATAAAAGAAAAATTATCTAAATCTCCTTATGATGGAGAACTGTATATACAAAGTCATAATTTTCCTTACTGGCCCCCTCAAAGTCCGGACCTCAACCCCATCAAGCATCAAGAGATTGATGGCGGCATGGGATAACATTACCGATATCTGAGGAAAATATATTGACACTATGCCAGAGAGATGTGTTGCTGTCAAGGGGTGGACATACCAAATATTAAAGTTAAAAATGAATAAAAACACTACGACTTACTTTTTATGATATTTGTTGTGGTAACAGCAACCACCATTATGAAATGAAATCATGCTTTGTATTCAAAAAAGTTTTCAGATCTGGCAAGCGTTCTAATAATTTTAGCCACCACTGTATATTGTCAAAATCCCAACACTAAACCGACTTTTCTTTCACAGACTGTCATCATTTACACCTCACTATCAAGATTCACCTTCACTGAAGACTTTTGAAAAATTGATATCTCAAATTGTTATGGGCAATATTAAAAGGCTAAACAGAGGTGGAAGGGATCCCGCGGGTGTAATGTGAAACAGCTGCGGGCAGTCAGAGCTGCTTTCCGTCAGTTCGACTTTTCTGAGCCCGTCCAGAGGCCGTAAATCTGCTTTATGAAACAGGCACCTGTGCTGAACAAACACGATAAGTGCCACGCTGACCGAGCACACAGACTGAACTGCACTGTAGGGATTAAACCATGAATTTCAAAGGAGAGCATTTAGAGGAGCCAAACACAAGTGCTTGGGTTTCGACAATAAATCCCACTCAAAGCAGGATAAGACTAATGATTCTCCTCTGGAGAGCGTTTTTAAAAGGTGTTTGATTACGTTCATGACATTTTTCCGAAATGTAATTCATGGAACAATGCGGCTAAAGAGTCTGCAACTGCAAATTACAGTGTCATCACTATCCAAGACGTGCAGAGTAATACCTGTGCAATATTATTAGTTCTTGAAGTAGAGTAAAGAAACTGGCAAAAAGTTCAAGATTTCCTTTGTTTTAAGGTTTTGTGTTGTTAAAATGAGTTCCTTTTTGAGGTAACGCGAGCTGGGTCGCTTGCTGGGCGATGCAGTGAACCAGGGTTACAGACGTTACATACCAGGGTTTCCCGCAGCACATTTCAGTTTAGCGGCCTGCCTAAGCTTGGAAACCCTACTGCCTTAACTAGATTGTCCAAAAAAAAGCTTCACAAAAGGCCCTCAAGTGCATCTCGGAGAATAGCACGTACGCGCATCACACCGCGAGTGGGGACGCGCGCCACACGGCCGAAATGAGAAAAATGTGGTCCGGACCATCACTGTCTGGAGGATAACTAGCCAGTTGATAAAACATCTCGGAGAATAGCGCGGACTCGCTTCACACCACGAGCAAGCACGCGCACCACACGGCCGAAATGAGATAAAGACGTGATCCGTCATGTCTGGAGGATAGCCAGTTGATAAAACGCGTGTCCGTGAGAACTGTAAGTGGACTTATCTTTTGGGTTTATTTAAGCTTGTTATTGTATTAGTCTATAGTTCTTGCAATTTTAAAGTAAGTTAGCAGGTGATTTTGTTGTTTGAGCAACCTGCTAGGGTTTCACGTGCCTGTTGATTAGATATAATTGTTGAGCGCTCTTGCTATAATGTAATTAATTGTTGGAAATAATCAGTTTTTACAATTTTTGCGCTATCTATCATCGTTCGCCAGACGTTCTACAACATCTGCTTTAGTTTGTGTTTACTAACCCTTTAGTTTCAATTCACCACGCAGCTATTCCTGTTAGAGGTAAAAACATTTAATTCATTAATAATCTAGTATGTGTTGATTTTTTGTCATAGTTTCTTCAAAAATAAATTTTAATTGAGTGTTTTAAATAAAAATATTTTAATTTTCATCATGACGTATACGCCCCGCCCCTTTGATTCCCACGCCCTCGGTAACGCCCACCCGCCCACCTTAACTAACAAATTTTCTGCGGGAAACCCTGCATACAAAATAAACAACATGTAGATTACCTAGGAAACCCAAACATTTGTTGTTTTCGACGAGGTATTTGTTCAAGAGTTCAGTTTAGCAACTAGTCAGACCCTTAACTCTTTCACCGCCAGCATTTTTAAAAAAAGTTGCCAGCCAGCGCCAGCGTTTTTCATGATTTTCACCAAATGCCTTCCAGAAAATGTTCTTCTTTAAATATATAAACCTACAATATACCAAATGAAAGAACAGACCCTAAGCTTTCAAACAAAAAAAAACGTTTCATCCTACCTTTAGTGGTTCTTTTGCAATCAGCTTTTGAATATGGGTAGGTTTTTGCAAAAACACCACATTTTGAGCAAAAAGCTAAGATAATTCCATTTTTATGACGAACTTTTCATAGAGATCCCCTTCAGAGCGATCTTTAAAACAGACACGGACATGCAGCAACTTGCCATAGGGCAATACTTCCGGTTTTAAAAAGTTGCGGAAGGGCGCCACCTGGTGGATAATAGCGGTATTGCGGAAAGCCGGAAAATCTCGTCATTGGCGGGGAAGCGTTTTCTCTTAATTGACGAGATATCTCGTCAATGGCGGGGAAAGAGTTAAACAAGCAGAAACCGGAGGTAAAGTTCTGACCAGAATAATCGCGTCACCGCACATGTGTCCAATGAAACATCTATATGTCTTTAATTGGTATAAATAAATACTTATAAAACAATTTTTAAATAAAACCAAAACAAAATATAGAATAATAGCATCTTCAACTAGGGTTGAAGACATATCGTCATACATATTGCCGATAGCGAGCTTTCATGTCAATAGTTGGTGATTGTTATTATAATTGCCATCATTTTAGTTTCACATTAACATGCACAATGCATGCTTTTCCTCGCATGAGAGGGTTTGTGGGCTTCACTTTGCAGGAGAGAGTTTGTAACATGCACAGATTCCTTCTTTAATGCGCATGTCTTGGACTCTTGCTCAGACCTGAATGTAGGCAGCATGGACTCCTTCTTGACCTGAACTTGTAATACGCATGACTCTGACTCTTCCTCGCACATGAGCTTGTAATACGCACGGCTCTGCCATTTCCTTGCACTAGAAAGATTGTTAGGCACGCAGGGGTTTATAACCAACGATTGTGTTGTTCCCGCTCCCTGGCACACAGGAAATTGCAGGGTGCCTGGACTTTAATGACACACATGGATTAATGACATCAGTTGTAAAAAGATTGCGGTCATGACAGTGTTGCCCTTAGAGTAAGTCAAGTTCTTTTTGTCCACCAATGAAGAGGCTTGTCATAAATGAGTAAAAAAGTAAATGAATAAACCATTGCTATTGGGGTATTGGCGATCTCATATGCTGCTGATTGGACGATTTGAAAATGGGGCATATCGCCCAACACTTTCTTTAACTATGAAACTAAAGCCAAACACCTATAATCACTAGTCTCTGCAGCTCCATTAAAAGCTTGTATTATAGTACATTACCAGTATGTGATTTACAGTATAGTAGGTGCGCTGTAACAAGTCATTTTAAAGGTTGAATGCTCCTCAGCCGTACAACCCTTCCTCTCGGACTTACTGAGGTGGCATTCTTTCATGAAAAGACAAACATGCACCTGCAATCCCTACATGTTTCAGCCTCCAATCAAAGCTCAACTACCTTTCCTAAAGAGTCTGCAGTCCTCCCTGCCGTCTCAGTCCGGTCATTTATTTGTTTTCACCTGCGTCTCATAGTTTGCCAGTAATTTGGACATCTGTCAAGGTGGTGGGTTTGCCACCCTCTCTGGTGCCATTAGCAAGCCCCTTTTGCTAAACCAACTAAGATTGATGGGGTATCAGTGCAGCCCTGGCTGCGGGTCAAATTCAATCCTATTTGGCTGCTGTCCCTCGCTTCAAAAGCGAGGACTATTACCATATGATGAAGGTTGCCAGAACTGACTAACAGAGTCCGGCGCCTTTAAGCAGCTATGGCAGCACAGTATGAGTAGAGTACACAGTCGGAGACAAACTAAAGTGTTCGTCTCTGGCCTGTGTAAAGAGATAAGGCAATAGTTGAAAATGCAATGTTTTGACACATCACAGTTCTCATTCACACTGTCAGTCCAAATTGGATTTTTCTACATATCCAATTGGAATCGGATTTTTACTTATTTCTCATTCACACCACGTAAAACGTAAGCGTGTAAGATGATGTTGTGTCAGAAGCACGGTTATTGGCGATGCAGACAGCAGCAAGGAATAAAAACACGTCTGTCAGACTCCTATGTTTCTGCCATTGCTTCATTAGATGCAGTAGTCCAGAACCGTAACTTCACATTGTGATATTTTGAGACACCATTAAGGTCTGGTTTCACAGACAAGGCATAACTAGGCCTTAGTTTAATTAAGATGTCTAAGCATCTTTTATAAACATGCTTTATAAAGGACGTCCCTGGTGTATATCTTGAGACAAATCAATGGCACTGGCATTTTTTAAAAATCTCTCAATGCAAGTAATTTTCTATTGAAACAGCTCCAGCTTGTGTCTTGATCTAGCCTTAAGCCCTGTGAAACCGGGAGTAGATGTTTGAATTCATGCGTCACTACAGAGGGTGGTATGACAAGTACCGTGAGAATTATTTAAAAGCATGCACTTCACTCTCATGGTATTTTGATGTCACACAACAAGCTCAGGCTGCATAGCACTGCACGATATCGAGCACACCCATCTCAAACACCTCCACACAACGTCATTGCTAAAGACGGTTTTAGCAGCAACAACATAACAACGTCTTTTGTAGATCAACTTTAACTTCAGCAGAGCTCGCAAAATTTCAAAATCCCTGGTAGCCCTTCAGGCAGGCACTCTTTAATTTTTGGTAGCCCGAAATGAATATAAGTAGCCCGATTACAAAATACTTTGTTTAATGTAGAATATTGATAAATCCTTACTGCCCATCCCCAGGTAACAATTTTTGGTTGCCAAAACGTTCCCCTAACGTTAGTTTTTGGTTTTCAGAACGTTATTTTCCAAGGTTTTTGGTTAGCCAGAAATGTTTTCTTAAAATAGAACGTTATTTTTAGTTTAGTTTAACATTCCCCTAACATTATTTTTAGGTTTCTTTAACGTTCCCCTAATGTTAGAATAATTGAATTATTCTATTACTGAAATATTATATGAATGTATTATAACACAGGTTATTTTTAATAAAAAAAAAATACCTCAACACATCCCACATTGTATTTACCATGTAGATAACATGGTAAACATTAAAATATTTTCCACCCCAAGATAGCCCGACGGGCAGGGTGGAGATACATTTTAATAGCCCGACAGGAATTCATAATAGCCCCGGGACGTAGGGCTAGTGATTTTGCGAGCCCTGTTCAGGTAGAATCAATAACAACATTCCATTTAGAGTAGATTATTTTTAGATAAGGCAAATATATAACCAGTAAATCACCTTGGTTCGAATGATACCTAAAGTGTATCAACCATTTCACAGAGCTAATGTCACTATGTAAAATTACTGTATAAAATGTTAGCAGAACCTTAAATTCATGCCTGGCTGCCAAATACTCACAGCGGTGAGCCATGCTCAATGTTTCCCTCATGTTTTAAAACCAAAACATTTATTATCCACAATGTTGCTGGCTATGTCACTAGCCAGAACAATAAACGAACACAGACCGGAAGTAACTTTGGGCCAGACGCGGCAACACTCATTGGTCTGATGTAACGTTTATTGAAACTTGCAATGTTTATATTGACCAGTTGACTGTTAAACGAAGGTAAGAATTTATGACCAATTAATATTATCAGTTCATCAAGATAAAATATGTGTTAACACACAGGGCATGTCGACACGTGCCTACAGACATTTCGCCACTTTTCTATGTTTTGTGAATGTTGTGAATGTCCTGTAAATGACTCTGTAGACAGGCCAGACTCCACAAACTGCAACAAAAACAAAGTGATCAATCTGGGTGTGACTCAAAAGTCTTGAAAAGTGAAGCCTCTGGCCCTTTGATCGCCCCCTGGTGGCTGGCTGCAGTACAAGTCATAAACCCCGCCCTCTCCATTCAAACGAATATGACTCTGCTCTAAATAAAAAAAAATTACACTTCCATTAAGTTTCCGAAATATGGTTTTGGTCCTTTCAGGTAGTTGATATCACGCTGATATATGTTCAAGTTTTCATTTTAGCTAGTAATTTGATGCTATAGAAACGGGGCGTGTCGTTATTATTGGCGTGGTTGAATTTTGAATTTTGATATCGCGGGTCCGCCTCTGGCTCCACGGACAATTCCTTCTGCGCATGCCTTGGCTCCAAACTGACGTTTTTACGTAACATGACGGTGACTATGGTTGGACATTTTTAGCTTCAATTTTTTTACAATGGAGGGAGGTGACGTCGCATCGTCCATCTTTTTTTTTACAGTCTATTGATCAAATCTACCACCACAAAACATAAATTGTTCCAGCCAATAAACGACAATTATTTGGGAGTGGGGGTTGGGCACGTTCATGACTCTTTCAGAAAGGCACGAAAGGGAGGGGAGGATTAGCTACGCTCCATTTTGTTTGACAACACTTCGAACGTCAACAAAAAGTGACGTCACACAGATTCACTTAGAGTGCCTTTAGCTGCTAATGTTCGGTTAACAAGCTGCGGTCGGAAGAATTAACTGAAATTAACATCCTTAAAGGAACAGTATGTAAGAAATGTATATCAATTAATCATAAAATGGCCCTGATATGTCACTAGACATTAAGAAATCATTTTCATTTCAAATACTTATATCACTCACAACAGTGTCTGGTCAGGATATTGTCATTTAAAAAGTGGAGTTGCAGCCCTTAACTGATGTTTATGTTGTCATTTTGTGTATTGGCCAGCAGTTTTGTGATTGCAGTACCAGTTTTGGCCACAATCCTACATACTGTTCCTTTAATTAAAACCAATGCAGCTATTCCGAAAAATTAAAAAACGCTAAAGAACAAACAAATCGGACATGAACAATCATGTCAAAGTGTCCGGAAGTCATTCATTTCTAATGAGAGCCGGAAGCGAGCTCTGGCGGGCAGTGGTGCGTCATGTACATGTACGGTGTGAGCGTCAAGGAGAGTTGAAATCAGCTCACTTTTATGGTAATGAGCTCAGACACGGTTCAGCAGAAACCAATAGAAAGGAAAAAACATTTGACAGCAACCAATCGAAAGGCGGAAACCCCTGATTGAGAGGATTCCAAAGAATGCATTCGAGCATCCAGTCCACTACACTTTTTCTATAGCGTTGTCGGTAGGGCAGCCAGAGCATTTTTTCACGCTCTCGCCGGTGGTGGTGTGAATGCGCACAGTCAGTCATTTAAATCGGAAACAGTGTGAACATAGTCATAGAGATTTCAGTCTGAAACTGAAGGCAAACACTGCAGTCTTTTAAAAAAGGTGAAGACCTTTTGATCTGAGCATCCAAACTGTTTCTGGTGGTGTTTACCAGGGTCTAGAGATACCATCAGAACAAATTACAACCCTAATCTGTTTTCTTGTAGTTTAATCACAAGGAGAGCACAAAGGCCCCTCGCAGAACCTTTACTCTCTCTGTTCCTCTGACGTGTAACCCTCACAAGATCTGCTGAAACAATCACAACCTTAAAAAAATAACTAAAGACACATCAGAACTTGTTAGCAAAACAATTTTCTCTATTTTCTGCTTTTTGCTTCTCCAGCTTATTCTTGAAACTTGGCAGTGCGGTGTTATGAATAGTGTTGCCTCTTGTACTGTAAGATTAATTGCTTGTTGCTTTCCTCATTTGTAAGTGGGTTTAGATAAAGGGTAGCAAAATAACAATGTAAATTATTGTTCTGGTACAATACAGTTTAAGAATTTAGACTGCAAAATATCAAAAGTCAGTGTCAGAATTCATTATCCTATTCCTAATGATGTCTGATCTGTGGTTCTGTCATTAAAGGTACAGTGTGTAAATTTCAGCAGCATCTAGCAGTGAGATTGTGAAATTCCACAAACGGATGCATGGATCATTTAAATATATCAATTTAAAAGTGCTTTGTCTCAAATAGAGATGTTAACAATTAATCGATCTTCGATTAATTGTCGATAAGAATTAAATCGATAAAACTTAACGATTGTCGAAAAAGCAAGCACGTGTGTGCGGCACCTGCGCAAAGCACATACACAGCCGGTGAAAAAATTAAACAAGCGCGAAGAAGTCAAACTAGCCATGATCACAATGATGCTCAATGCCAAACACACACCTGGACTTTTTAACCTCATTCGAGACGAGGCTGCAGGCTAACGCAACGAAATGGCATCTGCAGTGGATCTGAGAGGGTCTGATGCCGAAAATGCAAATAAACTTAGGATAATGAAAAACAAAGACCCTCTTTAGGGAAGCCTGCAAGATTAGCATAGCAACGCTGCTAATGCTGCTATACACAGGGAAGGAGACCAGAAGCCGTTTTTTATAAACAGATTTAAATGTAAAACTTCAATTCTGTCAAGAAACTAAAATGTAAACTGTAACTGACTGTCGTTTCAATCTGAACGCCCGCAACATATATCATTGATCATCATTATTGACTGGCTGAGGCGCTACACGCTAAACACTGTTGCGGGTTTTCTAATGGAAGGTTGAAATCTTCATTACATAAGCATCTTTGCTGAAAGTACGCCGCAGGTCAAAGCTGAGGTGACAACGGGAAAAGTGCCATTCGTGTGCTTCTGAGATATAATTACAAAAAGCGATGTATCAACGACTCGGAGAGTGATTTGAACAACTAGAAAAATAACACAATAATGAAACTTTTATTTTGTCATGGACGCCCGGTATGAGTTATACTGTGTCTATTAGTCATTATATTTCATTACGAGATAAAATTAGTGATTTTTATCAAAACACCAACTACATTTACTCATTTTACAACCCCACTAGCATGTTATTTAGAAAAAATAAAATCTTTTAATTCGCGTGACAAAGCTGGCATTTTTACGCACACTTTTATGTCATTGGCTGTATGCCACTGCTGTAAAAGACTTATTGCAACATTACTGTTAACGATTATTCGATTGATTGATTGTTAATTTAAACGATCATCGAATATGGGAAATTTCATAATTTGACATCCCTAGTCTCACACAAAGTCACTGTACAGATGGCTTTTGTTGGCTTTATTTTTGAGTGAACTTCCCTTTCATATCAGTAGCCTTTACGTATAATTTCCCAAAAGCTATTTTTATGCAAATTTAATTATGAACAAAGACCAGTGAGAGTACAAAAACCTGGTAGGCTCAGACCTTTAGATAAGACTCTTAAAGAGCAATGCCTAGAGATTTAGTCCTCACGTAAATCCAGATGTTCTGTGAAGCATTGCGTCTTTATTAAGCTCCCTCACTTTAATGAACGTCTGAGGTTTTATGATTATCCGACTCAGACATTCTGAGGCCAATATAATGACAGACAATCAGACATGATGAAGAACATTCCCCACTGATCAATGGCGCATAATTCTCCGTCACCTCCCATTCTTTAAAATTAGCTCACTTGGCTTTCGCCGTCTTCGTCGGTTTTATCACCGATTGGTCTGCTGGAGAATAACACTGAGGATCAAGCAGGTCAAACATACTGCAGCATCTTCAGCAAACCTACTAATAGGCATCCTGCTGTGCTGTCATAGCATATGTCTACAGACAAAGAAAAAAAATACTTGTAATAGTGAAAAGACCACAATGTAGATCTTACAGTTATTACTTTATGATAGATTACATTTATCTGTTGGCAGACACCCAAAACTAATTACAGTTCATTCTTACTAGTGCTGCTGACCGATATTGACCCAAATTCATATTGTGGCAAGTTTGAAGTGAATTGCGATATGCAATAAAACTCTCTGTGTTTTCTGTGAAGATAAATACTTTAAATATTTACATACAAGTCAAAGCCTCGTGTGAAAAAGCCAGGGTTTTCCTCTCTGTTTGTGAAAGCTTATATTTGACCTCAGTATACATTTCTGGCAGAGCTTCTGTTGTAAAGAAAGACTGTCATATAAGACCATAGACAGTATTGTCTCAAGTTCAACGCTCATCCTGAAAATACCGATAGATTACCAAAACTCGATATACTCCCTATACACTTTCATCAGCCTGTATGTTTCTCAGGATTTTAACCAATTACGTTTGGGTTGCTTAGGCAAGGCTTTACCAATTGAGCTACAGAAAATGAACATTATTAAGTTTCTTTATAGAACCGTACTACCCGGAAAAAAACCATTAAGGAACCTTTACTTTTAAGAGCGAATATAGGGGAGAACCGAGGCGAAATTAACGCGGGGCGAAAGTAACAAAGAGATTTTCTCAGAGCCCTGACTACATTTGCACTTCAAACAATCATAGCTTTAGCAATCAACCCTTTGCAGAGCTGACAAATATCGCGTTATTTCGTCAACGTTGTGCGCGTGCAGGTCCAGAAAGCTGTTTTCAACCAAGATAAGTAAATTCCTAAAGCTGTATTTTTTCTTATAACGCATTGTGTTTCAGGTTTTATATGTTACAGTACTGATCACTCTACAGGTTGTTTAGTTCTCCAACACATCCTGAAGTTTTTCAAATAAAAGTAAATCAGGCTTAAAAGTCGGGAGTTCCTGTCAGGAAGTAAAATAACACTTTTTACTTTTGTCCCGCTGCTAATACTGTTGCATTATGTTGAAATTATATTATTCTAATTTTATTTAATTTAATTTTCATAGGAGCGGTTTTTATGGGCAGGGATTAGCTTAAAGGTATTGCGGAGGATTTTCTTTTTCCAGGTGGATCATAAAAACTTTTGGTCCTCATAGTTGTCAATCAGGAGTGTTGCGCAATTACATTTTTTTTAAATGTGGAGAAGGCGGTTCTTTTCTAAAATTCAAGGAAATCCTCTGCTACACCTTTAAAGGTAGGGTTTCACATTTTGAAAAATGCTAACAGTAGCCGCCTAGCAATGAAATCATGATCCCACCCTCAAGTCAAATCGCCATCCAGAGTCACGCCTCTTTCAAAACACATTAACACGCACAGATCAGACGGTCACATCTCGTGTCTCATTCACCAGTGAGAAAAAACTTTGCAGTACAAAGTGAATAAAATTTCCAAAATAACCAATATAAACGTCCGGTTTACATCAGAATTAGTTTAAGCACACTTTTGGTTGTGTAGACGTATTAACTATATTGTTACGCTAATCCGTAAACGAACACAAATTTCATAAGCAACACAATGTTTCATCAAAGTAGAATATCTGAACATATCGCGTACCTACCTTACCAAAATAAACAGTGCAACGACCCTTTCAGACCCTTTGCCTCCTCCAGCTGTTTGCATCTCGTGGTAAAGCAGTAAAGTTACCGATGTTCATTTGAGTTTTTGCTCTTTGCTGATCCAGGCACTTTTGCTGTTGTTGTTATAAAAGATGTCTTTCGTTTTGTTGCTCCTGTGTAGGTTGTCAATTCAGCAGAAAAGTTTGCTATTCTTACTGTTTACAGACAGGAGGTGAGCGCACGTGAACGCGCCGATGACGTATGGCGCCTGCGTAGACTCGCTGTGCGGTGGGCATTCATATTATGCTTAGTCGCTTACATATGAGGGACAAAAAAGGCAACGTCCGTTCGGACTGAAATCTATGATTGGTTGAACATTTTTTGGTCCTACGCCTTTCCCAGATGACATAAATTTCTACAAATACATTTAAACAACTTAACATAGTGATTGCTTTTAGGATGTGATGAGACTTTTAACCAGCATAACTAAAAATGTTTCAGGATCAAATCTGTTACCCTACCTTTAAGCCAGGACTAGGTCTTAGTTTAATTAGGAAATATAACTAGTTTTAACAAACATGTCTTACTAAAAACATTATTTGTGTGCATTTTGAGGCAAAACCAAGGGCAGTGATGTATTTTAAGATATCAGTGAAAGTTGTTTTCAAGTTTGTACTGTCGAGTTGCTTGCCATTTGACGTTACATATTAACAAGGTCATAGTCATGTATACAGGTATTTACTAAAAACAAGTGTAAGACAAAAATCTATCCTGTTCTGTTGTATTACTTTCGTCTCAGATGACAGGGTCAAACGTAACAATGTATGTGCTACTTATGTTCAAAGTAAAATTATACTGAAGTGCTTTTTCATTTGTTTAAAATTCCACCTGGTATTGATAAACCACACTTGTGAGTTATTGACCAAAGCAAAAATATATCTCAGTTTAAAACGTTTTCTTTTAAAATATAGTTTATCTGAAAATTTTTACTTTTGCCCCTGCTCTCAACTTGATAATCCACATATTATTTGACTAATGACAAAGCATATGTATTAAGACCAAAGTGTTTTTCCACATTTCTTGCTTTAAAACCAATTCAAAATGTCATTACACACAAGAGTGCCCAGTGAATTTCAAAGGGAAACCACCAAGCCACCTCTTCAATGCCAAAGGTGCAAATAAACAAACATCCGTAAAATAAATGAAAGTAGGCGACAGGTGGCACCGCTCCAATCCAGCGTTTGCATTCAATAACACAATGAATGAAGTTGGGAAAACAAAATAACCTCTGAAGAATCCATTAGCATTCGAGTCACAGAGATTCCCTCGCGTTTTACCTCATGTGACACAAACAGTTCGCTTTTTATGCTGATGAAATCACGAGTGACAACAGTCCGTGTAAAGCTTTGCATGCACAAGTAAACTTCACATTTACAGCTCAATAAATAAAAACATCTCAAATGATTGAAATGATGTACACTTACGTGATGTGAAGACTCCAGTCAGGTAGAAATCACAGTCACGATGGACGCAGACGTCAAGTTACTTCCACGCACGTTGTGTGAACTCTGACCTGAGACTATCGCGAAATAAACGTTTTAGTTTTAAATAATTTATGGAGCGTCTCAGTTCCCTTCATTAGCCAGGAAAAAACTTACAGTTCACTCCTTTTCACTACCTGTATAGTGAATGATGTTATGGGGAAGAAGTGAATAAAAATAGTGAGCAATTTCGGACATTGACGTTGTGTATTGTAAATACAGCGAGTACTGTCCCGAACAACTTTTGTATGAAATGTAATAAACAATATGCTTACATCGCAGGACCACATGTGTCTATATATCATAAAAAAATAAACTGAAGATTATAAAATATAATTGTAATCAGGGTTTGTCAGATCCAATATTAGATCCAGATTGTTTGTCAGATCCAGATTATTGTATCCAAAAATATAGACCCATATGCAATATATATTTATATTATATATATATATATATATATTTTTTTTTTAATATATTTCAAAATATTCAAAAAATTCGCTAAAATGGATTTGCTGAAATATGTTTTGTTTACAAAAATATATTTAACCAATATATTTTTGGCCATTTTTATTTTAAAGCGTTTAAAATATATATTTAGCCCTATATATATTTAGTATATTTCAAACCAAGGAAAGATTTTCACCTCTGATTGGAAGAAAAACTTTGTAAAGGTGAAAAGGTGTAAATAAAAAATATTTTTAACTTCAAAAATATACTTAATAAAATTACATTTAAGCATATATTTTGGCAAAATATTAAATGAATTGCCATACGGGTTGTAATTAATTCCTCTTGAAATACATTTTGAAATATATTTTGATATATGAAGGTCGAAACAAAATATATTTTCAAATTCAAAAATATATTTAATATATGCAAAATGTCGTTAGTATATATTTAAAACATATTTTGTCCAAAGAAAAGTTTTTTTTTTTGCAATGGAGAGAACAAAAACAACCGTTTGTCATGTTTGTTTAATAATGCAATTATTTTAATTACATTTAAAATAAAAATCAACTGGTGTCTCTCACATTTATTGAATCTGTTTATTTAAAAAAAAGTTAAAATATTGTCAAAGACTGTAAAAATACTGAACATTCGTGGATGCTCTTCAAGCTGACTTGAGTCAGGCGGCTGTCTTGCAGTGGGAATAGCAAGTGGAAAAGTACAAAAATTATGGGTAAATGCAGAGTGCACTGAGCCAACTAAACATCATGAAGCATGACAGAACTTATAAAAAAGAAAAATGTGTTATATATATATATATATATATATATATATATATATATATATATATATATATATATATATATATATATATATACTGTATATATTTATATATATAAGGAGCTTTTATATATAAAAAACACAGATGATGTATGGATTTGTATTTGAAACAGTCACTTCCAATTGTAAGTACTACCTGTTGGGTTAGACTCTTGCTACGTACTCAAATGCACGTTCCCATCGCAACGAGGAAATACTTTAAGTGCATATAAGTGGGATGCAACAGTTCTTCAGTCTTGTGAATGAAATAGTCAAATGTTAGTTTTAGTTCATTCATTTATTATCAATGCACCACCAAAAACGGTCACTGTCACAATCTGCATGTGTATTTTATTAATAATGTTTTTTTTACTGTTAATGGATTGAGTTCACTGGAAAAATCAGAAATTATAAAAGTGCATTTCTGATTTGAAAAGGAAGAAAACAATTTTTAAAACTCAGAAAGCCTTCTCAAAAAACTAAATTAACTGTTATTTCCTTGACACCAATCATCAAACTAAGCGATTAGCTGTTAGCTTTGGTTGGCCTTGACTCCCTTGTTAAGCAGGAAGAAAAAATCATTTTCTCTTATGTTCGTAACTGAACCACAGCTTTAAATCTGCTTATATTCACCAGTTAGTGTAGTTTCATGGGTTTATGGGTACATTCTGCTTACGCAAGGGGTTTTAAATTCCTGGTTAGTTTCTTAAAGCATAATATTGCATTACAGTTTAAATCTGAATTTAAGTGTTAGTTTTCCTTACATTCATTAATGCAACCAAAAACAAATATGTGTTTAAATGCATTTGGACTTTCTTTGGAATTTTTCTAAATTCCTCTTTTTGTCAAATTCCATTAAAAAAATCCTCTGAAGTGCGACCAATTCAATTTGAATTGCAACAAAGGAGCTCTGGTGAAAGTCATAGCATTCTCATTCATCTCAATGACACTTGTGGCAGGACTTTTACTCATGGGACAAGAAAATGATTTTGAGCCAATCGCCTGTAAAGGCCAAATGACTGTGACATCACTTTGGACAATGACATCATGGCATTACTTATTGACCAATGGTTTCACATAAACACTGGTGACAGTCAAATGCTGTGGTGTCAACAGTAGCAGATTTACATCCATTTCATGTTTTTAAGAGCCCCCATAAAAATAAGCCCTAATAAAAGAAGCACTATACTTTAATGAAATCTATTGAAGCTGTTTCCAAGTGGTAAACTGAAAAAGAGCAATTTCTAAGACCTGTTACATCCACATCTCAAATACACACACACTTTATTTTTTGCTCAGTGATGTTTCCTGGTTGAATTCATCACCATTTGTGTGGTTTTGTGTTGCTGTGGGAGTTCGAGGAGGCGTTGATGATCAAAAGCCCTCTTGACTGACTGAAGGTTTCACGTGAATCTGGGTATACACATTTATAACCTACAGTGACAGCAAAGGGAATCGGGTACTACAGATGTTTTGTAGTGATAATTGCTATCAGAACAGTACCAACAAAACAATCCAGTTTCTTTCTGAGGTAAAAGTGTGGCATTTGCATTTCTGCATCAACCTTCAGTTCCAACTAAATTCAAGTATAAATATCATTTTCATTTTTTATCATTAGGAAAAACACAAAATCTCTGGCAGTCGCATTTGGACACTGGAAACACATTTGAGCATCTGTACCTTTCAAAGTGCATATTGGGACCTAAAAATACATAATAGGACCTTTTTAAAGGGTACCATCCCAGTGAAAGCTTTTGTACCTTTTTCAGAGAGTGTGTCTACATCAGGCTTCCTCAAATCTTACCCTGGAGGTCCGGAGCACTGTAGAGTTTAGCTCCAACCCTAATCAAACTTACCCACCTGTGATTTTCTAGTGATCATGAAGACCTTAAGTAGCTTGCTCAGGTGTCTTTGATCAGAGTTGGAGCTAAGCTCTGCAGTGCTCCGGACCTCCAGGGTAAGATTTGGAGAAGGGGGGTCTACATAGTCCTTTTCACACAGAGATTACGGAAAATACATGGAAATGCATCCTGGATTTGTCCGGAATCGTTTGGTTCTTGGTTCATTCACACATACTGTAAAGATCCCAAAAAGACACGTGACAATTTTTTGCACAGCATCTAGAGTTTGCTTATTGTCCGTGATTTCTCTCTTGTGAAACCACATGTGTGCATTTTTGTTTATGAGAAGTAGCTTCAGCATGGAGAGTGACGAACTCCCTTATCTCTGCTTTAGTCCAGTTTGCCGACATTACTCTTTGTGAATGTTGATCTGCGTAAGAGTGGGGGGTAGGATTAACAGGTTCATACCCCGTTTGCACACATGGTTATTTTGAAAAACGGAGACATTTCCCTTCGTTTGTGCCCTTCGTTTACACGCAAACGGAGAATTCGTCTCTGAAATCGATTCTTCTAACAACTCCGGCCAAAGTGGAGATTTTGAAAACCTTTGTGTGCACGTTCGCATGTAAACTGAGACGAACGGATGTTTAGGCAGCCAACGTCACAGTATGCACCAGAGCACGCATCTACGTCAAAAGTGCGACCTATGTGATCAAGGAAACGTTCAGAGTAGCAGTCACATTTATGTTGGTGCAAACTCTTTTCGTGTGTTTGTATTCGCAAATACAGCTGCTCCATTATGTTGACGAGCAGAGAAGAATGAGTGCTCGGAGGTCAGTAATTTTATGTTCGACTTACTGTATATGCCATCAAGAGCATGCCAAAACTGTAGGTGGCAGTGTAACGAGAAGCTCAAGCCCACTTAAGCCAATCACCGGCGGCGCTGGCGGTGACGCGGACTGGTTATTCGTGTTGACGTGGACTGGTTCTTCATGCGCCGCTACAAGAACCGACAAGCGGATAACGTATACCGCGAGAGCGAGAACCTTCGCATCACTCTCGTGGTACTTTGACGTCATCCGGCTGTCGGTTCTTGTAGCGCCTCATGAAGTCGAACACATCTATTGGAACAACTTCTCCTCCCTCCAACACGAAGAACCAGCTTGCGTCACTGCCATCGCCGCCGGTGACACCGCCAACACCGCCAACTACAGTTCTGGCATGCTCTTGACGGCATATATACACGGGTACATGTTAATGAACACTTTTCTGAAAACTGACATGTGTGCACGATGTTATTTTTGAAACTGGAGAGGTTGAAATGTCCGTTTATGAAAATAGCCGCCCACGTGTAAATGAAGCATAAATCCCTGTGTCAAAGAGCTGAACCATAACAACTTCTTGTGAAGACACGCGCGTCCTCACTACGGCACACCCCTCATAACTCAATTTACAAGCCAGAAATTAAGCTCTGTTTTTTGCACAGGCCTACTAAAGGGTTTATGGTGCCACATGGTGATCAACAGTAAAAATGACAAATTTTACCTCTTAGCAAAAGGAAAAACCACCAACAATCAAAAATGCATGATTATATGATGTCATGGCTTTGCAATCAAAAAATGTTGTTATAATGGAAGTCAATGGGGCAAAAACAGTAAATGAGGGTGTAAAAGAATTAAAACTGATGCTGCACAAAAACTAAAAATGCACCAAAGCCAATGTTTTTACCAATCTTTGGCATGCCCAAGACTGTGAAAAGGGTAAAAAAAATCCAGTCCAAAATCAATGTATTAAATGCATAGCAAAATACAACAGAGGTTTTTCATCCACAACTAAAGATGCTATTTCTCCTCCCATTTATAAATGAATAAGCCTGTGTATTTTGTTATCTTAACACTGCATAATTGTAACATCAATTATTAATTGGATTTAGTCTACTAACCTGCAACCGACCAGATAAAAATCACTGTTTTACTAAACCTGTTTGATTAATGATATTTACTCGGTCCCAAAATGGTTAATGAATCAACTCACACACATCACATTAATTAATCTAAATGAAATATTTCACTTAGATAAAAGCTTAACTGGCTCCACAAAAGAAATAAATCAGAGAGCAAGCGCATTAAAGGTGGAAATGGGCTGGTCAGGACCTGCAGCGAGTAGTTTCACATGCTCACGATTCTCCTGATTGGCAGACTGTGGGGAGGGGGCGGGGCTTGAGTGGAAGCACCTGTTTACCTGCTTCAGTTCAGTTGAATGTGAGAGTGACTAAAGGAAAGGGTACAGCAAACAGGTGATCAAACCGCTGGATTTTTTGGATTATTCTCTGATTTTGGTCGCTGTATCGAAAGGTAATCTTGAATCATTAATGTAAAATCTCTCATGAAAGTTTTGTTAAGCTTTATGTTAACATACAGAGCAGGAAGTAAATGGGTTTTTATAGGAGGGACTGTAGTTTGAACTTTGTTCTACACCACAACAGCTAAGAGAAATGAAATCCTTGTGTCCATCAGACCTTCACTAATTATTTTCTCATCTCTTATAAGACTGAAATGAGTATTGCCAGTGTTATGCGTTCATTCACTAAAGTATTGCTGGATGTACCGTATAGCTTTATGATTTCAATATGAGAAATGTTTGTGTATGTGCGTGTGTGTGTGTGTGTTTAAAGCTTAAGACTTCTGTTTCTCAAGGTCTTACAGTCATAACTGTTTGTTTATTGGGCATCTGCTTGTCGTTTTTTGTGTTGTAAATTTTAAACAGGAAACCCATTCACTTTGCATACGAACTTACTTTTTGATAACTGCAATCTGTGTATCAAATGTAACATCACAGTAACATGTTTACTAGGCATAGTCAATCCTATCACTCTTAAAGGGGTAGAGTTAAAGACTTTAAACATTTAGTTTTTAATAAAAAAAAAACTAAAACGATTAATCAAAGTAACTAAAGAGACACTAATATAGTTTAAAGCTATTTAATCTATCAATAAATAAAAAAACAGTATAGGATCTATATACTACCATAATAAAAGACTCACTAATTATGGTTATTATATCCGCCAAATCATCCTAAATTAGTGTTGGCCAATAAAAGCTTGTATCTGTCAACAAACACACATAAAGATCACTTGTGGATTGTGATTTATTAGTTTCGCTAGTTGACAGCCATAACTATTTTAAAGAGATTTATGATTCGCACCTTAAAATTGAAACTGGAGTCTTTCTTCCATTACAGTTCAGCCGAAATGACATTGACATGACGAGTTTGCCGTACGTGAGATCTTAAAGATCAGATTCAGATGGTTCACACTCGAGTCAGCGAGGGACAATGACACTTTTTTCATCTTTTCCTGCAGGTTTTCTGCGAGACGTTGACATTTGGCTATGATCAGACACTGGATTACCTTCAGCTCACCGTTGGCTGCATTATATGTTGTTGCAGTCTGTCTAAATCATGCAGGTGTGTAAAATATGCTTTATCTGATTATTATAACGCACCGCTTCGTAGTAAAGGTCACTTATCTTTTCATTTGTGTGGGGTGTATGAAGTTTCTATGGGAGTCTAAAGTGTGACAGTGCTATGCATAAATTCACCCTGCATATTAAAAAGTTGCACTGGCCTCCCACAACACTACAAATCCAAAAAATGTTAGTGTTTCAGACATTCACTCAAGTTCATTGTATTGCTTTAAACGGCAGGTTTAGCATGACGAAAATGTATGTATATGGGTGATTCTCACGAAAACTTGGTTTTAAAAATGTCAAGCATGAAAATGTAAAAATTGCTTAAATTTACTAAAAAATAAATAAATAACAAAGTCTGGAGTAAATGGGAACATTAATTTAAACACTTTTACTTACCATTTAACACTTTTTGTAACATAATTTAAGAAATTAGTCCTAAAAAATCTCATTACCGCAATGACAATGACATATTTTCAAAATGACATGACAAACCTGAAAGAACATAATTTGGAGATTCTGCACATGCATTTAAAATCAAAGTATTATGCTTCTATTAATTAAATTAACATTTAATAAGCATCTGTTGCGGTAATGATAATCAAAATGTCGTGTAAGCATTTTGACAAGACAATATTTCAAATTAACTGTAAAAAAATGATCTTACCTGGTAGCCATCTTGAAGTAATTGGTCCATGTGCTTGGTCACTCAAAATCAAACTTTATTAAAATTCTGTATGTGTGCTTAAACTGTTCTCAAAAAGTGTTGCGGAGGATGAGGACATCAGGCATGGACACATCATTTTCCTAATTTTTCTTCATTATTATTATACATGAATATTCAGTAAATATTTTTTCTGTCATCTAAAGTAGTCTAGCAAAACATCCATTTATTTTTTTCCTAAATATTTTTGTGTTAATTTGATTAAATTACAACATAACGCATGTTCAAACACAGTCGGACACATTGCGGTAATGAGAATTTCAGCAGAAAATGAGATAAAATTATAAATTCTTATGTTGAAATCACACATTGTTCAAGGTAGAACACAGTATTGTGTTAATTCTGATTCTTTTTAATATTACTATATTACACATTTTATAGCTAAAATCATTAGTGCCGTGGTGTTTCAATGGTTTCGTAAGAATCACCCATATGTTCATTATACATAAATGTGCATCTCTGAGCGTGCACACAACACTGTTGCTCGACACGTTCACACTTGGAGTGCTTTTTATTCTAGCTGCAAATCACAGTCACTCCCCATGTTTTGTGTGAATGTCATTCCTCTCAGTAATACTCATAGTCACCTAACAAGTTCTGTTGTTTTGTGGTGCTGAGAACAGTGAAGCAGACAATCTATAGGACTTTTAGAAAAAAAACAGGCGCCCCTGGCATTTCAGCTGTTCCTGAACTGCGGCAGACAAGTCATCCACCTGGAATAGAAAGCAAAGAGTTGCTCTTAAAGTGACTGTGATCTTCAGACGCAGCGATTTTGACAGGGGCGTCTGAGGACTGTGGCATACTTACCCAAGAATCAGTTCAACTAAAATCACCTAATTGTCGTTTCAGGCAATCAGTCGGCCGAGTTTGTGCTAAAAATAAATAATGGTTGTTTGGTAAAAATGTGTGTTTCTAACAGCAGTGGCAGAGCATTTTAATGTCATTTTTATAATACCTGCCAGCTGTGATATTACAATTAATTGCAACTAATCGTTTGCAGAACAAACGTTTTTGTTTGCATCATATATAATATGTGTGTGTGTGTATTGTGTATAATAATTATTTATATTTAAATACACACATGCATGTATAAATGAATGAAGTATTTGCATATGTATATACATTTTTAATTTATATTACAGCATATATACTGTAACATAGACTGTAAAAAAAGATAAAAAAGCCCGTTCGTTCTATTCCATTGGTGAAAAGTGAAGCCGCCAGTGTCCCGATACGGCGCTGACATCTTGGGTCTTGAGTCTGCGCAGTAGCGATTTCGGGACCAGCGCAGTAGTGAGCAGTAAGTAAAGCCGCAAAATCAAGCCCCCGCCCTCGCAGAATGCGGATATCACTGCTGTCAATCATGACGTCACACAACCGTTTTTATAGCATTAAATAACTAACTAAAAACAAACTTATTTTAAAAACAAACACTTGTGTGATAAAAACTACAGTAAATGACAGAAGCCAGCTTTGGAAAAAAGATAATTGAAGTGTAATTAAATTGTTTAGTTGGTCTCAAGTCCCATTGAAATACATGGGGGAGGCGGGGTTTATTACCTATACTAGGACCAGTCACACGGGGGGGGGGGGGGTTTGGGGGGGGGGTGATCGAGACAGTTTGGCTTCACTTTTCAGGGCTTGTGCGGCACGCTTGATATATAAATATTAATACTTAATACAGTCCTTCCAGAAAAATAAATTTTTTTGTGATTGTTGCGGGCAAAAATCCTTGATCTTCCGGCACGTTTTCTTAAAAATTGCAATGGAATATGCAGGATATTTAAGTAATTTTATGTAATGAATTTGCGGGAACTTGCAAAAATTGCGGAAACTTGCAAAAACTGCGTTTTAGGTTTGCAGCTTTTCAATGATGTTTATGTCGCATAATTACGTCACTTCATAACGTTCCCACAGCGCTTGTGTAAAGTAAATGCAACATTTTTAAACTTTCTGCTAAGATATAAGTGACTTTTTGCTCCGAAAATGCAGGGATTATGAAATCATGCAAGCCCCACAAATTTTGCACACGGAAATCTGCAATTTATGCGGTGAAAGTGCAGCGTATTTGAAAAAATGCTTTGGCTTTTGGATGATAATGCATTGTATCATGCGATCGGATAATCACGCTGTTCTGGAGGCACTGTTAATATATTCATGGATGTGTGTTTTAAAGGTGCAGTGTGTAATTTATAGAAGGATCTCTTGACAGAAATTCAAAATAATATCCAAAACTATATTATCATGGGTGTATAAAGACCTTTTTATAATGAACCGATATGTTTTATTACCTTAAAATGAGACGTTTTTATCTACATACACCGAGGGTCCCCTTACATGGAAGTCGCCATTTTGTGCCGCCATGTTTCTACAGAAGCCCTAAATGGACAAACTTTTTTTTACTAAGTTGTCTCCGACGGTGACATGTTTTTCCGGTGGTGGCTAACGTAGCTTCTCTATGCATTTCAAAAGCGAGGGGTGAGCGGTGGACTGAGCCATCAGTTGCAATTTACAACCTCACCACTAGATGTCGCTAAAATTTACACACTGCACCTTTAATATTAATATATACATAATTATTATACACAATACACACATATATATGATGTAAACAAAAACTTTTATTCTGCAAATCATTAATTGTGATTACTTGACTATAAGGGAGTTCATGTTAAGTATGATAAACAATACGGTTGAATAATACTAATTTTTAGGGTGCTTAATGTATGCATAATGTAAAAATGACAAAAAACCAGGTAAGAAGCACTTGACTTAAAGTAAAAAAGTCATTCAATATGACAAGTTTATTATATAAGAGACAACACACATTTGTGACCCTCTCTGTAAAATCCAGGCTAAAGTCTCATCAACATTTCATTGATTTCAATCTTTTACATTATAAAAATATCAAGGCTATTTTTCACAGAATGTTCTTTACATTATGTAAGATGACTTTATTGTATGTAATACACATTAAATCACGCAAAACGATTGGGTTTTTATAAACAAAGTCACAAATTTGTAAACTAAATAATCATACATTCATTATTTTGTATCTCTTTAAACTTGTAGGCCTCTCCATGGCCATAAAAGTGACATCCACAGGGTCACAGACTGTCAAGAAAGCCCAGGGTGAGAGCCTTACTGTGGGCTGTACCTACACCGTAGACCCCTCCGTGGATGTCGGAGATCTGGACATCGAATGGTCACGTGTCAGTCAAGACATGACCCAGAAAGATCAGCTGGTGAGCGAGGAGGAGGGAGCGCTGAGAATATTAGGAGATTACACCATAACTCGTCTTTTATTGATGCTTGAGCTGCTTAATCGCACCTTTAAAGAGAATAGTTCAACCAAAATCTGCTATCATTTATGAGTTTTTTATGGATTTGGGTTTTTAAGCTCATTTTGATTAGATAAAAATGCAAGCACAATTCTATAAAAGTTCTCAATTTGTGTTTCATAACAGAAAGAAAGTAATATGGGTTTGTGAGTAATGACGTAAGTGTGAGTAAATGTTACACCGTGTGCCTGATGGAAAGTGTTTCCGTTCGCGTCAAAAGCATCAGAATATTCTTAAAATACACCGCCTGAGATGTTTCTCAGCAGGTGAAAGTGTATTATTATTGGCTGGACTAAAAGGACACACGTCAAGTAGCTTGTCAACTCTTTACCTAACGTTTGCAGTCTTCAATGGAAAAAAAAATGATAAAAGGATGTTTCATATAGACACTGTTGAGTCCTCATCAAACAGATCATCTTGTCAGATTTGGTCATTTCTTTCCTTGCCAAATTGCTTAACGTCAGGCCTTCTAGGGATGTGTTTCTGACATTCTGAATAATCCTTCTACATAACAACGTCAGGTGGTTAGACCTGTTATATTAGATAAGGTGCACTGATCCGCCAGGCCCCACCTCATTGGATCTCTGTCTGCATGTCTAACAGATTTTAACTTACACCGGAGGGAAACAGCACGAATATGGAGAGTCAGGACTGACGAGCCGCTTTAAATTTGTTGCCGACCCCAGCCTCGGAGACGCCACGGTAACCTTCACCTCTCTGCTGGTCTCGGACACGGCCACGTACCAGTGCAAAGTCAAGAAGGTGCCGGGCATCGACTCTAGGAAAGTCACCGTGGTGGTGCAAGGTGAGCACAGACATGTTTCCTGTCTCTCCAGACTATTTAATATTATCCCGCCCCTGGGTTTCTGTCGTACCGGTTCACTCCACCCTAATGTCTCTTTCATCCAGTCTTTCACAATGACATGGGTGGAATGATAGGCGGGGCAGATGCTCTTTGTTAACCCCTTTAATGATGTTTGTCTCCCTCATCCTCGGCCCTACCCTACCGACTCATCTGTCAACATGGATGATCATCCATTTGTTAAAGCTCAGACACAGTGCTAACGTTTTACTAAACAAAGATTTACTATGTTTGCATTAAGCATTCTCAATTTTAATTGGCTGTCAAGTCTGTTCGGGTAAATATTTGCTCTGTTTAAAGAAAAGCATACTGTTAGGCATGCATGTCAACATGGTATGGTTTGGTTTAGGTCGTCATGGCCTCTGTCTTATTGTGTGTGTTTTTTTATTTTAGTTAAACCCTCACCTCCTAAATGCTGGGTGGAAGGCGGCGAGGAGAAGGGCTCGACTGTTTCGATGCGATGCAGATCCTCACACGGTACGGCTCCTCTAATGTACACATGGACGAAAGATACTGGTACCCTGCCACCGACCGCAATACAAAGTAAGTGAACCCAGGCCTAATTTAACAATATTTGGATTCTTCAAACATTTGGTATGCGAGTCGTAAACATGAAAACAAAAGTATTTTAAAGGCCCTGAAGCCACCCGACGGGTTTGATCGTGTGCAGTGCGGTGTAAACTACTCAGGAGCGTTCGGTATGACTGCACATTCTGAATGACTGTTTTGTTTGCAGATTCTCAAACTGGAGAGATGCTTATCAGAAACCATAGCGAGAGCTACACAGGGAAATACCTCTGTGAGGTCAGCAATGAGGTTGGCAAGGAGCAATGCACATACACCCTTCAAGCATACAACCGTGAGTATATAGCGCACTATGTGTATGTAACCCACTAAGTCAGTGAGACGAACGACAAAAAAGTGTATATAATGAAAGCATAATATGCACACTTATATCGCTCTTACGTGCGTCGAAATGTCAATGCATTACATAAGAAAATATCAAAGCAAGTGGCATTTATTTTAAAGATTCGAGCACGAGGGATATGGGAGACTTTGGTTGTCATACATTCAGTGATTATTTCTGAGGGTACGGTGAGTTTGAAAAATGCTTCATTGTCTGAACCTTGTGTGACATCATACTCCTTGAAATCCTTGAAAGTTTGTGAATCTGGCGGGGGGATTTTTAGGCCCTGGAAGTTATTGAAAATATACATATATAGATACAGGTCATTGAAAGTGCTTGAATCCGAATTTTTCTCGAAAAAAAAAATCCATATTATTCCATGTGTAGGGTAGGATAATATCATAAAAATTCTAGACTTTTAAGCACACCTGCTAAACTGTTAGTTTTAAATGCTTATATCTTCTGTATGTGAATGTTGATTCACACCAAAATGCTTTTTTGCATAGTTATGTTTGACACATGAAAACGTCTCGGGTTATGTATGTAACTGTTGTTCCCTGAGAAGGGAACGAGACGCTGCGTCTCCCTTGCTATACTTCCTGCGTCACTGTAACGCCGTCTTTGGCAATATTTCAGATAGTGATATACAGTACTTCCTGGCCCCGCATCACCCTGTCTTTGTCGGTAAGCCTCACCATTGGTTAAATTTGATATACACATTCAGACACACTTACCCCTGGAGGCGTCCCCAAAGTGTCACCTCAGTGACGCAGCGCAAGTTTCCTCGAAAGGGAACAGTAACAATGTATCTTTAAAGGTAACACGATGTAACCTTGCTCTCACTTGAAATGTGTCCCCACATTTATACCTTAAATTTTAGGGTATTGGACCTGGAATGTCCTTGAAAGGTCCTTGAATTTGAAGTTAACTAAGGTGTGGGATCCCTGGATATAAGAAACCTTTTTTGTAAATCATTAAATTACCTAATTTAATTTATACAGTAAACCATTATATAGGTTTTGGATTAGGTGTTTAGAAATGAACATACAAAACCACTGCTAGAGAATACAGAAGTTATATACACAGCACATGATAACAAGCCCCAAGCTTCTCCATGCTGTTAAAATATTTACAGATTGGACATTGACAACATTTTGTTGAGTCAGAAAAGAAATGATGGCTTAAAAGATTTGTAGATGACGCTTGTTTGATGTTATCTAAGACAATGATTTATACAACGAATCTTTTTATCATAAGATTGAAATGAATGGCTGTCAGTCACTAAAATCTTTTTGGTCCAATTACTCAGAGTAACAGCAATAAGATTTCTGAGAGAAAAAAAATCATTATACAGTACAGTAGGTGTCCTTGTACAAAATATGCAGCCTTACTCAGTAGAGAATTTGTTTTGGAAATAGTGGTTTCATAAACTACTTTTTTCTCTAAGGCTTAGTTTACACAACAACAATCTAGTCATTTGCATTTTTTGTTTGCTATTTTGACATTTTACAAAAGGTGGACACTACTTAAGTATTTTAGTTACATTTTCCAAGCATCTGTGCTTCAGAGTGTTTGTCCTGGGACAAATGTAGTTTACTAAAACATTTTCACTACATTCTAAAGCATAGATTCATACTGTGTAATCCTTTTATATTGCATATTAAACTTGATTTAATACCTAATGTACTTAAATATTAAATATAAACCAAAAATTATGTAATGTAGTGACGTAAAAATTATGATATATGCTTTGGAATGTATGTTTTCCAAATAAAAACACTGATAAAATACGAATACTTAAAAATGTACTTTAATGTAGAAAGTAAAAATACTTAAGTATACATCTCTGCATTTTACATACTAACAACAAAAATCGGCATTTACATGGACCTGCAAAAATGCTGCATTACGTGTGCCAGGCCAGTAGATGGCGATGTTACTTTGTAAAGAAACACTACACGAATGTACGCATTCTTCTAAAGAGCAATAAACCAAAAAACAATCAAGATGACAAAAGCATAAAGCAGTTTTGTTTAGTCATACAAGTGACCCAGGACTATAAAGCGGCAATTTTGTAAACTGTTGAAGCGTTAAAAAACGCAGTATAAACTTCACTCAAAAAATGATTCAAGCCCTTCTTAGACATGACACATTAAAATTGTGTTCAATAAATGTAAAATACCTCATTAAGAGCAATAAGTATATATATATTTAATTAGTCTAACACAAAATGAATATGTACCATCATTTATTGATTTAGTTTTAATTGCGTTAACACAATTAGTTTGAGTTTGGGTTCTGGAAAAATAATTTCCCAGCATACTTTGCATGCAACTGCTTTTGGAGAGTAATTTTTTTAATTAAGTGTTGTTTTATGCATTTTTTGGTAAAGAAAAAGACTTAATAGTGTTTAATGTCCATTTATCTTTAAGCGTTTGTGTTATATTTTTTCAAATTGTTTGGTTACCATCGTGCAGAAGAGTGGCGCTTGTGGTTAGTTTGTGGATATAGCGTTTACTCTCAATGAGCACTAACTGTGTTAATGCCTGTTTGGAGATCAGTCTCTTCTCACATGCTCATCCAAAGTATTTTATTAGCGTGCTAACATGTGCTTATGCTAATTAGTATGATATAAAAATGTTTTATATAAAATAACAGAATTGAGTTATTCAGACTACGCTAAATCGAGTTATTCAGACTACCCTAAATTGAGTTGAGGCAACTAATTGAGTATTGCCATTTACTTTAAATTGAGTTGGACTAACTCAATATATTTTTATTGTGTAAAGCAGTTTTTTTATGAGTTAGGGGTACATATTCATATTGGATGGAAATCCTGCCTACAATTTTCTTGAGTTAATCCAATGAATCATTTTTTTGAGTGTGTGCCACCATTGTTTTGGTTATACTAGCATATTCCTACAGTATATAGACTGAATTTGGGCATGCACATGACATTACATTTATCAAAGATTCACATTTACATAGTTTACACAGAAACGCAAGGCATTATCAAAAGTTTACTGTCTCGTAAGCGAACAACCAAACCGCATTGAAAACATTATTGTGTAAACCTGAATGGTTTTGTCAGATTATTAAAATCTTGTATCTTTTCTCTCCAGCAACCAATAAAGTGGGAGTGATCGTGGGAGCTGTGATTGGTGCTTTACTGTTGCTTCTCCTCCTGCTTTTGTTACTCTGGCTCCTGATTTGCTGTTGCCACAAGCGGCGCTATGAAAAAGAGGTCGCCAATGAGATCAAGTGAGATTTATTGTGCTTGCATGGACAAGCCAAACTATCACTTTCTTCTAAGTATGTAAACGATGACTTGAATTTAGAACAGCTTAGAAACCATAGGGGAACTCCTGGCAATCACTTACAACACCTTTTTTTGTTGCATTGGCAAGAATTCAATTTTTACATGTAGCAAGTCCCAGTACTGTTTCACTCTATGCCCAAAATGATATACAGAAATGTTTTTCTATGACATCATTCTTTTAGCACCTTTATTTTTACACAAGTGTACTTTCTCCATTCCCAGCAAAGTACACACCTTAAGTGCAAGTATGTGAATTGACAACCAATGACTCAGAATGAATTCTTGGTTGACTTGTTAGTGGAACCTTGTGTTTATTACCTTGTTATTGCAACCACACCCAGTAATAACTAACCTGGATTCGTTCCCAACAACAAACACAGCATTGGTATCTACCTGTATTTCTTCTCACTCCTACACAGTGGCCTACCTATAGAAATACATTTGATTATAATTAAGCCATATCCCACAATCCCATAATAGATAACATGACTAAAAAGTTGAAATAAAATGAATAATCACCATATTTATCTAATTTTAGGGAGGATGCCGACGCCCCTGAAAGTCGACCTGGAAGCCGAAACACCAGTTTCCGTTCAATGCTAGGCTACCGCGCACATCCCGGACTACGTTACAATTCGGTCCGGCAGGCTGATATAAAACGGGCCGAATCCGGACTCAGCAGTACTTACACCGAACGCAGCAGAGCTCAAAGGGAAGCAAGCATGCTAGCCGATGATCGCAGACCCCCGCTCCGATATGACAGCAAATTTGGATACCCTGTATAACCACCGATGTCCTCCAGGAGGCGCTGCACTGAACAGATTAAGCTAAAGGTGCAATACCGCGCAAGGCCATTGCGAGATATGTGAACATTCAAACTGCACAGGGGAATATTTTTACAGTCTTAAATTTGGATACAGTTCAGGATCTTGATTTAATATATATGCATTGTATATATGTTTTTTATGTATTTTTGTATGATTTTATTTGTCTAAGCTTTTGCATAGCTGGATGTTTCGGTGAAATTGAAAGTAATTGCTGATGGTCAGTTGAACATTGATTAAAATAACAAATCTATTTATAAGAATAAAGTCAGTCTTTTTCAATTGAAAGTCAAAGGTAAAGTGTTTCATTGGTTTATGCATACTTACTTTATGCAATATTAATAATAATAAGCAATGCCTTAGAGAGTTTACCAGTCTTATTTGGTTTCCCAGTCTGGTCTGCTGGCAGGTTTTGGTTCCTTTTTAGCTTGTCTGACTAAGAGGTCAACTTAAAACCATGTTAACCAATTATTTCACCAGCTATAAGCTTGTTTTTAGTCACTATTATTATCTAGTTCACAAGTTTCGTTCAAGACACATGTAAAAGGCCTGTTTCAAAAGCAAAAGCATTGGCCAGCAATAGTTTTTCAGCTTTGAAGGCATTCAGTTGAAATGAGCACACTGATTTAAGATGATGGGAAGTGAATCGTTTGCTCTGATTTGTTTCAGGGTTGTTTTAGTGTTGAGCGAGAGCGCCCTCAGGCTGTGGTGTCAATACAAACCCAGCTGCCTTTCATCATCTGTTCAGCATCAGTTTGCTTTTCTCTGAACTGTTTGCTGATTATAGGAAAACGGGTCTCGATCGACATGAAAAAAAAATAAGATATTGAGAATGAAGAAATAAGCCCCAGCATTTTTTTTTCTATTTTAGCAAAACTGGATAAACTCATAACACAATTCATCATGACAAGGTTCATTAGGTTTAAAATCGTAATATTTTGCTGTAGGGAAAAACAATATTGCAACACAGAGTACAATGATTTTCCCTACAAATATCAAACAAAACCATTATGAACTGTATTTTTTGTGTCCTAAAGTAATACGTGTACGCCTGAGCAAAACTCTTCACCACAATGCTGTCTGATCAGTCACCTTGCAGGGTGTTGATATGAGGTGGATGGGTTGTTAGTACATTGCTAGAGTCTTATGTTAGGTTACTTACTAGACCAGTAAGTTAAAAAAAATTTAACCACAGTCCCTCTCTAATTTTCTGGTCCTTAAGAAAATTGAATCTGTCATTTGAATATTATTTGTTAAACAAATGTATCAACTGAGTTTATTTAGTAAAACATAACTATATTCATTAAGTTAATAAAAACCAATGTAATTGTTTACCAACAGATACAGTATGTATCTGTAGATTACACAGTAGAAGTTTGTGATGAATCTGCGATCGGTTTAAACTGCTTAGACTAGTTATTCATCAATTCAGGTAAGTCGCCTCTTTTACACTTTAAAAATCTAAAAGTTGGATCAACTTTAAAAAAATGACTCAGTACTAAATACTTAAAGGAACAGTATGTAGGATTGTGGCCAAAACTGGTACTGCAATCACAAAACGTGTGGCTAAAACTGGTACTGCAATCACACAGCTGGTGGCCAATATACCAAACGACAACATAAACATCAGTTGAGGGCTGCAACTCCACTTTTTAAATGACAATATCTTGGCCGGACTGCTGTTGTCAGTGATATAAGTATTTGAAATGAAAAGGATTTCTTAATGTCTAGTGACATTTCAGGGCCATTTAATGATTAATTGATATAAATTTCTTACATACTGTTCCTTTAATATATTTTGAGTATATAAGTTGTTACCAATTGAAGACATTTTTTAAGTTGATCTGACTTTAAATATTTTAAATCAGTCTAATTTTCATTCAAAAATGCAAGATGGATTAGCTCTAACTATTTGCTAGTTAGTCAAACCAGTTTTTAAGACACAGTCTTAACTTAGCGGCTACGTTTATGCAACCAACTGACTCGTCTTACCTCCACATTACTTTAATTTACTTTAAAGTATGTAATGACTCTGGAAAAATTTGTAATTTAATAAAGTATTACTGGAGACCTTAGCAGACAGAAATAGGCTCCACACACGCTCATGTCAACTTGATTAATAATAAGAAAATTCTCAGAATGAAAATAAAAGAGCTAATGTTAGTAATGTCAATATTAGTCATTTCTCAGTGTGAGACCGAGAGCCTACATTAGGATGTCAACATGAGATCACATTTTTATTTATATATTTTATGCTTTTAAAATATTATCATACATTTTATGCAAGAGGGTACACTGTAAAAAAATGTTAGGTTGTTTTAACCCATGTTTGGGACAAAAATGGACAAACCCAACCGTTGGGTTGTAAGTGTTTCTGTTTACCATTGTTGGGTAACAACAACCCATCATGGAGTATATTTATTTCTAACTCAATTGTTGGGTTTGTCAATATTTGAACCCAAACATGGGTTAAAACAAGCCAATGTTTTTTAGGGTCTATGTATTTATTTCAGAGCGAGACAAACCGACTAACATCAACAAAAATAAAAAATCATCAAATCCACGGTTAATACTTACTGGTGTTGTGCATCACCAAAAATTTGTCACTTCCTGGAGGATGTCATGGTGAAAATGGTCTTGTGTTATTTAAATAGGGTAACCATACGTGGAAACATTCTGGCCAGGATTTCGGGTGCGTCCTCTGAAGTTGAATTTGGCGACCGTATACATCATCGAGGTTTAATATTTCAGGTTCAAGGTAAGTATAAAACAACAATGATTTTATGATCTTAACTGTTTCCTCCCAATTGACAAGTTATTTCATAGAAAAAAAGTGTTTTTTTATTTGCAAAAAAAGTGTTACTGATGATTTTTTGTATGTTAATCTGCAATACCGCGATTATCCACTAGATAGATCGCACTTACCCGATTTATGAAAAAAAAGAAAAAAAAAGTTATTTACTTCTTAAACTCTGTGTATGTCATTCTGAATCTGATTTCTATCAAAATTCCTTTACAAAAATGCAATTATTTCTGCTTTTTGCTAAAAAAATATTTTTTAAAGAAAAACACCCATATATACCGAGCCCCTAAGGTGACATTGGAGTAAAAAAAATCTAAAGCTTAGTTTCATGTGCTCACGTGAATTTTTCATGTGCTCACGCAAAACCTTCATGTGCAGATTTTTTT